>NW_006921630.1:8993722-8999694 GCF_000298275.1 Orycteropus afer afer
ATAATGGACTAATACAATATTTGTCCTTTTGTGATTGACTTATTTCACTCAACATAATGTCCTCCAAGTTCATCCACAATACACAGTGTTTTGCAGATTCTACATTATTCTTTAGTGTTGCGTAGTATTCCATTGTGTGTATGTGACATAGTTTGGTTATCCATTCCTCAGTTGATGGACACCTAGGTTGTTTCCATCATTTGGCTATTGTAAATAGTGCTGCGTTGAACATGAGTGTGCATATATTTGTTCTTGTCATGGCTCTCACTTCTTTAAGATATATACCTAGTAATGGAATGGCTGGGTCAAATGGTATTTCTAATTCCTACTTTTGAGGGAATCGCCATACTGCTTTCCACAATGGTTGTACTATTTTACAGTCCCACCAGCAGTGTATGAGAGTCCCAATCTCTCCACATCCTCGTCGATATTTGTTATTTTCTGTCTTGTTGAACTTTGCTACTAGTGCTGGAGCAAGATGGTATCTTATTGTTGTTTTGATTTGCTAGATTCATCATTATTTTTTAACATTGTGTAATATTCCTTTGTGTGTGTGTACCATAATTTGGTTTACTCATTCATCCATTGATGAGCATGAGGTTGTTTCTGTGTTTTTGCTGTTGTGAATAATGCTGTGATGAACATTGGTGTTCTTATATCTGTTTGTCTCACAGCTTTTATATATACCTAGCAGTGGAATTGCTGGATCATATGGTATTTCTGTTTTCAACTTTTTAAGGAAGCACCATATCATTTGCCACAGTGGTTGCAACATTTTACAGCCTCACCAGCAGTGTACGACAGTTCCAGTCTCTCCACACCTTCACCAGCATTTCTTGTTTTCTTTTTTTTTGAACTTTGCTATTAATGCTGGAGATGGTATCTCATTGTTGTTTTGATTTACATCTTTATAATGGCTAATGAGCTCAAACATTTCATCATATTTATTAGCCTGAATGTCTTCTCTGGTGAAGTGTCTGTTCATGTCCTCTACCCATTTTTTAATTGCATTTTTTGTCTTTTAACAATGTTGAGGTGTCCAAGTTTTCTATAAATTTTAGAGATTAATCTCTTGTCTGATATGTCATTGCCAAAATTTTTCCTCCAGCCTTTAGGCTCTCTTTTTACTCTTTTGGTGAAGTCTTTTGATGCACCAAAAAAAAAAAAAAAAAAAAACCCTCACTGCCATCGAGTCAATTTGACTCATAGCGACCCCTCCTTGGGTTTCCTAGGTGGTATCTCTACAGAAGATTGCCCAATTTTCTTTCTGAGGAGTGGTGGGTGGATTTGAATGACCAGCCTTCTGGTTAGCATAAATGTTTAATTTTTAGGAGGTCTTCTAGTTTGTCCTCTGCTGTTTGTGTGTTTTTAGTCATGTTTGATGTTGTATTTATGCCATGTGTTAGGGTGCCTAAGTTTGTCTCTATTATTTCTTTGATGATCTTCATAGTTTTAGGTTTTGATCCATCTTTAGTTTTTGTATGTGATGAGAGATATGGATCCTGTTTTTATTTTTCTGCAAATGGATATCCAATTTTGCTACCTCTGAAGGTCTAGCCTGTTTTCGTTTAATGGGTTCTGACTGTTTGTCAAAGATCAGCAGTCCATAAGTGGGTGGATTTACTTCTGGTTCTCAATTCTGTTCCATTGGTCTATGTGTCTGTCATTGTACCAATATCAGGCTGTTCTACTACTGTGGCAATATAATAGGTTGAGAGTGGGGAAAATTAACAATTTTATAGTGAAAAATTCAGTGTCATTTAGTACATTCACAGTGTTGTGCAACCATACCTCTATCCCATTCCAATATATTTTCATCACCACAAAAAACAAAAGCAACCCTGTACCCATTAAGAAGTGACATCTTATTTCCCATTCTTCCTAGCCCTTTGCAGCCACCAATATGCTTTCTGTCTCTATGGATTTATCTAATCTGGATATTCCGTATAAATGGAATCATGCAATATATGACCTTTTCTGTCTAACTTCAATTCATTTAACTTAATATTTGTGTTCATCCATGTTGTACCATGTACAAGTACTTTACTCCTTTTTATGACTGAATAATATCCTATTGTATGTTGTATTAGGCTGGGTTCTCTGGAGAAGCAAAACCAGTAAAGCTTATGTATATATATATGTATATGTATATATAGAGAGAGAGAGGGAGAGAGGGAGAGAAAGAGAGAGGGAGAGAGGGAGAGAGAAATTTATCTTAGGAAAATGGCTCCTACACTTATGGAAGCTGGTGAGTCCCAAATTCTTGGATCAAATGTCAAGCTGGGGGCGTTTCCTGACTCACACAGCTGCAGGGGCTGATGAGCTCAAGATTGGCAGGCAGTATACCAGCTGTTGACTCCAGCGAATGACAAATCCAAGGTCACCAGGTCGAATGGTGGATTGTTGGCTCACGGACAGTTGTAGGCAGCACAACAGGATCCTGATTCACAGAAATGTGTCTCATTTTCCCAGGATGTCCATAAAATATTGGAAGCAGGTCACACCCCTAGGGAAACTCCCTTTCAATGGATCGGCTGCTGAAAACATATACATCCAATCCCATCATGGGAATAACCCACATCACAACTGCCTAAACCATACAGAATTGTGGTCTAGCCAAGTTGACACACAACTCCAACTATCACATATGTATTGACCACATTTTGTTTGATGGACATTTGGGTTGTTGGTACATACTTTTGAAAAATGAGTAATGGTTAGGTCTTTGGCTGGCCCTAAGTAATGGCTAACTGAGATGGCTAGCTAGATGAAGGAGGAGGACGTTCCAGCAGAGGGAATAGAATGCTACAAGTCAAGAAGATGGGAAAGGCCATTGTGAGTGATTTATGTGTGAAGAAAAGTAGAGGAGATGAAGATGGAGCAGCAGGAAGAGCTCCTCATGAGGGCCTTATGTGCTAAGCTAATGAGTTTAATTTCAATCCCAGAAGTTTGCCAGAAAAAAATGGAGCATTAAGCAGGGAAGATGGCCAGGTTTGCATCTCAAGGTGACCACTGTGGAGAAAGTGTATAGAGAAGCAAGACTGGATGTAGGGAGACATGTTAGGAGATTATTGTAATAATTCATGAGAGAAGCAGAGAAGCAGTGAGGCTGAAAAAAAAAAGTGCCAGTGGTATAGGGTTGGGAGAACAGGAAAGATACAGGGGATGTTGTTGGGGTCAGATCTGTAGGACTGGGTGACTGTGGGTATCAGAGTCTATATTGGGGATGGAAAGAAAGTGGATATCTCTTGAATAGATAAGTTTCTGAATTGAGCAACTGGGTATGTGGGGGAGTACACAGAAAAAAGAATAGATTTTTGAGGGAAACAGTTTAGGTTTTAGACCTACTGAGTTTGAGAAAGAAATACATATCGTATACCTTTTGGCTAGTTCACAGCAGTAGAGTAGGATTTTGTAGTTACCTAATGCTGCTATCACAAAACAAACAAACAAACAAAACCATAAATGGGTAGCTTTAAAGAACAGAAGTTTTGGAGACTAGAAATCCAAATCCGGACATCACCACTTGGACAGGGTCTCTCCTGCTGGTAGCCCTGGGCATTCCTTGACTTACAGATAGATCCTCACATGGTCTCTTTCCCCCTTGTGTGTGTCTCTCTCCATGTCTATTTCCCTTTATGTGGCACCATTTAGAAAGAGTTCGGTTTAGGATCCACTTTACTCCAGTGTGATCTTATTCACATAACAAAAGAAAAACCCTTTATTCCAAACAGGGTCCCACTCACGTATGTTTTTCAGAGATACAATTCAATCCATAACAGCTTTGTTTTAGGCTGTTTTTCTTTTTTAAACGGTAATTTATTGAGTCTGTGTTTTGCCCCAAGCACTGTGCCAATCCCATGACACACAATGTTTCATTTAATCCTCTGAACAACCCTGTGAGGTATTGCTGTCTTCATTTCATGAATACAATAACTGTGACAAGGAACTTTGGTAATTTGCCTAACCTCACAAAGCTGTAAGTAGAGCTTCAGAATTCGGACTGAGGTGTGCCAGGCCCAAGCACCTATGCTCTTAAAGATATCTTCCGTATAGTTTGCATGGCTTTTTTGGATGGAAATTATCTGGCATCTTGTACAGCAGAATTGTATGGAAATGAAGGGACTCCCAGTAGTGGCCAAGACATGCAGAGCTTTCTAGGCCTGCAGACAGTGCTTTCACTGTTGTAATCACCCAAATGTGTATAGTTTCTATTTTGACGACATCAACACCTTCCTGGATAAGTTGCATGACTATGGGAATCAGATATAAAGCTTAGGAGAGTGTTGTTGTTAAGTCTGCATTTCCCCAAGATACTGTTTTGTGTATCAGTTGCCTAAATTGTACCTTAAAAAACTCACTGCCATTGAGTTGATTCCAACTCATAGTGACCCCTTTGGGTCTCCAAGGCTGTGAATCTTTACGGAAATAGATTGCCTCATCTTCCTCCCATGGACCAGCTGGCCGATTTAACTGCTTACCTTCTGGTTAGCGTCCAGATGCCTTACACACTATGCCACCAGAGCTCCTTTTACATTGTACCTTCACTTACTCACTCACTCACTCTCACTGCCATCAATCTGGATCCGACTCATAGCAACCCCTCCTTGGGATTCTGAGATGGTATCACTACGGAAGTAGATGCCCAACCTTCCTTCCGAGCAGCGCCTGGTGGGTAAAAAGGGACAATAAACAAAACCCAAACCTACTGCTGTCAAGTCATTTGCAACTCGTAGTGACCCTATAGGACAAAGAACTGCCCCCATAGGATTTTCAAGACTGAAAGTCTTTATGGAATCAGACTGCCACATTTTTCTCCCATGGAATGGCTGGTGGGGTTGAACTGCCAACGTTTTGGTTAGCAGCTGAGTGCTTTAACCACTGTACCACCACTGCCCCAAAAGGGATGATAAGCATTGTTTGCTTCTGGCCTCCATGTTACTATTGAGGAAACTCTACTGGAGAGTGAAATGAATTGCTCAAGTTATATGCAACTATTTACTGGCAGATCTTGCCTAGAATCTAGGCCCCCTGCTTCCTGTTATGGGTACATTTTACTCTGTGCTACTGGTATAGCCTGTTGTTGTCGTTGTTATGTGCCATCGAGTCGGACTCGACTCATATAGACCCCTCCTTGGGTTTCCGAGGCAGTATCACTACGGAAGTAGATTGCCCCATCTTCCTTCCAAGGAGTGGCTGGTGGGTTTGAACCACCAGCCTTCTGGTTAGCAGTCAAGTGCCTTAGGCACTATGCTACCCTGGTATAGCCTAGTACTTAAAATGTAGAAAGTAGGCAATATATCTGGGTTTGAATCCCATTTCTGTGACTTGCTAACTCTACAGCCTTAGGCAAGTCACTTTACATTTCTATACTCTCAATTAAAAAAAAAAAAAATGTTGTCCTTGAGTAGATTGTAATTCTTGGTAACCCCCTGTGTCAGAGTAGAGCTGCACTCTATAGGGTTTTCAAGGCTATGACCTTTTCAAAGCAGAGCTTTAGGCTAGCCTTTCTTCCAAGGCACCTCTAGATGAATTTGAACCACTGACCTTTTGGTTAGTAGTTGAATCCTTAACTGTTTGTACCACCCAGGGACAAATAAGGATACTAGTACCCACCAATAGGATTATGAAATCAGTTCATGCATGTAATAGTGTTTAGTACCTTGTTGTTGTTGGGTGTTGTCAAGTCCATTATAACTCATAGCAACCCCATGTGACAGAATAAAATTGTCCCATAGGGTTTCTTAATCTTTAAAGGTCTTTCTTCTGCAGAGCAATCTACTGGGTAGATTGGAACCACTAACCTTTCAGTTAGCAGCCTATGGCTTAATCATTGTACCACCAGAGTCCTTATTTAGTATCTGTTGTTGTTGTTGTTGTTATGTGCCATCGAGTCAGACCCGACTCAGCAACCCCTCCTTGGGTTTCCAAGGCAGTATCACTACGGAAGTAGATTGCCCCATCTTCCTTCC
>NW_006921630.1:9000011-9003143 GCF_000298275.1 Orycteropus afer afer
CTATGAGTCGGGTCCGACTTGATGGCACATAACAACAACAACAACAGATAGTAAATGCTTAATGTTGACTATTAGTAACAGATCTCTTCTTTCCAGGACCTAGTTTATACTTCAGAAGGTAGGACTTAGAAAGCCAATTCTTCTTACCCATTAAGTATGCCTGCTGAGTAAATTAGCATGAGCTCAGATCTTTTCAGATACCATTGGTAGGTTGACCATCCAAGGCACACACAGGGAATAGTAAAGATGGACCATACCTTTGTGCCCCACATCTGGTCATCACCTTAGACACCCCACCACTTGTAGTTCCTTGAAAATGTCCTGGATTTTCTGGCTTCTACCCTTATGGTCTGAGTGTCCCCACTCTTAGTTCTCCTGTTTACATCTCATGGCCTTTCTGCTTTTATCTCCTTCATGAGATCTTTCCAGGTGCAGGCCCCACTCCCATTACACAATGAAGATTAAAATCTTCCCACATGCTTCCATAGCACTATGTACCTGTCAATTATAGAATCTATTGCTAGTAATAACATTATGGTATTATGTTACAGAATTTAATAATAATACTAAAGATAGAGCTAACATTTATTGAGAGCTGCCATCAGCCTGGTATAGTGGTACTGTGCTAAATACCCAAGTATATATTATTTTTATAACAGCCATATGGAGTTAGGTAGTATTATTAACCCCATTTTATAAATGAGGTAATAGAGACTGAAAGAGTTTAAGAGTCTTGTCTAAGTGTGCACAGTTAGCAAGGGGCAGAGCTCCCCTGCTTTCTCCACATGTGCTGTCTTCTGTGTATTGGAGTTAGGAACATCCCTGTCACTCAATAGGCTTTGTTTTTCATGCTGGAGAAGACTTTCCATGTATTTGGATCTCTCCTAATATCTTAGTGCCTTGTTTTGGTGCTCAGTAAATAAATGACTGTTGAATTTGCCAGTTAAACTGGCCCCTCTTATGGGACCTTTATGGCCTTCTGAAGAATAATATTGCAGAGAACTGAGGAGGAGGTGGTATCTTAAAAGTCAGGAATATAACCACTGGTATTGGACATCTAGGAAAAAGCTCCAGAGATGCTCTTTACTCTGCAGAATACTGTATGAGGTGAATTGATATCACCCTATATTAAATGATGGTCCCTACTTCTAGCTTCCAGGGGTTATAGATAAGTGATTGCCACAGGTTGAATATTTTTTCATATGGCTATTGGTAATTTTTGTTTTTTATTTTAGTTAATTGTTCATTACCTTTGCTCATTTTCTTTTGGCATATTTATACTTTCCAGATGAATGTAAAAGTGTGACTTGTATGATAAGGATTGTTGTTGTTGTTGTTGTTATGTGCCGTTGAGTCAGACCCAACTCATAGCAACCCCTCCTTGGTTTTCCGAGGCAGTATCACTATGGAAGCAGATTGCCCAATCTTCCTTCCGAGGAGTAAGTGGCTGGTGGGTTTGAATCATCAGCCTTTTGGTTAGCAGTCAAGTGCCTTAGGCCCTATGCTACCAGAGCTCCCATGATAAGGATATTAACCTTTTATGTCATCTGTGATGAGTATTTAAGGAATTTTAAGGAATAATCACCTTTGAAGGATAGAACTGTCAGCCTATTGGGAATTGTGGGCAACTGAAGCTACTGGAAGCAGAAAAAGACTAAAAACTTATTCCTTTTGCTTGTATGCCACTTCCTTTGGAAAGCATTCATGTGCATTCATTTGTTTGACTCTTGCAACAGTTGTAGGAAGTGTATTGTTATTGTTTGACAAATAAGAAGATTGAAGCTCAAAGTGAATAGGTGACATGCCCTAAATCATGAATCTAAAAGAGGGGTTTTCTATCAGTCCAGTGTTCTTTCTCGCAAAAGGCATTTTTGCCCACTATGGAGTTGGACATTCCCAGTGGGAGCTTTGCTGCTTAGCTTTCACTCAAAACATTAAAGTGTGATTTACACTAGGCTCTGCAAACCAAAATGGTGCTCTTTTGAGTTTATTTGTTAGTTCAACAATATTTAAGGAAAGTTGGGCAATCTACTTCCATAAGTGATATCACCTCAGAAAACCAAGGAGGGGTTGCTATGAGTTGGATCTGACTCAACGGCAGTGCGTTTACTATGTGGCAAACTCTGTTCAAGGTAATAGGGATACAAAAATCCCTGCTCTCAGGTAGCTTATATTTTTGTTTTGCAGATGTAATCTCTATTCTATACACTAGTAATCTCCGTATTGGGACTCATGAATATATGAAATATAATCAGCACTGATACACTAAAGTTGCCCTGCAGTGATAACACTGATCATATGGGCTGAGATTTGTGCGATACAGAATGTAATTGCAGCTGCTTTGGGGAAAAGAAAGAAGCTCTGGTGGTGTAGTGATTAAGGCATTTGACTGCTAACTAAAAGGTCAGTGGTTAGAGCCCACTAGCTGCTCTATGGAAGAAAGATGAGGCAATCTGCTTCTGTAAAGATTTATACCTTTGAAAACCTGATGAGGGTTGCTATGAGTTGGAATAAACTTGATGGAAGTGTTTGGTTTGTTTTTTAGTTTGGAGAAAAGAAAGATCTAATTTTCCCTTTGGATCTAAAATTCTCAAAGCTCAAATTCTAGTGCACTCTTGCTCTTAGTATTTATGGGGCCAGAGGTGTTCTGGGATAGGAGATTGTGGAGGATCATTGTGTAAAGATGTGGCCAGGGTGGAGAGATGAAGTCATATCTGAGAGAAGCCAAAAATCATATTAAGAAAGGTCAAATCTGAGAGGAAAGGTGAAAGTGTTAAGGGAAAAGGAGTAGAAAAATTGATGAGTAGGGAAATCAAGACAAATAATCAAAACAAGTTACTATTTTACATTGATTCTTTCTTTTTATAGAGAAAGTCAAACAGTTGGATTTCAAACTTAATTGAGCTATTTTTTTGGTGGCAAAGATAACAGCCAAATGAAGAAATGCCTCCATTCTTTATTGAAGGATTTTTTAATATGTGTGGGAGTTTCTGGCCAGGATTGTAAGCTGATGAACCAATCCTGGGGTCTCCTCTGCCATATCATAACTAACTTAGTGAAAATTCATCCTTTAACACTCTGATACCTTTTCATGCATACACACATGTGCCTATATGCACACAGAAATGTACG
>NW_006921630.1:9003466-9042381 GCF_000298275.1 Orycteropus afer afer
AGGAGTTCTGGTAGCATAGTGACTAAGATACTTGACTGCTAACCAGAAGGCTGGCGGTTCAAACCCACCAGCCACTCCTCGGAAGGAAGGTTGAGCAATCTACTTCCATAGTGATATTGTCTCGGAAACCCAAGGAGGGGTTGCTATGAGTCTAGTCTGACTCAGTGGCACATAACAACAACAACAACAACAACAACAACTGTGCTCCAGTCTTTGTACCTTTGTGAAATATTTAAGGAAGGGAGGAAATGACTACCATCCTGTGTATTTGCCTTGCCCAGTCATTATAGTTGAACCTATTTCAAGAATGTTTCCATCTTGAAATCTTGTTTTATTTATCTCATTGGTTTAAGAAGAAGAATTAATTTTTACTTTGTGTAATAATATACATGATTTAAGAAGATGGCTTTAAGAAGATGGTTTAAGAATATGACTTTGCTCACAGACAGACCTGGATTTAATTTACCTCTTCACTATTTAATAGTATCTGGACAAGTTTCTTTTCTTTTTTTCTTTCCCTCTTTTATTCTTTTTTTTTTTAATTTTTTATTGGGATTTGTGTGAAAGTTTACACAGCAAATTCATTTTCCATACAGCAGTTCATACACATTTTGTTTCATGACATTGAATGCACTTCCCCACAATGTTGCCTTGTGGACAAATTTCTTAAGAATTCTAAGCCTCAGTTTTCTCTTCTGCAAAAAATATGCTTGTCAGGATTGAATGAGATGCATAGAATGAATATAAAATGCTTAGCTTAGTATCTTGCATATAGGTGTTCAGTAAATATTAGTACTATCAATATAACAACCCTTAAACATTTATAGTAATGTAACATTAATGATTATGACTATAACTGGTCTGAACTTGTCTTCACATTTTCTCCTCCTTGCATGGTTTTATAAACTCTTATGTTCTACAAATCTCTTTTCTCATTGTATCACAGACATCATTCTTGACCAATACCTAGCATATAATAGATGTTCTATGAATATTTGGTATGAGTAAATGAATTTTCCTTCCTCTTGATCACTATTCTAAGCTCCAAATAGTACATCTTCTCTTAAGTGTCCCTTAACTGTCTCAAACTCAGGATGCCCCAATTGAGAATTTGTTGTCTCTTTTCCCTGCCTCAGCACTAAACTCATCCACTAGTCTTCCATATTTTCCCTGTTATTTTTCAACCTGAAGGAGCCTTGCTTATGCAGTGGTTAAGTGGTGAGCTGCTAACTGAGTTTGAACACACCAGCTGCTCTGCAGAAGCAAGATCTGGAAGTCTGCTTCCATAAGGATTACAACCTAGGAAATCCTACAAGGCATTTCTACTCATTCCTATGTTGTTGTTGTTGTTTGGTGCCATTAAGTCATCTCTGACTGATAGTGACCTTATGTACAATAGATTGAAACACTGCCCATTCCTGTGCCAGCTTCACAGTCCTTGCCATACCTGAGCCCATCGTTGCAGCCACTGTGTCAGTCCATCTTGTTTAGGGCCTTCTCCTTTTTCATTGACCCTCCACTTTACCAAGCATGATGTCCTTCTCAGAGCATGGTCCCTTCTGACAACATGACCAAAGTAGATGAGACGAAGTCTGGTCATTCTCGCTTCCAAGGAGCATTCCGGCTGCACTTTTTCCAGGACAGATTTGTTAGTTCTTTTAGCAGTTCATGGTACTTTGAGCAGTCTTTGCCAGCACCACAACTCAAAACATCAACTCTTCTTTGATCTTCCTTGTTTGTTGTCTACCTCTTATATGCATATGAGGTGATTGAAAATACTAAAGCTTGGGTTAAGTGCACCTTAGTCTTCAAGGAGACATTTTTGCTCTTCACCACTTGAAAGAGGTCTTTTGCAGCAGATTTGCCCAGTGCAATATGTTGTCTGATGTCTTGATTGCTGCTTCCATTGGTGTTGATTGTAGAACCAAGTAATATGACGTCTTTGACAACTTCAGTCTTTTCTCCATTTATCATGATGCTGCTTATTGGTCCAGTTGTGAAGATTTTTTGTTTTCTATATATTGAGGTATAATCCACACTGCAGACTGTAGTCTTCAGTCTTCATCAGTAAGTGCTTCCAGTCATCCTCATTTTTAGCAAGCAAAGTTGGGTCATCTGTGTATCACAGGTTGTTAATGATTCTTCCTCCAATTCTGATACCACATTCTTCTTCATATAGTCCAGCTTCTCAGATTATTTGCTCAGCATACAGATTGAATAAGTATGGTGAAAGGATACAACCCTGACACACTCCCTTCCTGATTTAAAACTATGCAGTAACCCCTTGTTCTGTTTGAACAACAGCCTCCTGGTCTGTCTATGTACAGGTTCCTCATGAGTACAATTAAGTGTTCTGGAATTCCCATTCTTCTCAATGTTATCCATAATTTGTTATGATCACACAATCGAATGCTTTTGCATAGTCAATAAAATACAAGTAAGCATCTTTCTGGTATTCTTTGCTTTCAGCCAAGATCCATCTGACATCAGCAATGATAACTCTCATTCTGTCTCCTCTTCTGAATCCAACTTGCATTTCTGGAAGTTCCCTGTCAATATATTACTGCAACCTTTTTTGAATTATCTTCAGTAAGATTTTCCTTGCATGTGATATCAATTATATTATTCAATAATTTTGTGGGATCACCTTTTTGGAATGGATACAGTATGGATCTCTTCCAGTCAGCTGGCAGGTAGCTGTTTTCCAAATCTCTTGGCATAGCCGAGTGAGTGCCTTCAGGGAGGCATCCATTTTTGAAACATCTCAGTAGGTATTCTGTCAATTCTGGAGCCTTGTTTTTCACCAATTCCTTCAATGCAGCTTCAACTACTTCCTTCAGTACCATTGGTACTTGAGCATATGCCACCTCCTGAAATGGATAAACATTGACCAACTCTTTTTGGTACAGTGACTCTGTATATTCCTTCCATCTTCTTTTGATGTTTCCTGCATCATTCAGTATATAATATGTTGCCCATAGAATCTTTCAGTGTTGCAACTTGAGGCTTAAATTTTTTTTCTTCAGTTCTTTCAGCTTGAGAAATGCTAAGTGTGTTCTCCCCTTTTGGTTTTCTAACTCCACGTCTTTGCACATTTCATTATAATAATTGGCTTTGTCTTCTCGAGCTACTCTTTGAAATCTTCATTCAGCTCTTTTATCTTGTCATTTCTTTTTTCCATTTGCTTTAGCTACTCTTCATTCTAGGGCAACTTTCAGAGTGTCTTCTGACATCCATTTTGATCTTTTCTTCCTTTCCTGTCTTTTTAATGACTTTTTACTTTCTTCATGGATAATGTTCTTGATCTCATTCCGCAATTCCTCTGGTTTTCGGTCATAGTTGTTCAATGCATCAAATTTATTCTTTAGATGGTCTCTAAATTCAAGAGGGATATTATCAAGGTCATATTTTGGCTCTCATGGACTTGTTTTAATTGTCTTTAGCTTCAGCTTGAACTTGGATATGAGCAGTTGATGGTCTGTTCCTCAATCAGCTCCTGGCCTTGTTCTGGCTGAAGATACTGAGCTTCTCCATTGCCTCTTGCCACAGTCAATCTGATGCCTGTGTACTCCATCTGGTGAAGTCTATGTGTGTAGCTGCCATTTGTGTTGTTGATAAAAGGTATTTGCAATGAATAAGTTGTTGGTCTTGCAGAATTATATCATGTGATCTCCAGGGCCATATTTTCTAACTACTGGTGATTTTTCTTTGTTTCCAATTTTTGCATTCCAGTCACCACTGATAATCAACACATTTTGATTGCATGTTTGTGATTAATTTCAGACTGCAGAAGTTGGTAAAAATCTTCAATTTCTTCATCTTTGACTTTGGTGGTTGGTGTGTAAATTTGAATAATAGTAGTATTAACTGGTCTTCATTGTAGGTGTATAGTATTAACTAGTCTTCATTGTAGGTGTATAGATACTATCCTTGGGAGCTCTGGTAGCATAGTGGCTAAAGCACTTGACTGCTAACCAGAAGGCTGGCGGTTCAAACCCACCAGCCACTCCTCGGAAGGAAGGTTGGGCAATCCTACTTCCGTAGTGATACTGCCTCAGAAACCCAAGGAGGGGTCGCTATGAGTCGGGGCCGACTCAATGGCACATAACAACAACACAACAACAGATATTATCCTATCACTGACAGCATTGTACTTCAGGATGGATCTTGATACATTTTTTGTGATGATGAATGCCACACCATTCCTCTTCAATTTGTCATTCCTGGCATAGTAGAGCATATAATTGTCTGATTCAGAATGTCCAAAACCAGATGATTTCAGCTTACTAATGCCTAGGATATTGATCTTTATGTGTTCCACTTCATTTTTGACAGCTTCCAATTTTTCTAGATTCATACTTGTACATTCCATGTTCTGATTATTAATGGATGTTTGCAGCTTTTTCTTCTCATCTTGAGTCATGCCACTTCAGCAAATGGAGGTCCCAAAAGCTTTACTCTGTCTACATCATTAAAGTCAGCTCTACTCTGAGGAGGCACCTGTTCCCCAGTCATATTTTGAGTGCCTTCTGACCAAACCTGCTGTGCCAGTTTGCTTCCTTCCTAGTCTCCCTCAGCCACTCTAAACCCATCACACCAGCTCACTCATTCCTGTAGGGTCACTGTAAGTCAAAATCTACTTGATGGCAATGTTTCTTTTTTTTTTTTTTTTCAATCTTCCATCACATTCATTGTCCAAGATAGAAATCTTAGTCATTCTTGACACTTTCTTCTTGGTTATTCTCTCCATCTACTTGATCATCAAGACCTATTGAATGTAGGTTTGACATGTTTCAAGAACCCTGGACTATTGCAGTTGCTTCTTTAATGACTCTCCCTACTTTAATCCAGATGGCTCTTCATGACCAAAGCAGTCTTTCCAAACCAGACATTTAATTACACCATCTGTATACTTCAAAGGATCCCCAGTGGCTGGTTAAAGTGCTCAGCTGCTGACCAAAATATCAATAGTCTGAACCCAGCAGCTGCTTCATGAGGGAAAGGTGTGATGGTCTGCTTCCATAAAGATTTACAGCTTTGGAAACCCCATGGGGCAGTACTACTCTGTCCTGGTAGGGTCACTATGAATTGGAATTGACTTAGCAGCAGTGGGTTTGGGTTTGGATTGGTATATTTTATTTATAATGTCTTCCCATTGCTTAAATAATAGAATAATTCATTTAATTGTCTACTCAACAAATAGACGTTGAGCTTCTACTATGTCCTAGGCACTGTTCCAGATGCTGGAAATACAGCAAAGAACAAAACAACAAAAATTACTGTCATCATGGAACTTGCATTCTACCAGAGGAAGATTCTAAAGAAAATATATTCTGTTTTGGCTAAATGAAAAGACAAACCTTGCTTTTGAAAAAGAATATTTCAAATTACAAAAATATATTTTTCTTGGTTTTAGTCATTAATACAGTATTAGTCAAAGCGCAAACGGTATTTCCACTTTATTAATGATTCTAAAATTCATCCAAAAACATAAGTATGTAAGAATAGCCAGGAAATTTCTCAAAAAGAACAATGACTAACAGGTAGTAAAATATATTAAAAAAGTACAATAATCAAAGAAGTTTGGTATGATACAGGAATAAAGGGACCAAAAGGAGGCCCAAATATATATATACATATATATGTGTGTGTGTGAGAATTCACAATATTGTAAAATATCGTTTCAATTTAGTGGGGGTGAATTATTTAATGAACAGTATTGATATAACTGGCTAGTTGCTTGGAAAGAAAACACTGAGTTTGATTCCCATATCTTATCTTATATCTTATACCAAAATAAATTACAGATGGAGAAATTATTATAATATATTAAATAATAAAGTATTTGAAGAAATTCTAGGCAATTTGAAAATCTTCAGTGGAAAGACTTTTCTTAGCATGATACAAAACATTAAACCATAAA
Source organism: Orycteropus afer afer (assembly GCF_000298275.1). NCBI lineage: Eukaryota > Metazoa > Chordata > Mammalia > Tubulidentata > Orycteropodidae > Orycteropus > Orycteropus afer. The sequence goes on from NW_006921630.1 coordinate 9,009,390, forward strand.
AAAAATGAAAATTTTGAATATGTAAAATAAAAATGCACTGAAAACTATAAAAAGTCATAAATAAGATCAAAATTTAAAAAAACTTAGGCAGGGAGGGACAGTATGGAAAGAATTCTGTGACCCACATGATGACATTGAGGAAAGGAAGGACACTGAAATGTGCACATAAGATATAGACCACAGAGGCAAATAACAGTATATGCACAATACTAAATTACCGGTAACACCAAACACCAGGCTACAGATGATTGCATAGACAAGTGATAAGATCAGGTGGGGGTCAGCAAACAGAAATATACCCTGGACCAAGGATAGATTTAGCTGAAGATAATCTTACACATGCACTTGTGCTGCAAAACTAGCCACATACATTACAGAAGCAACAGAAGACATAGTTGGAGGAACCTCTCAGAGACAACCATACACCTTGAGAGAGAGAATCAGTGGACCTGCTGTCTTGGGACCATAGTCTTGGGGAACACCAAGCTCAATTGGCACTACATAATATAAAAATCTTGTTCCACAGCCTACTTTGGTGAGTAGCAACTGGGGTCTTGCAGTGAATTGCTTGATGTGGCCCTTCTAGCCATTGTCCTCCATTCTGTGATGTTTTGTAAATCCCATTATCCATGCCAGTTTGGGGTGCTGTGGTAGTTAAGGTCAGGTATCAACTTGGCTGGGCAGCTGGTAGTAGTCATTCCCTATAATGACTGGCAATCAACTCTGTGATGGGATTTAGGTTAATTCTGTTGCGGCAACACAGGTGGAATGTATCTTGAGTCCTGCCTTACTGGAGGGTATAATTCAAATCACTACCCTTAGCTCCCCTGAGGGTATACCTACGAATCTCCTGGGAAGATTCGCTCTCCTCTTGCTCCGGCTTTGTGTCTTGGATCATCCTCATCTCACCCCTGGATTTGGGATAGCAGCCATTATCTGATCTGCTGATCGAGGTTCATCAAACCCCGGGAGTTGGGAGGATCTGCCAGACCTACTCACGGACCCGGGACTCACTAGCCTGCCAGCCTCCACCACTACTACGTGACATGAACCCTTGGGTGTCTGTGAGTTCTGTGAGGCATTACAGCGAAATACAGAACCCTAAGACTGGGGAAATTATTGGGAGGAGGAGGAGGAGTTAATGTCTGAAATGATGGAGTGGCATGGTAGTTTGGACATTTGGGACATCTTTGACCTCTGCCTCATGGGGACCGGCCTAGTGCTGATCTTTCTAAGAGAAATTGTTCAAGCAGGTCTTAAAAGCTTTCAAGGGCCATCTAAGATGTAACTATTGGTCTTCTCTCATCTGAAGCAAAGAAGAGTAAAGAAAATCAAAGGCATCTGGAAGCAATTAATCCAAGAATATGATGTACCCTGAGAACAGAAGGTTGGGCAATCTACTTCCGTAGTGATACCGCCTCGGAAATCCAAGGAGGGGTTGCTATTAGTTGGGTCCGACTCGATGGCACACAACAACAACAATAAGACCAGAAGAGCTAGGTGGTGCTGGCTACCAATGCCAACTTCGCAGAAAGGGATCAAACTTGGAGGTGCTGGATAGAGTGGGAGGAGAAATATGGAACAAAATCCAAAAACACAAAAATGGCCAGAATTACTGGTTGGATAGAACTTGGTTGAACTCCTAAGACTATGACCCCGGGCTCCCTTTCAGGCCTAGAAATCTTGCATGGATTGGCTCTCAGCCCAACAGTAGAAAGACCTACATGCAGAACATCTATCCCAAACCTATGCAGCCACCTACTCTAGGGAGATACATCCCTTAGACCAATCAGCCATGGTGCACCAGAGGGGCAGCATTCACAAAGAAGGAAAGCTGGACAGACAGTAGTTCATAGTTAAGAAGGGCACAGGAAGGGGGTAGTCACAGGGATGGGTGGGGAGGAGAGTTTGTTATAGTCAGGGATGGTAATCAGGGCATGAAATCAAATGTACGTGAACTGTTGAATGTAAAACAAATTTTGTTCTGTAAATTTGCACCCAAAGCACAGTAAACTTCAAAACAGAAAAACCTTCAGCAGATTGTAAAGATCCAGTGTGATTAAGTAGCAATGAGAAAAACTGTAGTGCAGGGCTAGAAATGAGGATCTCAAGCACTGGTGCCTAAAATGTAGAGGGAAAAGCAGAGATGAAGATTTTAGATGGAAAATAGCCAGGACATGGTGAATGGTTGGTTGTAATGCTAAAAGAGGATTGGAAGATCGTCTAGGATAGACAGCAACATTCAGTTGAAAGTATCTTGGAGAACTTTGGTTCCATTTACTGAGGTGGATAATGAGAGAAAAAGAGAAGCTCTTGTCCTGGGAGGAAGATGAATTCAATTTTGGACACAGAGAGTTTGAAGTTTGGGAGGATGGAGCAAGTGGATAGGATCAGCCAATATCTGTATCTTAATGAAGTAGGGATAAGATGTGAGGTGCTAACTATCAGATCATGATAGAGAGAAAATGACATAAATAGATAAGATTATCCATGGAGGGCATATGTTGTTGTTGTGTGCTGTCAAGTCGGACCTGACTCACAGCGACCCCTCCTTGGGTTTCTGAGGCAGTATCACTAAGGAAGTAGATTGCCCAACCTTCCTTCCGAGGAGTGGCTGGTGGGTTTGAACTGCCAGCCTTCTGGTTAGCAGTCAAATGCCTTGGGCACTACACTACCAGAGCCCCTGTGGAGGGCATATAGAGAAGAAAAAACAGAGGGTAGGGACAGAGACTTCTGAAACACTAACCATTAAGGAATTAGAATATCAAGATTGAACAAAAGGATACTAGGAAAGCATTATGTCATAGCAGACAAAGTACAGGGTTTCAAGAAAAAATAAGATGCTAAGTGAAGAATGAGGCATAGAGATTCAGAGCATTAAAGATAGAAATTGTCATTGTGAAGGACCTGGTTGACTTTTTTTTTTTTTTTAACTTTTTATTTTGGAAGAATTATAAAGTCACAGGAAGTTGGAGAAAAACATACAGGGAGATCTTATCTACCTTTCATCCACTTTCTCCTAATGGTAAAATGTTCCATGATTATAGTACAATATCAAAACCAGGAAATTAACATTGGTATAATCTATAGCATTTATTCAAATTTCACCAGTTTTAAATGCACTCATTTATGTGTTTGTGTAGTTCTATGAACTTTATCACATATGTAAATTTGTGTAACCACCACCACAATCAAGATAGGGAATTTTTCCAGGAACCCAAGACTTCCTTGTGCTATCCCATCCTTCACTGTCCCCAATTCCTGATAACCACTAATCCATCTCTATGATTTTGTTATTCTGCATTTCTATGATTTTGTTTATTCATATAAATGGAATCATACACATTACCTTTTGAAATTGTCATGTTTCACTCTGCATAATTCCCTGGAGATCCATCCAGATCGTTCCATGTATCAATACTTTATTCTTTGTTATTGCTGAGTAGTTAGTATTTCATGGTTTGAATGTGCCACAGTTCAACTATTCACCCATTAAAGGACATTTGGGCTGTTTTAAATTTTTGGCTATTACTAATAAGACTGCTATGATCATTAGTGAATATTGAAAGATACAGTCTACAGTATTGATTACATCTCAGTACAAAGAAAACAAAAGTCCTCACAACTGGACCTATAAGCAGCATCACGATAAATGGAGAAAAGTTTGAAGTTGTCAAAGATTTCACATTGCTTGGTTCTACAATCGACACCAATGAAAGCAGCAGTCTGGACATCAAACAATGTTTAGTACTGGGCAAATCAGCTACAAAGGACCTCTTTCAAGTGCTGAAGAGCAGATGTCTCCTTGAGGACTAAGGGACACCTGATGTAAGCCATGGTATTTTCAATCGCCTTGTATGCATCTGAGAGTTGGACAATGACTAAGGATGACCGAAGAAGAATGGATGCTTTTGAGTTGTGGTGCTGGTGAAGAATGCTGAAGTCCCATGGACTTCTAAAAGAACTAACAAATCTGTCCTGTAGGAAGTGTAGCCAGAATGCTCCTTGGAAGTGAGAATGGCCAGACTTTGTCTCACCTACTTTGGTCATGTCAGAAGGGATGATTCCCTGGAGAAGGATGTCATGCTTAGTAAGGTGGAGGGTCGATGAAAGAGGGGAAGGCCCTCAACAAGGTGCATAGACACAGTGGCTGCAGCGATGGGCTCAAGTATAGCAAGGATCGTGGAGCTGGCACAGGACTGGGCGATGTTTCGTTCTGCTGTGCATGGGGTTGCTGTGAGTCGGAGATGACTCAGTGGCACCTAAAAACATCAATGAGCTTTCATGTACAGGTTTTTGTGTGAACTTAAGTTTTCATTTCTCTGGGATAAATGCCCAAGAGTGCATTTGCTGGATCACATAGTATTTGTGTGTTTAGTCTTGTAAGAAACCACCTCTCTGTTTTCCAGAGTGGCTATACCAGTTTATATTTCTGCAAGCAAGTATTTCAGTTTCTCACCTGCTGGCTTAATTTTTTTTTTTTTTTAAAGATATAAACATTGACAAGTAACACAAATGTATGTTGAAATTATAAGACAATATACATAATATGGACCAGTGATCATTGAATAGATCACATTTTTTAGTATTATGGATCAGTAAATTCTCAGAAAAAGAAAATAAGCAAATAAACAAAACCTAACATTGGGTGGGTAGAAAAGGATGAATGAAAAGTTGATAAACTTTTAATTTTTGCAGTTAATGCCTTTAAACAGATAAATCACAAACAAAGCCCTAATTGCCAGCTTCTCTATAGTTATTAAAGAGTCCAGATTAATGTGTCTTGTCTTACATGACCTCTCAACTTAGCCCCAACCTTTTTTCCAGTCTCAACCCCATGCTCACTCTCCTTTAGCCTTGTCACACAATTTACTCTTCCTGTATTCCCCAGGTACACCTCCATTTCTTTGTTCCCTTTACCTAGAAATAACCAGCCCTCACAAAGACCTCCACCCACTTGCCTTATCTGCCTGGGGAACTCTGACTCATTGTTCAAGGTCAGATTCCCTTGAGTTTTTCTCATTTGTATTCCCATGGCACTATGTTGTTAGTTGCCACCAAATGGGCTCCAGTTCATAATGACCTTATTATAACAGAACAGAATGTTGATTGCTCTAGTGCCATCTCCATGATCTTTGATATACTGGACTCCTTTGTTGTGACTCAAAGCAAAGAATACCAGAAAGAAGTTTACTTGTGTTTTATTGACTTACAAAAGCATTTGATTGTGTGGATCTTACAAATTATGGGTAACATTGAGAAGAATGGGAAATCCAGACACTTATTTGTACTCCTGAGGAACCTATACATAGACCAGGAGGCTGTTATTCTAACAGAACAAGGGGACACTGCATGGCTTAAAATCAGGAAGGGAGTGTGTCAGGGTTGTATCCTTTTACCATACTTATTCAGTCTGTATGCTGAGCAAATAATCTGAGAAGCTCAACTATATGAAAAAGAACATGGCATCAGGATTGAAGGGAAGATTCATTAACCTGTGATATGCTGATGACACAACTTTGCTTGCTGCAAGTGAGGATGACTTGGAGTACTTACTGATAAAGATTGAAGAACACTGTCTGTAGTATGGGTTACATCTCAATATAAAGAAAACAAAAATCTTCACAACTGGACCTGTAAGCAGTATCAAAATGAATAGAGAAAAGATTGAAGTTGTCAAAGACTTCACATTGCTTGGATCTACCATCAACACCAATGGAAGCAGCAGTCAGGACATCAGACTGGGCAAATCAGGCACAAAGGACCTCTTTCAATAGCTGAAGAGCAAAGATGTCTCCTTGAGGACTAAGGTACACCTGACACAGCCATGGTATTTTCAGTCACCTCTTATGCATGTGAGAGCTGGACAATGAATAAGGAAGACTGAAGAAAAGTTGATGCTTTTGAGTTGTGGTGTTGGAGAAGAATACTGGAAGTACCATGGACTGCTGAAAGAACTAACAAATCTGTCCTGGAAGAAGTGTAGCTGGAATGCTCCTTGGAAGCAAGAATGGCCAGACTTTGTCTCACCTACTTTGGTCATGTTGTCAGAAGGGACCATTCCCTGGAGAAGGGTGTCATGCTTGGTAAGGTGGAGTGGTGACAAAAGAGGGGAAGGCCCTCAACGAGGTGGATTGATGCAGTAGCTGCAGCGATGGGCTCAAGTATAGCAAGGATCGTGGAGCTGGTTTGGGACCTGGCAGTGTTTCATTCCGCTATGCATAGGGTCACTATGAGTTGGAGATGACTCGATGGCACCTAACAACAATAACAATGTGTCAACCCATCTCATTGAAGGTTTCCCTCATTTTTGTTAACCCTCTCCTTTACGAAATATAATGTCCTTTTTTAGCGATTGGTCTTTCCTGATGACATATCCAAACTGAGCAAGCTGAATTCTCATACCATCCTCACTTCTAAGGAGGCATCTCTTCTAAGATCTGCTTGCATCTCTTCTAAGACTGATTTGTTCATTCTTCTGGAAGTCCATGGTGTATTCAGTATTCTTCACCAATACCACAATTTGAATGCATCAATTCTTTCTTTTTCCTTGCCCTTTTACATTGTCTTTCACATGCATATAAGGAGATTGAAAAAAATATGGCTTGGGTCAGTGTACTTTAGCCATCAAAGTGACACCTTTGCTTTTTAAAACTTTGAAGAACTCTGCAAAAAGACATGGAGGTGACATCTTCTGACCTCCTCCAAGTTCACAGGAGGAAGACAGAATCACCAACAGCAACCTAAGGCTTTTTCCTGTGAGGCCAAACATGCTGCCACCCCCCAGCCTTTTTACTAACTTTGATATCAACCATCCCTCCCATGTTACTCACTACTTCTCCACTGGGTTTGATAATTCATTGTAATGGCCACATAGAACTCACAGACAATACTCATGATCGTGGAGTTTATTAGGGAAGCAACAGGCTGCAATACAGGTTTAGGAATGTGCTCAGGATACAGTTCTTTGATCAGGATAGTCTCCCCTCTGCTGTGCCCTCAGACACGCCTCTCTGGCCTTTGGCCTCTCCTTCTGGCCTCTGCCTCTGTGGGCCATGTAAACCTGCCACTCTGTCTTGTGCCTTTTGGTTCCCACTGCCACTGTCTTTGTGCCGGGGTGTCTCTCAGCCAAGGAGATCCAGTGCAGGGATTTCAGGTCCAAGAATGTGCTCCACTTCTTCTCTTTTGATGGCAGTGAGATCCCCCCACTGCCTCTAGAAGGGCTCATTTTAAGCCTAGCAGAGTGACAAAACTAATCACTGCCAGTGTCAGAGTTCTACACACCCTATTTGCATGGTGCCACCCAGTAATCTGGTGGGAGTTACAAAGACTATGGCTAGAAAAGTCATACCATGTAATTCATTGCACCACAAGGTCTTTTGCAGCAGATTTGTACAGTACAATCTGTTATTTGATGTCTTGACTGCTGATTCCATGGCCATTGATTGTTGATCCAAGTAGAATGAAATCCTTGACAACTTCATTTATTATTAGAGCACTTGTACCCTATTTTAGTGTTATTTGTGGATTTATTTATCCCTTTCTTAGGATTATGAAGGGAAGCACCAAGTTGAGTTCATTTTTGTTTCCCAGAAACAAAAGTATGGTTAACATGCACATAGTAACCTCTCAGTGAATACTCTCTTATGAACAAATTAAAGATCCCCTTCCTATTTGTAGGATATTTATATTACTCAGAAGTTTGCCTCTATTTCTGGGCATTGATTTCTACAGGTATGATTCCAGTGAAACCTAAGTTTAGTATTAACTGAGAAGCTAAGCACAGAGGGCTACAATAGAATCCCATTAATTTGTTGTTGTCGAAGAACAACTCTGAAAAGTATAGTGTAGACCTTCTCCATTACATGGACAAATAGGAAACATTTGTCATTATTATCATGATGGACATGATCCTAGTGTAATCAAATCACTGCTGTTGTAAGGAGCTTTTAAATGGATTTTTTAAAAATACATATATTGTGGTAATTTATCCCATATGCTTACTTCACTGTAGATTTTATGCCAAAATCGTACGCTTTTCAACATTAGAGAAATATTTCTTTCCTTGAACTTACGTCTCTTTTTCTGGTCTGTGGAACCTCATAGCAACTGACTTCATGGCATGGAAATTTGTAATAGTGTTAGAGGCTCACCTCATTCTGAGCTTATAGCCCATAGTCAAGCCCCTATAATTAGACATGTTTTCTGTGTGGTTGCAGACACATGCACACTGAGGGTCTGAAATAATACCTCCCAATTTCCCCAGTTGATAATCACAGTCTTTACAATCTGCTTATATACTGGGTGCTTGGCATTTCTAGCTGTTAAGTTCAGATGCTGTTGGAATTGTAGTTGAATTGAAAGTTCTTTATTTTCCCCTTGATGTCAAGTGCATCACTACATTCTCAACACTTAATTTTATCATTGCATCCCAAAATATTCTTCATTTAGCAAAAATATTGAAATTACTCTTTCCTGTTGAAGAAGTAAATTCTGATATGCAGGAAGAGTACTGACATGCCATGTTCTGCAGAGAATTGGGAATTCAACAGCAGTTGAGACGATTTGGAGAACAGGAGGGACCTCAAAGCCTGCTAAAAGGGCTACAACTACTCTTACTTATATTAGACTAAAACTGAAAAACCAAGTTGCCTTCAAGTTATGTATATCGGTGTAGAACTGTGCTCTATAGAATCTTCAGTGGCTGTTTTTTTTTTTTTTTTTTTTTTAAACAAGTAAATTGCCAGGATTTTCTTCCATCTCTGGGTGGACTCAAACTGCCAACCTTTTGGTTAGCAACCAAGTGTGTTAACTGCACCACCCAGGGACTGCTGTCTACCAGTTGACAAGTCCATAGCCTAAAGTTTACCCTCAGGATTTTCTCCCAGACCAGACCAGATGAGGCCCACCAAACCTCACTGTAGTTAACTTGACATGGAGCTAGATTGGAACATGATCTTCCTTCCATGACCTTCTCTGCTTTACACAGAGAACGATGTCCTCCATCATCTTGCCATCACATTTTTATATTATACTCTCTGTTTAGACCAAGGGAACAGTGATTAAATATATATGAGGGAGGAATGATCTTATCTTTAGCTATTAATACCTCAGCCAGCGGGTTTCTGAAACCAGAATCTGAGGGAAGAAGACACAGGCTAATTTTTTTTTTTCCAGTAGAGGAAGATAAGGGGGAGAAATACTCATTTGATCATTTATTAAAATATTTATTCAGTAAACATTTCTTAAACACCCATGTGTTAGGCATTCTGAGTTTGATAGTTGTCATGGATTGAACTGTGTTCCCCCAAAATAATATGTCAACTTAGCAGGGCCATGACTCTCAGTATTATGTAATTATCTTCTATTTTGTGATCTGATGTGATCTGTTGTAAATCCCAGCCTCTATGATGTTAATAGGAGCTCTGGTAACGTAGTGCCTAAGGCACTTGACTGCTAACCAAAAGACTGGTGATTCAAACCCACCAGCAACTCCTCAGAAGGAAGGTTGGGCAATCTACTTTTGTAGCGATACTGCCTTGGAAACCCAAGGAGGGGTTGCTATGAGTTAAGTCCGACCCAATAGCAAATAACAACAACATGATGTTAATGAGGTAAGATTAGAGGAAGTTATGTTAACAAGGCACAATACAGTCTACAAGATTGGATTGGATCTTGAGTCAATCTTTTGAGATATAAAAGAGATTAAACAAGTGAACTGAAATCAGAAGGACCTCAGTACCACGACAAAAGAAAAGCTGGGAGCAGAGTACATCCTTTGAACCTAGAGTCCCTGTGCTGAGAACTTCCTAGACCCAGAGGAAGACTGATGCTAAGACACATGGAGATCTCCAAGGAACACTAGGCCTAGAGGTATTGAAAGGAGAGAAGGCCTTCCCCTGGAGCTGGCATCCTAAACTATGTGAGAATAAATATATGTTAAAGGCATCAACTCATGGTATTTCAGGAGCTCTGGTAGCATAGTGCCTAAGGCACTTGACTGCTCACCAGAAGGCTGGTGGCTCAAACCCACCAGCCACTCCTCGGAAGGAAGGTTGGGCAATCCTACTTCCGTAGTGATACTGCCTCGGAAACCCAAGGAGGGGTCGCTATGAGTCGGGGCCACCTCGACGGCAAACAACAACAACAACATGGTATTTCTGTTATTATAGCAGCACTAGAAACTAAGAGTAATGAACATGAAGATGTGGTCCCTCACACTCCTGGATGTCATATTTAATGGATAAGAGAAAATAAGCAAGTAAACAAATAAACAAATGATGGTAAATGTATGAAGAAAATTAACAGGTCTTGGATAGCAACTTTGAGGAAGAAAAAAATTCAAACTTGAGAGTTGCTGCCAAAAATATAACAAACCTGTTGCCGTGGAGTAGTTTCCAACTCATATTAACCCTATAGGATAGAGTAGTACTGCCCCATGGGGTTTCCAAGACTGTAATCTTTACAGAAGCAGACAGCCACATTTTTTTCTCATGGAGAGGCTAGTGGGTTCAAACTCCTGACCTCTATCAATTAGCAGCTGAGTGCTTAACCACTGTACCACCAGGATTCCTTTGAGTTGCTGCCAAACACCTACCATCTACATTTGTCTGGCCTCTTCGTAAATTGTGTGGACAACCTTTCTTTAGCTGACACAACTGCTTAGTCACTTTTCCACACAGAAGAAATGACATGTTTTTTCTTTAGCAGACATTGTCAGTTACTCTGAAAATGTGACTTAATTAACTTGGCTAAATACAAAATAACAGAGCATCAGTATCTTGAACTAATTTATCAATCCAAGTGCGGCACCCCCTGTTTTCAGTGGATTTAAAAAGAATGTCTGTAAGTTAACCAGCAGAGAAAGTTGTTCTTGTGGATTAGCATCTTATATTTTTCCCAGAGACAACTGAGCTTGAATTTAGGACTATGCTTTTATTGGTATTTTTACCCGCTACGTTCCCTCAGTGTAATCTGCATACACTATGAATTGTTCTTGTTAGATGCCCTCAAGTCAGTTCTGACTCACAGCGGCCCTATATACAACAGGATGAAATACTGCCCAGTCTTGTGCCATCCTCACAATTGTTGCTATGTTTGAGTCCATTGTTGCAGCCACGGTGTCAGTCCTTCTAATTGAGGGTCTTCCTCATTTTTGCTGATTCTACTTTACTAAGCCTGATGTCCTTCTCTGGGCAATCTCCTGATAGCATGTCCAAAGTACGTGAGACAAAGTCTTGCCATCCTTGCTTCCAAGGAGCATTCTGGCTGTACTTCTTCTGAGACAGATTTATTTGTTCCTCTAGAAGTCTATGGTATATTCAGTATCCTTTGCCAACACTGTAATTCAAACTCTTCTGTCTTCCTTATTAATTGTCCAGCTTTTACATGCATATGAGGCGATTGCAAACACTGTGGCTTAGAGACATGCACACCTTAGTCCTCAAAGTAACATCTTTGCTTTTTAACACTTTAAGGTCTTTTGCAGCAGAATTGCCCAGTGCAATATGCCATTTGACTCTTGGTCTGCTGCTTCCATGGGTATTGAGTATGGATCCAAGTAAAATGAAATTCTTGACAACTTCAGTATTTTCTCCATTAATCATGGTGTTGTTTATTGGTCCATTTATGAAGATTTTGTTTTATGTTGAGGTATAATCCACACTGAAGGCTATAGTCTTTGATCTTCATTAACAAGTACTTCACTACTTCTTTGCTTTCAGGAAGCAAGGTTCTGTTGTCTGAATATTGCAAGTTGTTAATGAGTCTTCCTCCAATCCTGGTCACATTCTTCTTCTTATAGTCTGGATTCTCAAGTTATTTGCTCAGCATATAGATTGAATAAGTATGGTGAAAGGATGCAAACCTGACCCAACCTTTCCTGATTTTAAACCACTCAGTATCCCCTTGGTCTGTTTGATGGACTGCCTATTGGTCTATCTACAGTTTCTTCATGAACATAATTAAGTGTTCTGGAATTCCTGTTCTTGGCAATGTTATCTGTAATTTGTTATGATCAACACAGTTGAATGCCTTTGCATAGTCGACAAAGCACAGGTAAACATCTTTCTGGTATTCTCTTTCAGCCAAGATCCATCTAATGCCAGCAATGATATGTCTCATTACATATCCTCTTTTGAATCTGACTTGAATTTCTGGTAGTTCCTATTGATATACTGCTGGAACCATTTTTTAATTTTCTTCAGCAAAATTTTACTTGCTTGTGATATTAGTGCTATTTGATAAATTCCTTATTCTGTTGGATCACTTTCTTTGGAATCGGCACAGATATGCATCTCTTCCAGTTGGTTGGCCAGGTAACTCTCTTCCAAATTTCTTGACATAAATGAGTGAGTGCCTCCAGTGTTGCATCTGTTTGTTGAAACATCTCAGTTGGTATTCTGTAAATTCTTGGAGCCTTGTTTTTCACCAGTGCCTTCACTGCAGCTTAGACTTCTTTCACTACCACTGATTCTTGAACATTTGCCACCTCCTGAAATGGTTGAAGGTCAACCAATTCTTTTTGGTACACTAACTCTATGTACTCCTTCAACCTTCTTTTGCTGCTTCCTGAGTCACTCAGTGTTTTGCCCATGTTGTTGTTGTTGTTGTTATGTGCTGTTGAGTCGGACCCAACTCATAGCGACCCCTCCTTGGTTTTCCAAGGTGGTATCACTACAGAAGTAGACTGCCTAACCTTCCTTCAGAAGAGTGGCTGGTGGGTTTGAACTGCCAACCTTCTGGTTAGCAGTCAAGTGCCTTAGGCACTATGCTACCCGAGCTTTGTCCATAGAATCCTTCAATATTGCAACTGGTGGCTTGAATTTTCACTAGATTCTTTCATACTGAGAAATTCCTAGTATGTTCTTTCCTTTTGGTTTTCTAACTCCAGGTCATTTCACATTTCATTATAATACTTTACTTGTCTTTAAAAGCTGTCCTTTGAAATTTTCTGTGCAGATCTTTTACTTTATCATTTCTCCCTTTAACTATTCTACATTCTAGCATAAATTTCAGAGACTCTTCTGACATTCATTTTGGGCTTTTTGTTCTTTCCTATCTTTTTAATAAACTTTTGCTTTCTTCACATATGATGTACTTGACATCATCCTACAACTTGTCTGGTCTTTGATCATTAGTGTATATTGTATCAAGTCCATTCTTGATACGGTCTTTAAATTCAGGTGTAATATATTCAAGGTTGTATTTTGGCTCTCATGGACTTGTTGTAATTTTCTTCAGCCTCAACTTGAACTTGCATATAAACAATTCATGGTCTGTTTCACAGTTGGATCCTGGCCATGTTCTACTGATAATAATGGAGCTTCTCCATTGTCTCTTTCCACAGATACAGTCAATTTGATATCTGTATAGTCCATCTGGTGAGGATTGTGTGTATCATCTCCAGGTATTCTGTTAAAGAAAGATGTTTGCAATGAATAAGTTGTTGGTCTTGCAAAATTATGTCAGGCGCTCTCCAGCATCATTTCTATCATCAAGGCGCTATTTTCTAATGACTGATGCTTCTTTGTTTCCAGTTTTCATATTCCAATTACCAGTTATTGTCAATGCATCTTGATTGCATGCTTGATCAATTTCAGACTATAGAAGTTGGTAAAAATGTTCAATTTTGTCATCTTTGGCATTAGTGGTTAGTGTGTAAATTTGAATGATAGTCATATTAACTGATCTTCCTTGTAGACACATGGATATTTCCTATCACTGAAATCATCATAATTCAGGATTTATCTTGAAATGGTCTTTTTGACAATGAATGATGCCATTCCCCTTCAATTTGTCATTCCAGACTAATAGACTATATTATCGTCCAATCCATAATGGCCAGTATGTCCATTTCAGCTCACTAATGCCTAGGATATCTATCTTTATGTGTTCCATTTTATTTTTGACAACGTCCAATTTTCCTTGATTCATACTTTGTACGTTCTATGCACTGATTACTAATGGATGTTTGCAGCTATTTGTTCTCATTTTGAGTCAAGTCACCTCAGCAAATGAAGGTCCTGAAAGCTTTGTTCCATCTATATCATTAAGGTCCACTCTACTTTGAGACAGCATCTCGTCCTCAGTCATATTTTCAGTGTCTTCCATCCTGAGAGGCTCATCTTGTGACACTATACAAAACAGTGTTTCACTGCTATTCATAATGTTTTCATTGGCCAGTTTTTTTTTTTTTTGTTTGTTTGTTTGTTTTAGAAATAGATCACCATCTACTTCTTCCTAGTCTGTTAGGCTGGAAGTGCCACTGAAATCTGTCCACCATGGGTGACTCTGCTGGTATCTGAAATACTGGTGACACAGCTTCTAGCATATCACAGCGACATGCAAGCCAATACAGTTTGACAGACTGACAGACACCTATGAATAGTGTGATAGTTAAGGTTTGTGTCATCTTGGCTGGACCTGGTTTTGAGTGGCTGGGCAGCTGTAGTTACTCCCCATGATGAGAATGGTAATCAACTCCATTGTGGAATCTACTGGAGCAGCTGGGTAGTTGCCTTAGGGATATGGTCTGCTTCCAGTGTATAAGGAGAAGTTTTGAGAAAGGTCCCTGAGATTTTTGGCATGCTTGGACTCTGCAGTCAAGTCTTCATTCAGCAGCCCATCATGCCCTGTTGATCTTGGTATTGTTTTCTGGACTTGAACTAGTGGCCTGTTGTATTGTTTGGTAGTCTTGGGACTGTGCTATTTTCCTTGTCAATCTTGGATTTGCCAGAAGCTGCCTAAGAATAGCCTTTAGCTTCATTGGGCCAGGAGGGAGGGGCAGAGCTGAAGCCCAAGGACAAGGGGCTTTCACCCAGGCCCTAGAGCTGGCACTTTGAACTCAGACTTCTAGCCCCCTGAATTGTCAGAGAATAAATTCCTGTTTGTTCAAGTCACCCTTTGGTGGTATGTCTATTAGAGTGACACTAGAGATAACCAAAACAAAGAGAAAACAACAATGTTGTAAAGCAGTCAGTGAGAACCTCAAGGCCAGGTTCTGTCCCAGATTGTCTAAGCCCCAGAGAGGAGGTACTTTATTCAGTCAGGCAGATGTTGCTGCCCCTTTTCTCAACATTATCCTCGGAATCAGTACCAATTGTCTATCTGTAGGTTGGGCTGTACTGGTCATTTTTGTAGATAAGTTAAGCAAAAATTATCCTTTATTTCTAAGGATTTCTTGCCATAGAGTCTTTCAACCCTGGTCAAGATTTGCTTGTGGTAGAATTTGAGAAGTAGTTGACATTTGCATTTGAGATCACTCATCTTTGTTCTCCCCCAGTTTAATGTCACCTGTTCCCCTTCCCCATCCTTTTGTCAGAAAGGAAGGTCATCTGGTGAACTAGTTAACACATAACATCTTGCTCTGAGTTGCTCTGAAATAAAACTCTAAGAAAAGGACTTGAGTACAGATAATTTATTTGGGAAGTGATTCCTGGATGCAAAAGGGAGTGAGTAGGCAAACTGTGGCAGAGAAAGGAGATAAAGCAAAAAAAAAAGTATGTGTTAATTGAGAGGATTATCGGTATAGATTACTAAAGCTTAATCCACTGTGCACCCTCCAGGAAACCATGTAGAATGTACCTCAGAATTGCCCTACTGGAGAATAGAAGGGCTGTGTATGCACAGGGAGAAAGCTCAGGGGTCCGGAGTACATGGAGGGAAGGATACAGGGAAGAAGTAACTATGGGGAGGAAGTGGGAGGGGAGCTGTTACATTGTGGTAAATTGTAGTCAGTGAGACAAAGTATATGTGAGCTGCTGTATGGAAAGTGAATTTGCTCTGTAAACTCTCCCCCCCCCCCAAAAAAAAAGGAAAAAAATATTGCCCTACTGATGGACTGGGAAATTAGGATATATATCCATCACTTCTCATCCTTCATTAAATGATAACACTGGGGCTGCCCTACTGGTAGGCTGAGCAAGTTCCTGTTGTTGTTGTTATATGCCGTCGAGTCGGCCCTGACTCATAGCGACCCCTCCTTGGGTTTCCGAGGTGGTATCACTACAGAAGTAGGATTGCCCAACCTTCCTTCCAAGAAGTGGCCAGTGGGTTTGAATTGCCAGCCTTCTGGTTAGCAGTCAAGTGCCTTAGGCATATGCTACCAGAGCTAGTTCCTAGAGGACTAAAAAATCTTACACAGAGAAGCAGAGAGCTGTGGGCATGGTCTAAGTGCACAGCATCTGTCCACTGTTGCTTGTGGTGAACTCAGAGCGGATCCAGAGCATACCCTACTTGCTGTCTCTTCAGGGACTATTCCATTCATTCAACATTTGTGCTAGGAACTGTTCCCCTAAGGTTAGTGTCCAGGAAAGTTAAGTGGAGTGAGAACAGAACTGAGATATGAGTAGGCTAAGAGTATATAGATGGTCCACTACTGAGAATAGGACACCCCTCAAAGGGCCAGAGGGTAAGTTCCCTGGGGGCTACTATGCTACTCAGAAGCTGTGGGTCAACCAGTACACTCCTGACATATTCCATGAGGCCAACCAGAGTGTCAAAGGAGTCAGTCAGCAAGATCTCATCCCTGTCCCGCAGCCTGATTTCTTCCCCCCAGTCCTATTATTCTGCCCATTCAGAAGTCCATACCCTGGTAACCACCCAGCTAGCTCTGAATTGTTACGCTTCCCTCTTCTGGCTTCTGTTCTCCCCAGTACATCTATGATCCCTTTTCCTTTTAATGTACTTCATTTGTGTCAAATATGCACACTGTTTCTCTTATTATTATCTTTCTGCATTGGTGTGGTGTGCTTGTTATAATCAATGAACCAATATTGAAACTTTATTATTAACTAAGTTAACATGCTCAGTTGCTGACCAGAAGGTTGGAGATTTGATGAGCCTCAGAAGAAAGTCCTGGTGATCTACTTGTGAAAAACCAACCATTGAAAACCCTACGAAGCATAGTTCTGAATTCAACTCAACAGCAATAGGCTACTGGTTATTATTAACTAAATTCCATAGTTTATGTCAAGGTTCACTCTTTGTGTTGTACAGTTCTATAGTTTTTAGTAAATGTCTTATATCCACCTTACAGTATTATGAGGAGCAGTTCCACTGTTCTAAAAATGCCTTGAGCTCTACCTATTCATCCCTCCCCACTCTCCCTGACCACCATTCCATTTTATCCCAGTATGCACTTTTCCTGACCAGCCTACCTGCCCTTTTTACCCTCCTCACCTTAAATACAGTATTCCCATTAGCTTTGTTTAGTTATCCATCTACACACTAATCCTGTTAAGGGCCAATTTAAGCAATATTAGAGTCTGGAGTTTCTATGACTTAAGCAATTGGGGATCTCCTTATGTTACTGATGATGAATGATGCAATAAATAAGCAGAATCTCAATGAAAACACTCATCAATCTTCTTTGATGTCACAGAGTCTAATCTCAGACTCAGTCTATAAGTTTTAAAAATATTGGATCTCTCTTAGAGCTTTTGGATACTGCCTACCCAGTCTGGGTCAGACCCAGACTGTTGATTTCATACCCAGAATTCCTGTGTTTTCTAGGCCTAGTGGTGGCTCAGTGGTATAATTTTTGTCTTCTACGTAAGAGATATGGGTTCGATTCCCAGCCTGTGCATCTCATGCACAGCAACCACCTGTCTGTCATTGGAGGCTTACATTTTGCTATGATTCTGAACAGGTTTCAGCTGAGCTTCCAGATTGAGCTGGACTAGGAAAAAAGGCCTTCCAAAATGCAGCCAATAGAAATCCTATGGATCACAATGGTCTGATCTGCAGCCAGTCATGGGGATGGTACAGGACCTCGCAGCATTTCCTTCCATTGTGCATGGGGTTGCTATGAGTTAGGAACTGACAGGATGGCTGCTAACAAGCTCTTCCATCATTTTCCTACCTCCCCATGGTGGGGCATGTAGCAGGGCATGGGGCTGTCAGGAGGAAGGAGGTATTGGATGCTGACCACAGTGTGTATCCTTGCTTGGACCCTCTCTCTCAGGCCATCTGGATCCCAGCACAGGAGAGCCAGTGCAGAGGTCCCTGGGGTGCTGACCCCTTTAGCAGCTGTATGTACCAAACAACCATTTCACTGGCAGAGGACCTTCAATATGCCAGAGCAGGGAAGCTTCCTTCACGGGAATGAATTAACTGGGTGGGAAGCAAGCCTTCAGATGGCTGTGTTCCATGAGGAATTTCAGACTCTCTCTTCCCTGTTTTGATTTCTGTTTCTTCTCTGTTTCTACCTGGCTTTTGATAGAAAAGGTTAATGTTATAATTAAACAATCAATTAAGCAAATTTCTTTGTCTCGGGATTCCTTTTTCTTTTGTTTTGGCAACTGTAGCTGCTCTGATCTCTGGAGAGAGATCCCCTGTGAAGCACATCTGAGATGTTTTTACTTTCTCTCATTTGCAGTCCTTTTTTTTTAAACATGTTGTTTTCAGTGGCTAACAAATGAGAACTAAGATACAGCATGCTCGTAGCTGATATAAGCAGGAAGAGAGAAGGGGGAGAGAAGAGGGAGGCATGGCGGATGGCCGTTACCCAAGACCTTTCTGGCAAACATCACAAGTGATTTGGAGGCTAAGAATATTAATTGGAGGCAGTGAGAAGAACAGAGGCAATTTCAAGCCCCCAGTAGGGACAGGCTGAAATAGAGTATGTGTGAGAAAAACCTACCTGGCAGTGATAGCAGTCTCATTTTCTTCCACATTTTGTTTCTTGTGTTAAATGTATATGTATGTGGCAGGGGATGGGAATGAGGAAGGAGAGTTCATGGAGGGGAGAAGAGGAGGAGAAATAAACTTTGAAAATTCTGGTTGCCATGACAACATAATGAGCTCCAAAAGTGGCATCTCTGAACCAGTTTTGCACTGGAAGGCAGGGGAGCCCAGAAGGGAAAGAATTAAAATAATAAAAATAATAAGGCTGCGATCACGAAGCAAAGGACCCATCTGAAGAGGCTGTTAGCACGTCTTGCCCCTCTCTTGAGGCCTCGCCTGTTGGAGTCTTGTGCTCCTGGCTGACCATAGCAGAGACCACAGGATTGCCATTCAGGACTAGAAGGCTTTTTGCAGCCTTCTGGAGTCTAGACAATGCACAGCCAAGGGATTCTGACAAAAGAGACTCCGTGCATTTTGTGTGAAGCACATTATGCCAGAGAGCCTTCTGAAAGCCAGCTATCTTCCTGCTCTGTTTCTCCTTCCTTTTCCTTTCTCCCTCCTGTTCTTCCTGCCCACCCTCCCTTTCTTCTAGCCTGGCTCTGCTCCTTTCTGTGACATTCACAGCAACCCAAGTGACAGGGTGTGCTGGATCACTCTTACCACAGCAATTTAGAGCATACAGTCCTCATTACTGGACTCTCATTACAAATAGAGGCTCTTCTTTCCAGCAGAGTGCTCCAGAGCTGTTTTGTTTGGGGTTTACACAAAAGGAGGAAGCATGTAGACACTTAAAAGGTGAAGGCTGAGAAGGATTTGTAAATTATTTTCGTTTATTTGTTTGTCTACTGTACTCATACTGGAAATGCACCCAAAGCATGTTGGAGTTGTTTACTCTTACAAATATATTTTAATGAAGATATCTCTCAATGCTCCATTGGCCTAGTTCAAGTATCACTTGTAGTTTTTGTTTGACTTTTGTTTTATTTTTACTTACTTATTTTTTTTCCTCATTAAAATGGGCATGGAAGTTGCCTTACATAGCTTTCTCTTATAAAATCAGTGTTTATTTAAGCATTTGAACAAGTACATGAATTAACTCAGTTGTTTTTAGAACTGGTTGGATTTGGGGATCCTGCTGCCACCTTGTGCTTGCTTGATATTGGTACCTGCTAGACTGTATCTGATTTGTATACCTTACATCTTTACCACCAAGCACAGTGTCTGGCACACAATTATTACTTAACAAATATTTGTTGAATTAATTAGTAATTAATTTGATTCCAGTTGAAGTGTTACATCCTCTTTATTGTATATGCTCCAGCTAGATCCCAACAAATGGCTGTTTGGTAATAGTCTGTGTCAAACTCAGCAGACAGTGTATAGGTGAGTTAATGGTCTCTAAGGAGGGCAGCATCCATTATGGATGAGTTGTGTCCTCAAAAAAAATATGTTTAATAAATAGACTATCAAGCATAACCCAAAATGCATGAAGAGCAGAAGAGAAACTAGATGAATGGGACCTTCTCAAAATTAAATTTTTATGTGCTTCCAAAGACTTCTTCAAAAGAGTCAAAAGAGAATCTACAGATTGGGGAAAAATACTCATCAATGACATATCTGAAAAGGAACTTATCTCTAGAATTTATAGAAAACTCCAACACCTCAACAACAAAAAGACAAATAATCCAATTAAAAAATGGGCAGAAGACATGAATAGACACTTCACCAAGGAGGATATTCAGGCGGCCAACAAACATATGAAGAAATGCTCACCGTCATTAGCCATTAGAGAGATGCAAATCAAAACAACAATGAGATACCATGTTGCCCCAGCATTGGTAGAAAAGTTCAATAATGGTGAGGATGTGGAGAGATTGGGACTCTCATACACAGCTGGTGGGACTGTAAAATGAGACAACCACTGTGGAAAGCAATATGATGATTCTTTAAAAGTTGGAATTAGAAATACCATTTGACCCAGCCATTCCATTACTAGATATATATCCTAAAGAAGTGAGAGCCAGGACAAGAACAGATATATGCACACCCATGTTCATTGAAGCACTATTTACAATAGCCAAAAGATAGAAACAACCTAGGTTCCCATCAACAGAAGAATGGATAACTGAACTATGGTACATACACACAATGGAATACTATGCAACCCTAAAGAATAACGTAAAATCTGCAAAACACCACATAACATGAATGAACTTGGAGGACGTTGTTGTTGTTAGGTGCTGTTGAGTCACTTCCGACTCATAGAGACCCCATGCACAGCAGACACTGCCTGATCCCGTACCAGCTCCATGATCCTTGCTATACTTGAGCCCATTGTTGCAGCCACCGTGTCAATCCATCTTGTTGAAGGCCTTCCCCTCTTTCATTGACCCTCCCCCTTACCAAGCATGACATCCTTCTCCAGGGAATGGTCCCTTCTGCCAACATGATCAATGTAGATGAGGTGATGTCTGGCCATCCTTGCTTCCAAGGGGCATCTCGGCTGCACTTCCTCCAGGACAGATCTGTTAGTTCTTCTGGCAGTCCATGGTACCTTCAGCATTCTTTGCCAGCATCACAAGTCAAAAGCATCAACTCTTCTTCAGTCTTCCTTATGCTGAGTGAAATAAGTCCACCACAGAAGGACAAATATTGTATTAGTTTGTTATTGTAAATAGTCAAGGAAAGGTGGACTGTTGGTTGGAAGGAAATTTTCTTTGTTAACTACCAGGGGTGGGAGGGGAAGATAAGGAACACTGTTAGATAGGTAGAGACAAGTATTGATTTAGGTGAAGAGTAAGGCAATGCACCAAATGTGAGTGATGAACATGGTGGCATTGAGGAAGAGGACAACATGGAGAGGTGCATGGGAGTTATAGACAACAAAGGTAAACCCTTTTGCACATACATTACGGCGTTGTCAGTGAAGACAACATGGATATATGGATGGATGGACAGGCTAAACTATTAGGTATGTCTGTGCAAGGGCGAGTGTGCCCGAGACCACGTATAGGGTTGGCAGACAATGTTTCTGTTGTTGTTGTTGTTGTTATGTGCCATCGAGTCGGCCCCGACTCATAGCGACCCCTCCTTGGGTTTCCGAGGCAGTATCACTACGGAAGTAGGATTGCCCAACCTTCCTTCCGAGGAGTGGCTGGTGGGTTTGAACCGCCAGCCGTCTGGTTAGCAGGCAAGTGACTTAGCCACTATGCTACCAGAACCCCGACAATGTTTCTACAGGTGTACTTATGTGTTCTGTAAGAATTCCTAGGTATATAGTAGAGATGACAAGGGACAAGGTTGTGATAACTTCTTGGGCACAGCCAGCTACCCAGAGGGAGTGAGTAGTTGGACTTGTGGGCTTGGGACCATAGTCACAGGGGACATCAAGCTCAATTGGCGTAACATACTACATAAAAACATTGTTCGACCTCCTACTTTGGTGAGTAGTGACTGGGATCTTAAAAGCTTGCAAGCTGCCATCTGGATGCAATGATGGTTGCTAAGAGAAGCTAAGAGAAAGGCACTGGAACAGATTCACCCATGAAGACTTCCAAGAGAGCATAACCCTATTGATATCTTGATTTCAGACTCTGTCCTCCAGAACTGTGAGAGAATAAATTTCTGTTGCTTTCAGCCACCCAGTTTGTGATGTTGTAAACTACTAAAGCATCTGCTGCTGAAGCAAGCAAATCATTGGGTTTGCATTAGCGAAGAGTAAATCTACTCATTTCCCAGCCCCTTTCAGATATTAACCAGTTAAATAGTTAATAATTTGCATAATGTTCCCCATATTTTAGAACCATTTATTCCAGAGGAGAACTTCCTTTTCCTTGGCTTCATATTTCCCTGTGGAGGGGCTTAATCCAGAAAACACCGTAGGCCTTTTACCCCAGCCTTCACTCATTTCTCTCAAGACAGAGTTGGTTAGCTTAGAAAAACTGGGTGTGTGCCTCTTTCTCTTTTGATAACTGGGCTGCCCTACTGGTGCATGTACCTTCTACTCTGAGCTTACAGGGACAGCACCCAGAATGCAGGCCTGGGCATGTGTAGTTGTGCCTGTGATTGGGTGGTTCAGACTGTGGGGTAAGCATTAGTGAGGCCATCAATCTGTAGATGAAACGGCATGTTCCCCAGTTGGCTTTTTCAAAAATAAAATGGATTTTTAAACTCTTCATTTATCTGACTCCTGTATCTCCTGTGTTTCTCATTTGATTCCATAATCAGGAGAAGAAAAGAGCAATTAACTATTGATCCCCACAGTACTGTTATGCTTAATTAGAAAGTCATTTTTTCCTTTAAATGTGTCATTTAAATTGATGGAATGCAATCTTAGATGTGATTTTTGTCACATCCAAGGAGTCCAGAAATTCCAGTGGCACACACCTTAGATCTTGAAGATCAGTTGAGAGACAGCAGTCACAGGACAGAAATTATCTTTATAGCACACTTGGCTGGCATATGACCTTCTGATTACCAAATATGGGAGAATTCAAAAGTAGTGTGGTTCTTTCTCTTCAGGATTTATGTCCTCCCCAGGAAGCTAAAACCTGACACATTATATCATATCGGCTGTCGCTGCAGTAGGTAATCTATGACTGGTGATACCCCTGGGATTTCTCTCCTAAGAGACAGCTTTGGAAAAGAGGTGGGATTTGAAATGGACTTTGAAGGGTGGATAGAATTGAGATCAGCTGAGGTATGGTGGAGCAGAGGAGGCCTGGGTGGTGCAGATGGCTTGGCAGTTGGCTAATAACCAAAAAGTTTACAGTTCATATCTGCCCAGAAGTACTTCGAAAGAAAGACCTGTCAATCTGTTTCCAAAAGATCACAGTCATTGAAAACTCTATATAGTTCAGTTCTACTCTGGCACCCATGAGATTGACTCAGAAGCAACTGGTTTGGTTTTGTTCTTGGCTAGTTGTGAGTGGGCTGGGATTACAGGGAGGAACAAATGAGCAGCTGCTTTGAGGCAAGCCTTAACTTGTTTGTAGGATAAGAGGACATTGCATTCATGAGTGCTGGAAACAAGGTTGGCTCATAGGAGTCCGACTAGATTATGGAGAGTCTCACAACAGAAGGGATTAGGCTTTATCCTGTAGGAAGTAGAGAGTTCTTGCCAGTTCAGGATCTAGGAAGTAGAATGGCCATTCTGGGCATGGTATCTTAGGAAGATTAACTTGCAGACCTGTTCTGTGGGTAAGGACACTTGGTTTATCTAAATCTACTGTCACCTCCCCAGCTCTTTAATCTCCAGTATGCTCTGAACTGCCCCAGCATGAAGACCATGGCTGTGCCCCTCTGCCCGACACTCAAGAACTATGCACAGACATGTCTGATACATAAGTTCAGCTACATGCTTCTGAAAAAGGACTGAGAGATCATTTCTTCCACCCAGACTACAGCTTTCAGGTTGGACATCAGGATGTCCATGATTTCCAAAGAAACACTTCTTTTTTTCTTTTCAGATAAGTGAGGAAATAGAAACAATAAAGTCACCACTCACCTAGGTAACATCCACTCCCTGAAAGTGAGGGCTGCATATAATAACAATAATGGAAATAATGATGTTTATAAAGTGTTTATTAGGTGTCAGAACTTTTCTTGCTGTCATGCATTTCTAATATGTATGTCTTTGACAAAGATATACTGGTAAAGGATTAGAATTTTAAAGGACCAGGGATAAATATGGACAAAAAAAGACAACCTCCCTTTTGAAGATTTTGGAAGGGTCCATTACCAAAAAGAAAGAGGCAGTATAGCGTGGTGGTTTTGGAATTACAGGACTCGGGCTTGAATCCTAATCTTCATTGTTCTTTAAACTAGTTGCATGACCATGGGCAAATTTCCTACTCTCTCCAAACCTCAGTTTTTCAATCTGTGAAATTGGGATCATCATATTTCATAGGGTGTTTTGTGTTGATTAAATAAGATAATGGATGCAAAGAACTTAGCACAGTGTCTGGTATGTAATAAATGTTCAGTAACTTGTGAAACCAAAAAATCAAACTCATTGCCATTGAGTTGATTGTGACTGTATTGACCCCCATTGGGTTTGTAAGGTTGTAAATCATTATGGAAATAGATTGCTTCATCTTTCTCCCATGGAGCAGTTGGTGGGTTTGAACTGCCAATCTTCTGGTTAACAGCCAAATGCCTTACCCACTGTGCCACCAGAGCTCCTTCAATAACTTATAGCTGTTGTTATTAAAAGTCTCATTTGAAGCATATTTTTTTTGTGTGCCTATTGAGTTGACTCCAATTCATAGCAACCCTTTGAACAGAGTAGAACTGCCCCATAGGTTTTCCTAGGCTGTAATCTTTATAGAAACAGATTGTCAGGTCTTTCCTGCTGGTGGGTTCAGACAACCAACCTTTTGGTTAGCAGCCAGATGCTTAACCATTATACCACAAGGGCTCCTTTCTCTGAAGCATGAATGTTCTATTATTCATTTTATCTTTGAGTTAAACCTTTACCCAGCACCACCGTCAGCTGTCATTGAGTTGATTCTGACTCATAGTGACCTCAAGTGTGTCAGAGTAGAGCCTTTAAATAACTACAAATATCATATATGGTGAAAGTTACACACTTTCTCCCTCATGTTCCTTCAACAACTTTGCATGATTCACTTATTAGCATCCAAGGATAACAGTCCCTGGGGAGAGGTACCTAGGCAGGACAGAATTGTTTTAGTGGTTACGGAGTAGAGTTGTAGAGACTGAAAGAATCTGAGAAAAAAGAAAAAGGAAAGTTAATAAGTGAATAACAACCATCTTCCAGAAAATTTGATATTTATTCCTCACAACAACCCAGTAAGATAGGCTATGGTCATCCCATACTATAGATAGGGAAATAAGGACTGAAGTAGATAAAGTAACTTATTTTGAATTGAGGTCTTTCTTAATCCAAAGCACATGTGCTTTTTGTTATGCTCTGCTGCCCCTCAGGAAATGCACAGAGCAGTGGTAATCTCTTGGAGGAAGGCAATCTCAAGATACCAAGGGTCTTGGAGTAGCCAGGAGTAGGATAAGGCATAATGCCAAGGACATTAAATGCAAATATCTTAAACAGGGAAATGGGGGAGAATGTATACTTTCACAAACTTTTTAAACTTCCAGTATCATGTAGGGCAGCTGGGTCTTGGGGAGAGACTGAGACCCTGACACTTACAAAGCACATTACCCATCAGGATGAAGCTTCAAGGATTGGGATTCTGGGAGGAGTTTAATGAGACCATGCTTCTCAACAGTCTTCCCCTTTCGGTGGCTGGACAAAGAGCAGGTGCAAACAAGTGGTGGCCTGGGGAGCTTAGGACAGGCCGGCCACCTACTACTTGTAAAGAATTGACAAATCCATGCCCAGAAGGGGACCAAAGTCAGAGCCAGGGCCAGTGTTCTAAAGCTGGGTCACCAATTTGAGGAGATAGAGAACAGGAATTAGGATCCAGTCTGGAGAAAACAGTGGGTAGAAGAAGTGCAGTGAGTGAGAAGTAAAAGTGGGCTTTGGGTAGAGGGTAAGGGGTGGATGGCCCTAGAGGTATTCCCTAGGCAGAGAATGAGCTTTTAATGTGACTTCTGTGGCTGTGCATGACAATGGGTGGGGCATTTCTCACGGAGCCAGGTCTGATGCGATGTGATGAGTGAACCTCCTACCATCAGGGTGATGGATGTGACTTGGGGTGAGAGCACAAGCCAAAGATGTAACAACCAAATGGGCCTGAATGAGAACTGTCACAGTGAGAAATATGTGGACTGCAAACCAACAGGGCCAAGGAAAATCAAAGAACATAGTGTTCTGCCAGTGCTCATTCTCCAATTCACATGCAAACCAGCCCTAGCTACCATGCTTCACACACTTCTTGCCTTTAGGAAGGAAGATCCAAAAGTGAAAATCCTCCTGAGAATGGTTTCTACTCTTCACCAGAGTAAAAACATAGGTCCCCTCAGTAGCAAGCTTCCCCACATCCCTGTACCTGTTCTCAGTTATTATCAATGAATTCATGTTGCCAAATCAGTGGTCTATTTCAGTCGATGTTTGAAACCATTGACTTCACCAAGACCTTCCCTCTTCCTTGGTACATTTACCAGTTGCCATCATGTTGATTCCACCTCATGACAACCGTGTGTGTGTCAGAGTAGAACTGTGCTCTATAGGGTTTTCAATGGCTGATTGATTTTTTTTTTTCCAAGTAGACCACCAGGCCACTCTTATGTAGAGCCTTGGTTGGACTCAAACGTCCAGCTTCTTGGTTAGCAGCCAAGTGCATTAACCATTTGTACCACAAGGACTTCTTTCTCTTCCATTGGATATCTTCTTTTTGCTTCCTGCATTTTTGACCATTACCTCTCACTATTAGTCAGAATAGATTAGGCTTTGTTGCTGAAACAAACAACCCCAACATCTTAGTAGTTTAAAACTACAAAATTTTATTTTTTGCTTAAGCTGCAAGATCAAAGTCTCTTATCATGGATGCCACTGATTCAAGCTGACAGAGACACCCCTATCTTATGATGCCACTATCTCAATGGGTACTTCCACAGCCACCCTGGCAAAGAGAGGGTCTGGAGATCAAGCACTGGAAGTTAATGGTTGTAGCATAGAAGGGCCACATAACAATTCTATTCACATCTCATTAGTCAGAACTGGTCCATGGTCATGCCTAATATCAGGGGAGAAGAAGAACAATCCTCTATGTACCTGAAAGTAGAGGAAGACTGAATATGGGTGAACATTAGTAATGTCTACCTCACTTCCCTTGCTGATTTTGTTTTCTCTAGATTCCTGTGAAACGTTGGTTCCCCACTAGGAGCCATTCTGAGCCTTACTGCCCTGCACTTCCTGGGAGGTCTTATCAACTCCCACCGTGAAAAGTCTCTGTTCTCAGGCCCTCAGGCCACATCCCAACCTTTTGCCTCTTGTCTATACCATAAGACCATGTTTTCAACTGGCTGACAGATCTGAATGGGTAACTTCAAGCCCACCATGTCTCAAACCAAATTAATTTGTTGTACCAAATTCTGCCCGCCCTCTTAGTTTTGGTACCCTCTATTAGCATACCTACTTTAGCCATCTTAGAAGCCTTTGGAATTCCTGGCTCTGCATTATTAGATCTAAAAATTCCTTTTTATTCTATGATATATCTGTTGATCCATCCACCCTCCTTTACATTTTCTGTTCCCTTGATTTCTGGCAGGCTTAGGTGCTTGAATAGTCTTCCAAATCATCACCTCCCTTCCTCATCTTTGCTCCTTTTCACAGATACAGGTATTTTCTTAAACAGAGATTTAATTATGCTACTCCCTTATGTGGCTCAGGCACTTGACTGCTAACCAGAAGGCTGGCGGTTCAAACCCACCAGCCACTCCTCGGAAGGAAGATGGGGCAATCTACTTCCGTAGTGATACTGCCTAGGAAACCCAAGGAGGGGTCGCTATGAGTCGGGGCCGACTCGATGGCACATAACAACAACAACAACAACTCCCTTATGTAAAAAAACCTTTGAGGATTTCCCACCACCCTCTAAACAAAGTATATCATACAACATCCTTGGGGAATGGAGTAGTATTTAACTAGATGAAGACAAAGATTTG
The DNA here is from genome assembly GCF_000298275.1 of Orycteropus afer afer. Classification (NCBI taxonomy): domain Eukaryota; kingdom Metazoa; phylum Chordata; class Mammalia; order Tubulidentata; family Orycteropodidae; genus Orycteropus; species Orycteropus afer. The sequence continues at coordinate 9,037,608 of NW_006921630.1, forward strand.
AATCCTGGTCTACCATCTACTAGCTGTGAGTAAGTTAGTTAACCTCACTGACTCTCAGTTTCCAGTTTATAATAAGAAGATGACACCTACTACCTCTAGGAGTTCTGGTAGCATAGTGCCTAAGGCACTTGACTGCTAACCAGAAGGCTCAAATCCACCAGCCACTCCTCAGAAGGAAGGTTGGGCAATCTACTTCTGTAGCGATACTGCCTCAGCAACCCAAGGAGGGGTCGCTATGAGTCAGGCCCGACTCAACGGCACATAACAACAACACAACAACAACACCTACTACCTCTTAGGATTCCTTTACATTTTGCTTATGTCCTATGTTTGTCATCTAGTTGGCAGGCTCTGTACCAAGTCATTCTCATATTTTCTTCAGAGCCTGAACTGATGGAGCAGCCACTCTCTGGCCTCATCACCTCCTACTCTCCTCCATGCCTACTCCATTCCAGCCACTCACATAGTAGGAGACGAGAAAGAGAGCTCTGGAGGTCCTTGCACTGGTGATTAAGTATTTGGCTAGAACTGGTTATGTGACTCCATAAAACCTCCAAGCAGGCACAGAGCCAAAAATACTAAGTCAGCTACATTAATGACTACCCCATCACTCTATAGCTGTTACCTCAGATCCTTGTACTTTGAATAGCCTCCTACCTTGATCAAGCTCTGACACAGGGATGCTCTGTGACCATTAGTTAAATAAATCTTCTCAGGCCCTTGGCCTTCTTCACCAGAGGATGGGACACAAATAGTTTGAAGTACTTTAGGACTAAGACTAAGACTAGAACTGACCTTCAAAGATATTTTAACTAGAAGGAATACAAACTTTTAGTCAGTTCTTCTCATCACAGATGAGGAAACTGAAGAATCAAGAGGTGTAAGACATCCCCACCTAGCTGCTGCCTTCCATCCAACCCCAAACTCTCATTCCTTTCAGCAAATACTACCATCTAATTTACATCTAATTTTTTTTCCCCAGAGATTGATAATCACCATATCTACCACCCATCTGTCAGTTTGTTGTACTGTGGTGGCTTATATGTTGCTATGATGCTAGAAGCTATGCCACCAGTATTTCAAATTCTAGCAAGGTCACCCATGGTAGACAGGTTTCAGCAGAGCTTCCCGACTAAGACAGAGTTGGAAGAAAGGCCAGGTGTTTTACTTCTGAAAATTAGCCAAGGAAAACCTTGTGGATCACAATAGAACATTTTCTGACTTACTTTCTTTGGACATATCATCAGAAGGGATCAGTTGCTGGAAGAGGACATCATATTTGGTGAAGGAGACGGTAAGCAAGAGTGAGGGAGACCCTTGGTGAGAGAGATTGGCACAATAGCTGCAAAATTGTACTCAAATATGCAGTGATCATGAGGATGTCATAGGAGTAGCTGTTTTATTCTGTTGGTCAGAAGGCTGCCATTAGTTGAAGTCAACTTATTGATAGCTGTCTGTCTATCTGTCTCCATTTAATCTCTATTTACCCTTCAAAACCCAATGTCCTTTGCCCTGGACACCTTCCCTAGCTTCTCCCATATAATTGCTACCTCTCTCCTCTCTCTAGGTCATCCATGCTCCCTTTATAACATATTTTTTATGGTTTACTTGCCCATCTACTCTATCAAGTTGATTAAGACTCACAGCAATGCTATAGGACAGAATAGAACTGATCTACAGGATTTCCTAGGCTAAAATCTTTACAGAAGCAGCTTGCCATATCCTACTGTGGCAGAGCAGCTAGTGTGTTAGAACTGCTGACCTTTCAGTTAGCAGCCAAGCATTTAACCATTGAGCCACCAGGGATCCTTACCTGGAGAATTGGATTCCTTTGCATATAGGAATTATGCTTCTTTATATATTCCAGTCTATCAAGTGGCACTTTATCCAGTGTCATTGGATAAATACTATCTGAATTGTTAAGGGAAAAATTCACACAGCCATATGAATTTTTAAGGGAAAAATTCACACACACAAACAGGCAGTGGCAGAATTGGTACCAAAACCTAGAATTCCTGAGTCTTGTGCTCAGTCACTTTCTAATGACTTTTAATTCAACTTATCGTGTATCACTCTCTTACAGAACTGTATCCCATATTCCTATGCTCAAATTTAATACTCACCTTGTAAATTTTTAGTCTGGACGGGATTTTATTTCAAGCCCTTATTTAAGAGACTGTTTCTTATCTGATGTTTTCCTCAGTAGATTTGCTGATTTGCTCTTTGTTCCTTGTTTGGTAATAATACCACATTCTCATTCAAGATGGTTGTTTTCCCAAAATAAAAGATTTATTTTTTGTGTGTGTGTGTGTTTGTTTGTTTTTTCAATTCTGATTTGGGTAAAAGTTTAGAGCAAATTCATTTTCCATACAGCAGTTCATACACATTTTGTGTCATGACATTGACTGCAATTCCCTACAGTAGAACAGTTCTCTTCCCATTTCCTCTCTGTAGTTACTTCTTCCCTCTCTTCTTCCCTCCCATGCTGTCCCAACCTACCCTGAGCTGTCTTCCTGTGCAAACACTGCCCTTCTGTTCTCCCATAATTGATCTCTCCAGAGAGTGTATCTGCTTGATGTAAATATTCACCCCATATGCCTGTCTATTGTTTGGCTGGAAGCCATAGGAGTGAGTTCAGTTCCAGACCTGAAGGTAGCTAGGGGCCGGAGTCTCAGGGGTCTGACTACACTAGACTCTATCAGAACAGCAAGCCTGGTCTCTTTCTCTTTTTTTTTTTTCTTATGATTTTGAGTTTTGTTTTGTTCCACGTTGTTCTCCCACTCTGTCTAGGATCCTTGAATCAATCCCCCTCCAAGTGGTTGACAGTGGTAGTCAGACACCATCTAGTTCTTCTGGTCTCATGGTCATATAAGCTGAAGACTGCATGGTCTACCAGTCCCTTGGACTAATTGTTTCCATGTATCTTTGGTTTTCTTCATTGCTCTGGATGAGGAGAGACCCATCATTGCAACTAGATCGCCTTTGGAGATCTTTTAAGACCCCAGTTGCTACTCACCAAAAGAATGTAGAACAATGTTTTTGTGTAGTATGTTATGCCAGTTGAGCTTTATGTCCCCTGCGACCATGGTTCCAAGCCCACAGGCCCAACTACCTCTGGGTAGCTGGCTGTGGCCAAGAAGCCACCACAACCTTGCCCTTTGTCAGCTCTACTGTACACCTGGACATTCTTACAGCTCAGACAAATATGCTTGTAGAAGCCTTATCTGTTAATCCTATACATAGTCATGGACACACTCCCCCCTTGCCTAGACATACCTGATTGTTCAGCTTGTCCACCCATCTATTCACCTGTAGATCAGTGCTTGCCATTACTGACAGCACAGTGCTGTACATGCAAAAGCGTTCATCTTTGTTGTCTGTACCTCCAATGTACCTCTCTATGTCTTCCTCTTCCTCAGTGCCACTGTGTTGATAACTCACTTTTGGTACATTGCCCTTCCCTTCACCCATATCAATACTTGTCTCTGTCTAGCAGTGTTCCCTCTCCTCCCCTCCCATCCCTGGTAGCCAGCAAAGAAAGTTTCCTTCCATATGTAAACCTGTCCTTGACTTTTTATAATAGTGAACTAATACAATATTTGTCCTTCTATGATTGACTTATTTCATTCAGCAAAATGTCCTCCAAGTTCATTCATGTTACGTGGTGTTTTGCTGATTCTTCTACATTATTGTTTAGTGTTGCATAGTATTCCATTGTGTGTATGTACCACAGCTTGGTTATCCTTTCTTCTGTTGATGGGCACTTAGGTTGTTTCCATCTCTTTGCTATTGTAAATAGTGCTGGGTGTGCTTATATCTGTTCTTGTCCTGGCTCTCACTTATTTTAGGATATATACCTAGTAATGGGATTGTTGGATCAAATGGTCTATTCCAACTTTTTAAGGAATTGCCATACTGATTTCCATGGTGGTTGTATCATTTGACAATCCCAACAGCAGTGCATGAGACTCCCAATCTCTCCATAACCTTACCAGAATTTGTTATTTTCTTTCTTGTTGAACTTTTTTTTTTAATTTAATGTTTTTTTTTCTCTCTTTTGTGTCATCTTCAAGAAAATATATATTAATTCTAGTGTACAGTTTGACAGCCTTTGAATTAAAGGAATCAGTATGACTTTTAAGGTCTCTGGGTGGTTCAAATAGTTTACACACAGCTACTAACTTAAAGGGAGCTCTGGTAGCATAGTGCCTAAGGCACTTGACTGCTAATCAGAAGGCTGGCGGTTCAAACTCACCAGCCACTCCTCGGAAGGAAGGTTGGGCAGTCCTACTTCTGTAGTGATACTGCCTTGGAAACCCAAGGAGGGATCGCTATGAGTCGCAGCCGACTCGACGGCAAATAACAACAACAACACTAACTTAAAGGTTGGTATTTTGAAACCACATAGGAGCCATGGTGGTATAGTAATTAAAGCATTGGGCTAACCAAAAGGTTGGCAGTTCCAACTCATCAGCTGCTCTGTGGGAGAAACATGAGACAGTTTGCTTCTGTACAGATTTAAAGCCTTGGAAACTCTATGGGACAGTTCTACTCTGTCCTAACTGGTTGATAGGAGTCAGAATCAACTTGATGGTGGTGGGTTTGGTTTGGTTTTAATGGTGCCAGTTGTTGTTGTTGTTAAGTGCCGTCGAGTCGTTTCCAACTCATAGCGACCCTATGCACAGCAGAACAAAACACTGCCCAATCCCGCGCCAGCCCCATGAACCCTGCTATACTTGAGCCCATCATCGCAGCCACCGTGTCAATCCATCTC
>NW_006921630.1:9045074-9049604 GCF_000298275.1 Orycteropus afer afer
GGCCTCTTCCTTCTTCCTAGTCTGTCTCATTCTATAAGCTGGGCTGTTACCTGTGCACCAGGTGCATCTCACTGGGTTTTAAACACCAGAGGCTCAGCCTCAAAACTCACTAAACTAATGGTGCCAGAGTGACAAAAAAAAATCTATCTTAGAAGAAGTACAGCCAGAATGCTACTTAGAAGTGAGAATGGCCAGACTACTTCTTTTATATTTTGGTCCTGGAGAAACCAGTCCCTGGGGAAGGATATCATACCTGGTAAAGTAAAGGTCCAGCAAAAAAGGGGAAAGACTCTCAATGAGATAGATTGACATGGTGGCTACAACAATGAGCTCAAGCATAGCAATAATTGTGAGGATGGTGCAGGACTGGGCCAGTGTTTCATTCTGTTGTACATAGGGTCGCTAGGAGTTGAAACTGACTTGATGTCACCTAACAACAATAGTGGTGCCATGGAAGAAAGACACAGCAATCTGCTTTTATAAAAATTGCATCCAAGAAAATCCCATGGAGCAGTTCTACTTTGTAACACATGAGGTCACCATGAGTTGTAATCAACTCAATGGAAACAGGTTTACGGTTATTTTTGGTTATGTGACTTTTAGGGCTTTATTGCATCCAAAGACTGAGATACTTTGCATGAATGTGTTTTGTGAACTATGAAGTGACATACAGTTTCAAGTATTATGTATAATATCCAGCACAGTGTCTAGTGCATAACAGATTCTGAACAAAATTTGATGAACAAGTGAATTTTTTCTCTTCCAGAAACATGCTTTCAAAGAAAATATTTCTTTGCCTAGCTAAGAAGCACATAGCCCACTTTTAACTTTTCACATCACTTTTACATCTTTTATTTCATGTTTTCCTAACAGCAAGCTGTTTTGCAGACATAAACTGTATCCCTCAATCAGATATACCTTATTATAAATGCCTTGTACAGTCCATAAAGGGAACTGAGTTGAACACAGTAGACACCTAACTGAGGGCTTTCTGCCCCTTATCAACAGCAAGTCCATTGCACTATCTTCCTTTTTGGAAGTCAATCACTTGACCCCACTGACTCAGACTCTTGGGATTCCTCTTTTTCACTTCTAGAAGGGTCCCTGGGTCCTTCGCAAAATGCTTCAAACTGCCATATTTTAGGCAGAGTTCTCAATCCTGATCTCACTCATTCATTAAACACTGAAAAAGTTTCTACTGTGAGCCAAATGCTATGTTAGGTTCTGTGGGGAAAGGATGAATAGACCTACTTTAAATGGACTCTCTCATACGTTATCTGGAAGACTTTAGAGTAATTCACTATATCCCATAGCTTTATTACCTGTCACTTCCCAAAGCTTACTCATTTGTACCCTGATTGTTTTGCATGACTTTCCTTCCTGGTCTTCATCCATCTTATCCTAGTTCTCTAAATTTCATTTCCTCAGAGCAATCAAATATGACTGATATTGGGCTTCATTTGAGTTATAACAATAGAGTGTTCATATTAGAGAGGCCCTTAGAGAGCATTTTACAGTTGAGGAAAAGCCTCCAAGTGGTCTTGACCAGCCTAGAGGTGACAAGTGGCAAAAGTAATGCTAGAAACCAGGCACCCTGAATACTATTCTCCACTTTCCACCTATCCTTGTCATTTGAATCTTTTGACTCTTGATTTCCTTCCCTGTTACCAATTTCTCCTGATTTGGTGCCAAGATCATCCCTTATTATATCCAATTACAGAGCTTTTGGAGGACAAAAAACCCCAGGTTCCCAAGTAATAGCTTTGTGTCTCTGGTGTTGGCCTTTCAGACTGACATGCTACAGCTGGTGGTAAGATGGTGCTAAAGGACTTCTGGTAAGATGGCAGAATAGGCAGGCAAGCTCCATAGACCCTCTTCACCAAAAAAAGGGAAACTGATTGACAGAGATACAGAAGATAATCCTGGAGCCCTGAGATTTGAAAGGAAGTATACAGAAGTAGATTAAGCACCAACTAGTGGAAAAACCTGAATGAAAACAGTGAGTACGGAACTTTCAGAGCAGTGGACTGTCAGCTCCTCTGTTGGGACCAACAGCCTGAATATTTCCAAGTGATGTTGGGACCTGAGAATTGACCTGAAAATCAGCCCTGGTTGCCAAGGGCTGCAGGGATGACTGCACTGGTGGCCTGTGACTGGGAAAGGAAGCAGTAAGGAGGGAGACAGCCTGAGCTGTGGACTTTTGGCTGTCCAGAGGGCACAGCCATTTTGATTGTTTACACGTGGTGGCCATTTTGGATATTTAAAGTGACCGAGGGCACAGCCATTTTGAAGGTTTATAAGCGGTGGCCATTTTGGACATTAAAGTGACAGCATTCTTATTTGGATTCCAGGGACCTAAGAGTAGGCTCCGTTTTCCAAGAATGGCAGGGACATATGGGAGGCAGGCACTGGGAAAGGAGACAGGTGGTGAGTGTATAAGTGCTATCAACTAGCAAATAGAGGAGCACAGCACAGTACCCTGATTACGCAGATAACATCCAAACAAACCAAAGAAAATGAAAATTGTGGTCAAGTCACTCCAACATACAATCACCAATTAAATATAAACACCAAAACATCATAATGTCTCAGACACAACAGAGCATCACAGCCCACACAAAGAAGCAAGATAAAGCAGGAGAAACAAGGGACCAAGATACAGACCCAAAACACATCCCTGAGGAAGGCACAGCTTTGGAACCTCCTGATAAGGAATTCAAAAGAATTATATTTAGGTATCTTCAACAAATTGAGAGACAGATCAAGGAAAACACTGACAAAATGGAGGAAAACACAGAGAAAAACCTACAACAGTTTTGAAAGGTAATACAAGAACAAAATGACAAAATAAATGAAAAATTAGAAATGATACAAAAGGCAGAAATACAGAAGATTAATAATGAATTTTCAGAAATAGATAACACATTGAATGGCAAAGGAGTAGAATTCAATCGATGGAAGACAGAATTAGTGAGATTGAAGGCAAATACCTCAATACTTCTTTGGAAGGGGAACAGTAAGAAAAAAAATCAAAGCAAAATGAAGAAAGCCTAAAGTTCATGTGAGATAGCATCAAAAGGAATAACCTACGTGTCATCAGAATTCCAGAACAGGAAGAGACAAATAAAATCACAGAGAAAATTGTCAAAGATTTGTTGGAAGAGAATTTTCCTGGTATGATGAAAGATGAGACTGTATCCATTCAGGAAGTCCAATGAACCCCGAAGAGGATAGACCCCAAAAGAAAATCACCGAGACATATCATCATCAAACTCACTAAAACCAAAGACAGGGAAGAATCCTAGAAGTAACATGGGAAAAACAAAAAGTTACCTGTAAGGGGCAACCAATAAGAATAAGCTTGGATTTCTTGGCAGAAACCATGCAGATGAGAAGATGATGGGATAATATATATATAAAACCCTGAAAGAGAAAAATTTCCAACCAAGAATTATATACCTGGCAAAAGTGTCCCTCAAATATGATAGTGAAATTAGGGCATTTCTTGATAAGCAGAAATTAAGGGAATTTGTTAAAACCAGACCAACCTTACAAGAAATGCTAAAAGCAGTACTTTGGACAAAGAAGCAACAACATCAAACAACAACTGACCATTAACACACATGACGGCAGAACCCAGAAACCAACCCAGTTATGGAACTATCCAAAGTAAATAAACTTACAAGATTATAATCAGGGAACCAGAGATATCAATTGACAAATGAGGACAACTACAAACCAAAAAGAGGGAAAAAACTGTAGTTATAGAACTTCTAAATAGTAGGGAAGCCAAGACAACTACAAGATAGAATGGACTGTACTAAACTTGGGAAGAAATTATAAAACACAGGATAACCTCAAAGAAAAATGATAAACCTTCACTTCAAGATAAAAAAGAGGACCAGCACAAATATTTAGCAAATACTAAAACAATAGCAACAAAGGAAGTGATAACATGATTCCTAAACAAAATGAGCTAGCACAGAAAATTATATGGAACAGAGAAATCAACACCATGAAAAAGCACATAACAAAATGACAGCAACAAATTCATACTTGTGGACAATTACATATCTGAGAAAGGACTTATCACTAAAATTAATAGAAAACTCCAACATCTGAACAACAAAAATATTAACAATCCAAGTATAAAATGGCGGAAGACATGAATGGACACTTCACCAAAGACGATATTCACACGGCCAGCAAATACATGAAGAAATGCCATCAGAGATGCCTTACATGATCATTAGCCATCAGAAAGATTCATATCAAAACAACAATGAGATACCATCTCACCCCAGCATCGATTGCAAAGTTCAGCAAGACAGAAAATGGCAGATGCTGGTGAGGTTGTGGAGAGATTGGGACTCTAATCCATTGCTGGTGGGACTGTCAAATGATCCAACCACTGTGGAAAACAGTATGGCGATTCCTTGTTGTTGTTGATGTTAGGTGCCGTCGAGTCATTTCCGACTCAGCGACCCCATGCACAGTAGAATGAAACACTGCCTGATCCCACGCCAGCTC
>NW_006921630.1:9050800-9056496 GCF_000298275.1 Orycteropus afer afer
GTGTGATATTAATGATATTGTTCTATAATTTCCACAATCTGTGGGATCACTTTTCTTTGGAATGGGTACAAATATGGATCTCTTCCAGTCAGTTGGCCAGGTAGCTGTCTTCCACATCTCTGGGCATAACCGAGTGAGTGCCTCCAATGGGGCTTTCATTTGTTGAAATATCTCAATGGGTATTCCTTCAATTCCTGGAGCCTTGTTCTTCACTAATTCTTTCATTGCAGCTTTGATTCCTTAAAAAAGCTGGAATTAGAAATACCGTTTGACCCAGCAAACCCATTACTAGGTATATATCCTAAAGAAGTGAGAGCCAGGGCAAGAACAGATATATGTACACCCATGTTCATTGCAGCAGTATTTACAATAGCAAAAAGATGGAAACAACATATATGCACATCAACAGAAGAATGGTTAACCAAACTATGGTATATACATACAATGGAATACTATGTAACACTAAAGAATAATGTAGAATCTGCAAAACACTGCATAACATGGATGGACTTGGAGGACATTATGCTGAGTGAAGTAAGTCAATCACAGAAGGATACATATAGTATTAGTTCATTATTGTAAAAAGTCAAGGAAAGGTTTATATATGCAAGATAACTTTCTTTGTTGGTTACCAGGGGTGAGAGGAAAGGGAAGGGAACACTGCAAAAAGAAAAAAAAAAGAAAAAGAAAAATGCATCGACCCATGTCACTTTACTTTTATGTATTTCACTGTACATAAATAATGTTTCAATAAAATGCATTTTTTAAAAAAGAAGTAAAAAAGATGGTGCTGAAGGGGCATGAAAGTGTCATCTTCTGATCTCCTCTACTACACAAGAGGATGACAGAATCAACATCAGGAGCCCAAGGCCTGCTCCGGTAAGGCCAGACATGCCACCACCCTCCAGCCCTCTTTCCAACCTTGACACCAACTGTCCCTCCCATGGCACTCACCACCTCTTTGCTGGGTTGGATAACTTGCTGTAGTGGCCACACAGAACTCATGGATTATAGGGTTTATTAGAGAAGGAACAGGCTACAATTCAAGTTAAGGAACACACAGGATGTAGTTATTTGATCAGAGCAATCTCCCTTTTTCTGTGTCCTTGGACATGCTTCTCTGGCCCTTGGACTCTTGGCCTAGCCTCTGCCTCTGTGGGCCAGGTAAACCTGCTGCTCTGTCCTGTGCCTCTTAGTTCCACTGCTGATGTTTCTCAGCCAGGTGTCTCTCTCAGCTGGCAGTGAGATTCTCCCTCCGCCTCTAGGAGGGCTCATTTTAAGCCTGGAAGAGTGACAAAACTAACTGATCCCAATATCAGAGTTCTATATACCTGAGAGAGAGCGTGAACTTTAACAATCAGGAATTTAAAAGCAGCTACTCAGTTGCTCACAGCAAATTCCACCATGGAGTTAATTGCCAGTCTCATTATAGGGACTTACTACTACCACTTTGCCAGCCAAGTTGACACGTATTTGCATGGTCCCATCCAGCAATCTGGTGGGAGTTACAAAGTCTATGGTTAGAAAAGTCATACCATGCAACTCACTACACTGCAAATGGTGAGGCTTTCTTAACCCTGAACAATATCCAGATAATGCTGGTTGGGTTGCTAATGTCAAACCAAAACCAAACCTACGGCCATCAAGTCAATTCTGTCTCTTAGTGACCCTATAGGACAGAGTAGAACTACCTTATATCTTATAGGGTTTCCAAGGCTATAAATCTTTACAAAAGCAGACCACTTCATCTTTCTCCCACAGAGTGGCTGGCTGGTGGGTTCAAACTGCCAGTGTTTCGGTTCATAGCTTAATGCTTTAACCACAGTCCCACCAGAGCTCCCTTGGGTTGCTAATAGTAAGTATTAAAAGGTCCCCCTAATCCACTGACAACATGATCAATGGACTGGCCAAGAGAGGGATGCTAGCAGGACTTCCATGTGGAGAGCTCCCTTGTATGGAGGTGTTTGGGAAAGTAGCCTGTAGGTGAGGGGCAAAGAGAGTCAGGAAAAGATACTGCTTCTGACTTTTTTGTTGTTGTTGTTACTAGGTTCTGGGCTCTCTAGCAAAGGAAAACCAATGAAATATGTATGTGTGTATACACACACACACACATATGTATGTATATGTGTGCATGTATATGTATATGTATATATGTACATATATATGTGTATATACATGTATATATCTATGTATGTATGGGAGCTCCAGTGGTATAGTGCCTAAGACATTTAACTGCTAACCAGAACGCTGGCAGTTCAAACCACCAGCCACTCCTCAGAAGGAAGATTGGGCAATCTATTTCCATAGTGATACTGCCTTGGAAACCTAAGGAGGGATCACTATGAGTTGGATCCAACTTGGCAGCAATGAGTTGAATTGTATGTGTATATGCACATGTATGAGACAAAGTCTGGCCATTCTCCTATTTTGGTCATGTTGTAAGAAGGGACCATTCCCTGGAGAAGGATGTCATGCTTGGTAGGGTGGAGGGTTGACAGAAGAGGGGGAGGCCTTCAACGAGATGGATTGATACGGTGGCTGCAATGATGGGCTCAAGTATAGCAGGGATTGTGGGGCTGGCGCGGGATCGGGCAGTGTTTCGTTCTGCTGTGCATGGGGTCACTATGAGTTGGAAACGACTCGACGGCACTTAACAACAACAACAACAAATGCATATGTATACACACACACATACACACATATATACACACACACGTGTGTGTGTACAGATATACACATACACACATACATGGAGAGAGAGAAAAAAAATTGATCTCAAGGAAGTGGCTCACACAGTTGTAGAGGCCATCAAGTCCCAAGTGCATGAGTCAGATGTCACATTGGAGGCTTCTCCTGACTCATGTTGCTGCAGGGGCTGGTGAACCCAAGATCAGCAGATAGGATGGCAGGCTGTTGGCTCACAAGCCATGACACAAGCCATGAAGGTAACAATCCCAAGATCATCAGGCAATACAGCATGCCACTGGTTCAAGTCCAAGAACCAGAGGTCAGGTGATGATGAGCCAGTTGCAGGATCCAGATGGAGCAAAATTCCAGAGAGCTTTGCCACAGCTTTTCCATGTATTTTGGAAATAGGCCACACCCTGAAGGAAAATTCCATTAAACTGATTGGCTACTCATAGCAGATTGCATCAGGGGAGTAATTACGTTATATCAGATCTCATCATGGGAGGCTACATCATGATTAATAAACTACTTAGAATCATGGTTCAGCCAAGTTGACAAACAACCTTAACTATCACAGATACTATCAAGTCAGTTCCAGCTCATATGACCCTATGTATAACAGAACAAAATGTTGCCCAGTTCTTCATCATCCTCTCATTGCTATGGTTGAGCCCATTGTTGCAGCCAGGGACAGAATACACAATAAACAAAGTATGCATGTGGTGAAAGGCGTGTAAAATTGTTTACTACAGATTAGTAAATAAGCACAAGAAAACCTGTGCTTATCTTGCTTACTGGGTACTCTGTCCCTGTCAGGGATTGTTAATATGAAGAGGCTTTCATCCTGTGGGAAGGTGCTGTGAGGTTGGGAGAGAAACAAAGCAGAATCTTTGATGTAGTGATAAAATGTGAATTTGTTCCCTACAGATTAGTACATAAGCACAAGCAAGCTGAAGCTTACCTTGCTTATTGGGTAATCCAACACTGGTTACAGCTACTGTATCAGTCCATCTCATTGACGGTCTTTCTCTTTTTCACTGGCCCTCTCAACTTTACCAAGCATGATGTCCTTCACCAGGCATTGGTCCCTCCTGATAACATGTCCAGAGTCTTGCCTCCCTCGCTTCAAAGGAGCAATCTGGCTGTACTTCCTTGAAGACAGAGTTTTTCATTCTTCTGGCAGTCCATAGTATACTCAATATTCTTCACTAAGGCACCATAATTCAAATGCATCAATTTTTCTTTGGTCTTCCTTATTCTTTGTCCAGCTTTTACATGCATATGAGGTGACTGAAAATACCATAGCTTGGGTCAGGCATATCTTAGTGTTCAAAATGACACCTTCGCTTTTTTAATACTTAAGGAAGCGTTTTGAAGCAGATTTGCCCAATGGAATACATCATTTGGTTTCTTGACTGCTGTATCCATGGGCATTGAATGTGGATCCAAGTAAAATGAAATCCCTAACAACTTCAGTATTTTCTGAGTTTATCATCATGTTGCTTCTTGGTCCAGTTGTGAGGATTTTTGCTTTCTTTACGTTGACTTGTAATTCATACTGAAGGCTGCAGTCTTTGATCTTCATCAGAGGTTGCTTCAAGTCCTCTTCACTTTCAGCAAGCAAGGTTGTGTCTTCTGCATATGGCAGGTTAGATGAGAGCCTGCATGACTTCTGATGCTAATTTCTTTTATGCTTGTTGTTATTATGTGCTGTCGAGTCAGACTCGACTCATGGTGACCCCTCCTTGGGTTTCTGAGGCTTAGTATAAAAACCAAACCCACTGCCTTTGAGTTAATTCCAACTCATGGCAATCCCCACTGGGTTTCTGAGGTGGTAAATCTTTACGGAAGTAGATTGCCCCATCTTCCTTTTGTGGAGTGGCTGGTGCGGTTGAACCACCAATGTTCTGGTTAGCAGTCAGATGCCTTAGGCACTGTACCACCAGAGCTCCTTTACTGGTACAATAGGTATGTCTTTACTTGTCTCCTTGGCAAGAGAAATGTGATTAGAGTAATTGGGAACAGAAGGCAGAGGAGGAGGTTCATCAAGCTCTCCTTAATTTACAGATTCCAAGAGAGATGTGGGATGGGAGTGCAGAAGGGTTCCCATTTGTGGGAGAAGTGCACCATAACCTCCAGTAACCATATGGGGACTGGATTTTCAGAGTTACTGGGGCAGCAGGTGCTCAGGCAAGGAAAAGAACAGATGGTACTTTCCCACCAACCTTCTTAATCTTCTATTGGGTTTTTCCTGTTTTCTCTCTTGCCCTTTATTGTCCCTTTAATGAACTCTGAAATCTTTGACTCCTTATGCTTGGTAGAGTCACTCAGGACAAGATTTCATTCTCCACTGGGTCTTATTACTGACCTACGTGGCCTGGGTTGAAGGTTATCACCGTACACTTTTTGGTCTGTCATGCCCACCCCTCAGCTGGCTAGAGCTTGGTCCTCTAAGAAGGTGGTTATGGGCATGGCTTGGGAGAAAGACATGCCTAAGTTTCTATTTAAGTGAATACAAGGCTGCTGACCAGGAGTGGCACCGCCTCCATCATCTTGGCCCTCCTGGTCCAGCTGTTGCCCTTCAGGGGCTGAGATAGCATAAAGAGTGGTTGGCAACAGTCAAGAAGTCACAGAATAAAGAGCCTGAGAATTGGAACAGACCTAGCCTGGATTCAGGCTGCCCCCGGAGACCACAGACAAACCTCAGAGAAAGATCGCAGCAGATATATTGAGGTGGGCTTTACTTCTACACTTTGTGAGGGTAGAAATAAGTCATAAAAACTGCTTTTATGACTTTTTGGAAATAAGAGGTATTGGGGCAATTGTAAAAGGATGCATCTTTTTCTTCCTTGGAAGAAAAAATAATTCCTCTTTGTGTTTTTAGGGTCTTCCTATCCATAGGATCCAGCCACTCCTCGGGAGGAAGGTTGGGCAATCTACTTCCGTAGTGATACTGCCTCGGAAACCCAAGGAGGGGTCGCTATGAGTCGGGTCTGACTCGATGGCAC
>NW_006921630.1:9071716-9072542 GCF_000298275.1 Orycteropus afer afer
TACAGTCCCACCAGCTGTGTATGAGAGTCCCAATCTCTCCACAACCTCACCAGCATTTGTTATTTTCTGTCTTGTTGAACTTTGCTCCTAATGCTGGGGCAAGATGGTATCTCATTGTTGTATTGGTTTGCATCTCTCTAATGGCTAATGATCGTGAGTGTTTCTTCATATGTTGTTTGTTGGCTGCCTGAATATCCTCCTTGGTGAAGTGTCTATTCATGTTTTCTGCCCATTTTTTAATTGTATTATTTCTTTTTTTGTTATTGAGGTGTTGGAGTTTTCTATAAATTCTGGAGATAAGTCTCTTGACAGATATGTCATTGCCAAGTATTTTTTCCCAATCTGTAGGTTCTCTTTTGATTCTTTTGGAGAAGTCTTTGGAAGCACATAAAAATTTGATTTTTAGAAGGTCTAATTCATCCAGTTTCTTTTCTGCTGTTTGTGCATTTTGGGTTATACTTGATAGTCTATATATGCCATATATTGTTGTTGTTGTTTGCCGTCAGGTCTGACCCCTGCTTGGGTTTCTGAGGCAGTCTCACTACGGAAGTAGATTGCCCAACCTTCCGTCCAAGAGGTGGTTGGTGGGCTTGAACCACCAGCCTTCTGGTTAGCAGTCAGAAACCTTAGGCACTATGCTACCAGAATTTGCCCCTAGTTTTTCCTTGAGGAACTTTATAGTTTTAGGTTTCACATTTAAATCTTTGATCCATCTGGAGTTAGTTTCTGTATATGGTGTGAGGTACAGAACTTGTTTCATTTTTCTGCAAATGGATATCCAGTTTTGCCAGCACCATTTATTAAACAAACATTCTCTTCCCCATTT
>NW_006921630.1:9073252-9077616 GCF_000298275.1 Orycteropus afer afer
GATTTTTGGATGTTGATCTTGTATCCTGCCATGATGCTAAATCTCTCAATTAGTTCCAGTAGATTTTTGACTGAGTATCTTGGGTTTTCTAGGTATAGGATCATATCATCAGCAAATAGGGAGAGTTTGACTTCTTCCTTACCAATTTGGATGCCTTTGATTTCCCTTTCTTGCCTTATTGCTTTGGCTAGGACTTCCAGTACAGTGTTGAGTAGAAGTGGTGATAGAGGACATCCTTATCTGGTTCCTGTTCGCAAGAGGAATGGTTTCAGTCTCTCTCCTTTGAGTATAATGTTGGCTGTTGGTTTTGCATAGATGCCTTTTATTATGTTGAGAAATGTCCCTTCTATTCCTATTTTGCTGAGAGTTTTGATCAGGAATGGGTGTTGGATTTTATCAATTGCTAAGGCTGTAAATCTTTACGGAATCAGACTACTCCATCTTTCTTCCCCAGTGTGGCTGGTGGGTTCAAACCATTAACCTTTTGGTTAGCAGCCAATGCCTTAACCAGTACAACCACCAGAGCTCCTTACCTCTCAAGGATAGTGCTCATGATTCCTTTGACTTTTCATTTAGTTTCACTATCTGGGTATGCTTTCCTCATACAACGTTATCATTGTTTGAATATTATATGAATTGTAATATATGTTGTTTGTTTTTGAGTTCCATTCATATTGAATCCTCTTGTACTCGTTCATGTACTTTAATGGCTGTGTAGAATTCTACTGCATAAATGTACAAGTTACTTATCCATTGTTGACTTGGTGGGTACATCCGTTTTTTTTCCCCTAATACAATGGTGCTGCCATGAACAGTCTGGAAGTGGATTTCTGGAGTCATAGGGCATATACACATTCAGCTCTACAAGATAATGCCCAATTGTTTTTAAAAATAATTGTACCAATTTCACATTTCACCAGCAGTTTATAAGAGATCTTAATGTTCCACAAGCTTGTCAGCACTTAAACTATTTGACTTCCTAGTTTTTACCGTTTGATGTGATGGTTTTAATTTGCATTTTCTTATTAACTGAAGTTGAGTAAATTTTCAAATATTTATTGGTTTATTGCACATTTCTCTTTCCTCTACTGTAAAATAACCATTTCCGTCTTTGGTCCCTGTTTATTTTGGATATCTTTTTCTCATATATTACTATTTCTTATATATTTTGATATGCTTCTGTGATTTCTAGGAGTTCTTTATACACTCTGGATAAACGTTAAAATTTGTTTTCTTTTTTTTTTAATTTTGTTTGTTTTATATCTTTCAGTACCATCTCTGTTTGTGACATGTTCTCATTTTGTTCTGTGATGTCCTAACTATGAACAGGTTTGCAGTTTTAATGTACTTGTGTTTAAACATCTTATTCTTTATGGTTTGTGTTTTTATCTTATTAAAAAAATCCTGCTCTAGCCCATAGGGAACACTCATGGCTCAGTGCCTAAGACATTTGACTGCTCACCAGAAGGTTAGTGGTTCAAACCTACCAGTCACTCCAAGAAAGGAAGATGGGGCAATCTATTTCTGTAAAGATTTACTGCCTTGGAAACCCAATGGGGTGGCTGTAAGTTGGAATTGACTCAATGGCAGTGGGTTTGGTTTTTTTGGCTTTATCCACCCCAAGACTAGCAGGCTATTCTTATTTTCTCTTCTAAAATTTTAAAAGTTTTGCTTCTTACAAGTATTTAGCATTGTATTTTTTGAATCGTTTAAGGTAAGCACCAATTTTCATTCATTTTCCATATAGATAATGAATTGTCTAGCACGGTTTATAGGAAAAACCTTGGCTATTCTTGGAACTTTTCAGTGTACATTTTAACATCCCTGTCAGGTTTTCACAAAACCTGTTAGGATTTTGATTGTAATGCTTCATATCTATAGCTCAATTTAGGGAGAACTGACATTTAAAATAGTAAATTTATCTATATGAACATATGGATGCCTTCATTTGTTTGTGCCTTCTTGAATGTTTTTCAATATAACTTCCTAACTCCAGAAGGCTCTTACACATCTTGTGTTAGATTTGTTCCTTGGTACCTCATGGTTTTTGTTTCTATTCTTAATACCATCTTTTTATTATTAACAATATGTTTTAATTACTAATTGATTATTCTATTATCTAGAGTTTTAACTGACTTTTAGATATTGATTTTTTTATTCATCAATCTTGTTGAAACCCAAATCCAAACCCATTGGCATCTAGTTAATTTTGACTCATAGTGACCCTATAGAGTTTCCAGGGCTTCCATCTTTATGGAAGCAGACTGCCTCATCTTTCTCCCGTGGAGCAGCTGGTAGGTTTGAACCACCAAACTTTTCGTTAGCAGTTGAGCACTTAACCACTATGCCACCAGGGACTCTTCATCAATCTTGTTATACTCTCTTAATTCTATTAAAGTATATGTAGATTCTTTGGAATTTTCAATGCATAGACAATCTTATCATCAGAGAATCATGTAGTTTTTTATTCTCTTTCCACTCTTTTGACCCTTTTATTTCTTGTTTTATTACATTAGCTAAACTCTTCAATCTTCCCTCCCCTTAGGGAAATGCCCCTGATATTTTTCATTAAGTATCTTGCATACTGTAGGTCAAGCAAGTTCCTTCAGTTTCGAGTTTGATACTAATTCTTGTCATGAATGATTGTTGAATTTTATAAATGCTTTTTCTTCCTTTATTGAGATAAACATGTGGCTTTTATTCTTTACTGTTACTGTCAATTACGTTAATAGGTTTTCTAAGTGTAAGCCAACTTAATTTTCCTCGGATAGACCCACCTTAGTCATAATATATTTATATATTGCTGTATTTTATTTTCAGTAAGATTTTTGCATCTGTGTTAATGAGTGAGACTGATCTATAAATTTCCTTTCTCATACCATTTTGCCTTTGTCTGATTTTTAATTCAAAAGTTACAGTACCTTCATAAAATGAGTTTCCTCTTTTCAGTCCCCCCTCTGAAGGACTTTGTTTCTTGATATTAGGTGCCAGTGACTCAATTCCAACTCATAGCTACTGTAGATTCAACAGAATGAAATACTGCCTGGTCCTTCACCATCCTTGCAACCTTCCTATGTTTGAGCCCACTGTTGCAGCCACTGTCAGTTCATCTTGTTGAGGGTCTTCCCCTTATTTGATGACCCACTACTTTACCAAGGATAATGTTCTTCTCCAGGGACTGATCCCTCCGGATAATATGACCAGAGTTTGAGAGACTAAATCTTGTCATCCTTGCTTCTCAGGAACATTCCAACTATACTTCTTCCAAGACAGATTTGTTCATTGTTCTGACAGTCCATGATATATTTAATATTCTTCAACAACACCATAATTCAAAGACATCAATTCTTCTTAGATCTTCCTTATTCATTGTCCAGATTCCCCATGCATATGAGGCTATTTAAAAGTCAATGGCTTGGGTCAGGCCCACCCTCGGCTTCAAAGTGACATCTGTTCTTTGACACTTTAAAGAGTTCTTTTTCAGCGTATTTGCCTAATGCAATACATCATTTGATTGACTGCTAACCAGAAGGGTGGCAGTTCAAACCCACCAACCACTCCTCAGAAGGAAGGCTGGACAATCTACTTCTGTAGTGATACCACCTTGGGAACCCACAGAGGGGTTGCTGTGAGTCCAGTCCAACTCCATGGCAATGAGTTTGGTTTGGGTTTTCTTTGCTTCCATAGGTGTTTATTGTGGATCCAGGTAAAATTAAATTCTTGCCAACATCAGTATTTTCTCCGTTTATCATGATGTTGCTTATTGATTCAGTTGTGAGGATTTTTCTTTTCTTTATATTGAGGTATGATCCATACTGGAGGCTTGTAGTCTTTGATCTTCATCAGTAAATACTTCAAGTTCTCTTCATTTTCAGCAAACAAGATTGTGTCATCTGCATATCGCAGGTTGTTAATGAGTTTTTCTCCAATCCCGATGTTGTGTTCTTCTTCATGTGGTTCAGCTTCTCAGATTATTTGTTCAGCATATAGATTGAGTAAGTATGATGAAAGGATACAACCCTAATACACACCTTTCCTAATTTTAAGCCATAAAGTATCACCTTGTTCTGTTTGAAAAACTGCTTCTTGGTCTAATTGTGCTTTAGCATTCATACAATTAAGTGCTTTGGAATGCCTGTGCTTTGCAATGTTGTCCATAATTTGTTATGATCCACACAGTTGAATGCCTTTGCCTGGTCAGTAAAACACAGGTAGATAGACACCTTTCTGGTATTCTCTGCTTTTAGCCAAGATCCATCTCACATCAGAAATGATATATCTCTTTCCACATTCTCTTCTGAATGAGCTTGAATTTCTGGCAGTTCCTTGTCTATGTACTGCTGCAACCATTTTTTTTTTTTTTT
>NW_006921630.1:9081841-9091198 GCF_000298275.1 Orycteropus afer afer
GTCCACTTTTGTATCCTTCCCTTCAAGGCTCAGGGGTCCAAGATTATCTTCTGTGTCTGTGTTAATTGGTTTCCCTTTTCTTTGTTGAAGAGCGTCTGTGCAGTCCTTGTGCCTAGTCCTCCATCTTGCCGGAACTCAGTGCAACCATTTTTTAATTATTTCCAGCAAAGTTTTACTTGAGTGTGATATTGATGATATTGTTTGATAATTTCCACATTCTGTTTGATCACCTTTCTTTGCAATGGACACAAATATGGATCTCTTTCAGTCAGTTGGCTAGGTAGCAGTCTTCCATGTTTCTTGACATAGATGATTGAGCACTTCCAGTGTTGCATCCTTTTGTTGAAACATCTCAATTGGTGTTCCATCAATTCCTGGAGCCTTGTTTTTTTGCTAATACCTTCAGTGTAGCTTGGACTTCTTCCTTCAATACCATCAGCTCTTGATCATGTACCATCTTCTAAAATTGTCAATTCTTTTTGGGACAGTTACTCTGTATATTCCTTCCATCTTCTTTTGATGCTTCCTGCATTATTCAACATTTTGCCCATAGAAACCTTCACTATTGCAACTGAAGGCTTAAATTTTTTTCTTCAGTTCTTTCAGCTTGACGAATGCTAAGTGTGTTCTTCCCTTTTGGTTTTCTAACTCCAAGTCTTTGCACATTTCATTATAATGCTTTATCTTTTGAGCCACACTTTGAAATCTTCTGTTCAGCATTTTTACTTTATCATTTTTTCTTTTCACTTTAGCTACTCTCCTTTCAAGAGCAAGTTTCAGAGTCTCTTCTAGCATCCATTTTGGTCTTTTCTTTCTTTCCTGTCTTTTTAATTACCTTTTGCTTTCTTCATGTATGATGCCCTTGATGTCATCCCACAACAAGAAATTATCTGTCCTCCTAAAGTATAGTAGAAATAACATCAAAAATCATGTAAGCCTGGTGGAATCTTTTGGGGAATTTTTTTTTTTTTTAATTGCGATTTGGGTGCAAATTTACAAAGGAGATTTTTTTTACTCTCAACAGTTCATGCACCTTTGATTTCATGGGCCTATTACAATCCTCAACCATAAAAAGCTCTATTCCCCTTTCTTTCCTGTGACTACCCCTTCTTGGGAAAAAATTTTTAACTGCTGATTCAATTTCTTTGATAGGTATAGGACCATTCAGACTTCCAGTTTCTTTAGTCAGTTTTCTTGGTAACTTATATTTTCTACAAATTTGCCTATTTTTTATAAATATTTTAATTTATTGGCAAAATTTGTTCTCAGTATTCTCTTCTCTTTTTAAATCACTGTATTGTTAGTAGTTATGTCTTCTTTTCTATCTATAATATTAATTACTTGTGCTCTCTTTTTATTCTTGATAACTGATAACTCTCACCAAAGGTTTGTCATTAGTCTTCAGAGAAGTGCCTTTTTGCTTTTCTGCTCATGCCTGTTGTATTATCATCTTCTATTTATTTTCTCCTGTTTTCTTTATATTCTTTTTTGTTCTATTTTACTTGGTTGAGTTCTCTTGTTATTTTCCTAGATTTTTTTTTTGAATGCCTAATTAATTTTCAGCCTTTCTTATTTTCTGATATTCACATTCAATGAATTTTGTTTGAATTTACACTTCCCTTGGAGGATCACTTTAGCTGCATCCCACAAATTTTGATATATGTGATTTTCAATATCATTACAGATTAGATCTTTCAAAATTTCTATTATGTTATTTATTTTACCTATGAAATACCTAGGAGTTTGTTTTTAATTTCTAAATCTATAGAAGGGGTTATGTTATCTTTCTGTTATTGACTTCTAATGTAATTGCATTATAGATAATATAATCTGTATACTCCAAATCCTTTGGAATTTGCTAGGATTTATTTATTTATTTTGTCTCCACCCATCTATCCACCCATATACCCATGTTTGCCTTCACTGACAACGCAGTACTGTATGTGAAAAAGGGTTCATCTTTGTTGTCTGTACCTCCTATGAACCTCTCTATATCTTTCTCATCCTCAATGCCACTGTATTGATCACTCACATTTGGTACATTGCCCTTCTCTTCACCAAAACAATACTTATTTCTATCTCTCTAACAGTGTTCCCTCCCCTCCCCTCCCACCCCTGGTAACCAACAAAGAAAATTTCCTTCCATAGATAAATCTTTCCTTGACTTTTACAATAATGGACTAATACAATATTTGTCCTTTTGTGATTGACTTATTTCACTCAGCATAATGTCCTCCAAGTTCATCCATGTTATGCGGTGTTTTGCAGATTCTACATTATTCTTTAGCGTTGCATAGTATTCCATTGTGTGTAAGTACCTTAGTTTGGTTATCCATTCTTCAGTTGATGGACACCTAGGTTGTTTCCATCTTTTGGCTATTGTAAATAGTGCTGCGATGAACATGGCTGTGCATATGTTTGTTCTTGTCATGGCTCTCACTTCTTTAGGATATATACCTAGTAATGGAATGGCTGGGTCAAATGGTATTTCTAATTCTAACTTTTGAAGGAATCACCATACTGCTTTCCACAATGGTTGTACCATTTTACAGTCCCACCAGCAGTGTATGAGAGTCCCAATCTCTCCACATCCTCACCAGCATTTGTTATTTTGTGTCTTTTTGAACTTTGCTATTAGTGCTGGAGCAAGATGGTATCTCTTTATTGTTTCTTCTGTTTTAGGCTTTTCTTTTTAGATTGCTTTCCTTCTTTCTAAAATACATCTTTTAGAGATTTCTTTAATGGAAATCTTTGGTACAAACTTTTTAGTTTTTATTTATATAAAAATATCTTCATATTGACCTCATTCAGAAAAGTTAGTGTGTCAGGATTCACAGTTTAAAGGTGGTAACTATTTTTTAAAAAAAATATATTTGATTTGGGTAAAAATTTACAGAGCAAATTCATTTTCCATACGGCAGTTCATACACATTTTGTCTCATGGCATTCACTGCAATTCTCAACAATGTAAAAGCTCTCTTCCCACTTAATCCCTGTAGTTACCTCTTCCCCATATCCATCTCTCCCATGTACTCCTACACACCCCCAAGCTGTCTCCCTGTGCAAACACTGCCCTTCTGTTCTCCCATGATTGATCACTTCAAGGAGTGTATCTACCTGATATAAATGTTCACCTCATATGCCTATGTGTTATTTGGCTAGAAGCCACAGGAGGGAGTTCAGTTCCAGACCTGAAGGGTAGCTAGGGGCCATAGTCTCAGGGGTCTCACCAGGCTCTATCAGACCAGCAAACTTGGTTCTTTTTTTTTTTTTTTTTTATGATTTTGAGTTTTGTTCCACATTGTTTTCCTACTCTATCTAGGTTCCTTGCACCAATCCCCCTCCGAGTGGTTGACAGTGGTAGCCGGGCACTTCTGATCTCATGGTCATATAAACTGAGGATTGCATGGTCTACCGGTCCTTTAGACTAATTGTTTCCATGCATCACACGTTTTCTTCATTCTTCTTTGTTCTGGATGAGGAGAGACCCATCATTGCATCTAAATGGCCACTTGCAAGATTTAAAGATCCCAGTTGGTACTCATAAAGATGACAATTGTTTTGTCTCAGCATTCTGAAGATTTAAACCCTGTATCCCGGCTTCCATCCTTACTGATGAGATTTAATTGTCATTTCTTAATAAGTGATATATTTTTTTTTCAAGTCTCTTTGGATCCTTTTAAGATTTTGTCTTTGATGTTCTGTAGCTTTACTCTAATGGTTCTAGTTACAGATTTCATTTTCTCTTATACATTTTCTGCTTACTACAGATATGTATTTATGTCTTTAATCAATTTTGGAATATTTGGCATTATGTTTTCAAATATTATCTCTACCCATCCTCTCTCTTCTCTTTTTATGGAACTTTGGCTAGACCTCTATCAGTCCTTCATCCGATCTAACATTTCTGTTAATCCCTCTTTTATTTTCCCATCTCTTTATTTCATTGGCCTGCATTGTGTGTGTGTGTGTCTTGGTTCATTGACTTTTTCTTCCACACTACTGCTCTGGTGTACAACTCATCTTTGAAATTAAAAATTTAAAATAAAAGAACACAAATTATCAACAACAGGAATTAAAAAGGGAGCATCACTATAGAGCCTATAGATTTCAGAAGGATAATGACTTATTATGAATAAGTTCATATATGTATTTTCCCTGGTGGTGGAAATAGTTAATGCTCAGTTCCTGACTGAAAGACTGATGCTTCATGTCTACCCAGAGGTGCCTCAGAAGAAAGGCCTGGAGATCTACTTGTGAAAAATCAGCCATTAAAACCCTGTGGAGCTCCATTCTACTCTGATACACATGGTGTCTCTGTGAATTAGAATCAACTTGACAGCAACTGGTTGGTTGGCTTGGTTTATAAATAGTTTCATGCCAATGAATTCAACAACTTAGGTAAAATGGAAAATTCCTTGAAGACATAAATTTCCATAAATGACACAAGAAATAAAATATCTAAATCAACTTGTATCTATCAAAGGAATTGAATCATAATCATAAACTTTTTCCAAAAAAAATTTCAGGCCAAATGACTTTACTAGTTAATTGTACCAAACATTAAGGAAGAAATAATACCAATTCTTCATAAACTCCTTTAAAAAATAGAAGTTTGTAACATTCCAAATCATTTGATAAAGATGGAATAACCTGAATATTTAAAACTGATGAATATATCACAAGAAAAGAAAATTACAGAGCAATATATATCATGAACACAGATGCAAAATTTATTGACAAAATATTGTCAACCACATTTGCCAGATAATACATTATGAACAAGGGTGTTTAATCCATAAAGGTAAGGTTGGTTTAGCAATTGAGTATCAATCAATGTAATATACTGGCAGTCCCTGGGTACGAATGAGGCCCTTTCCTGACTGTGCCTTTAAGAATTTGTAGGCATGTCAGAACAGATGTGTACACTTCTAATTTAGTCTTACTTTAGTGGAAGAAAGGAACTCTGGTGGTATAGTAGTTAATGGATTTGGCTGCTAACCAAAAGGTAGAAGCCATCAGCTGTTCCAGGGAAGAAAGTTGGGGCAATCTGCTTCCATAAAGATTTACAGCCTTGGAAACACAATGGGAGTCATAATGGTAGCAATGAACTTGATGGTAAGTGAGTATGGTTTGGTTTTTGGTTTAGTGGAAGAAGAAGCTTGAAACCTTTTTAATGATTTAAATGTGGTGTGTTCAGAAAGTGAAAGTGATTGTGATGAAGAATTTCTTGCAAGTAGGCTTTGGTTCAGGTTTCAAAGTGAGGGCAAATTTACATAACATTAAAGGTAAGTAGAAATTGTCTGTAAGTGGAATATTTGGACTTTCCTAACCCAGGGATTCTTTGTACCACAGTACTGTATAAAAGAGACAAAGTATATAAGCACCTCAATAGATGCATATAAAGAGCTTCACTAAATTTAACACTCTTTTATGATAAAAACTCACAGTCAGCTAATAATAGAAGCTAATACGCTCAATCTGATAAGAACTCACTGCCATTGTGTCGGCTCCAACTCATAGTGACCCCTCCTCCTTGGTTTCCAATCATGGGTTTTCCAGTCTTTCTTCTGAGGAGTGGTTGGTGGGTTTGAAACGCCAGCCTTCTGATAGCAGTCACATGCCTTAGGCACTATGCCACCAGAGCTCCCAATCTGATAAGAGGCATATACAAAACTTCTATGGTTCATATCATACCTAATGATGGAATATTTATCCATTTTCCCTTTAGATATGGAAACAGGCAAGGACTTTTCCTTTTACTACTTCTATTCAACATTGTGCTATAGATCTTAGCCATTGTAATAATGCAAGAAGAATAAAGGCATATATATTAGAAAGGAAGAACTAAAGCTGTTGTTGTTGTTATTGTTGTTATTTGCCATCGAGTCGGACCCAACTCAGAGCGACCCCTCCTTGGGTTTCCGAGGCGGTATCACTACGGAAGTAGATTGCCCAACCTTCCTTCCAAGGAGTGGCTGGTGGGTTTGAACTGCCAGCCTTCTGGTTAGCAGTCAAGTACCTTAGGCACTAAGCTACTAGAGCTCCTAACTAAAGCTGTAGTCTTTTTTTTCTATTTACAACTTGATTATATTTTAGCATAGTGCCTAAGGCACTTGACTGCTAACCAGAAGGCTGGTGGGTCAAACCCACCAGCCACTCCTCAGAAGGAAGACTGGGCAATCTACTTCCACAGTGATACTGCCTCAGCAACCCAAGGAGGAGTTGCTGTGAGTTGGTGCTGACTTGATGGCACATAACAACAACACTAGAATCTATAACCTACTAGTACTAACAGGTAAATATTGCAAGGTTACAAGATATAAGCTCAATATACAAACAAAAATAGTGTTATGTATATTTGCAATGAACAATTTAAAAGAATTAAAAATGAACTTTAAACTTTTAAAGAGCAACAAAAGTCAAATATTTAGAGACAAATCTAACAAAAAATATTCAAGACATCTGAAAACTGTAGAACATTGCTTAAATAAATGAAAGAATTATTTTAAAAGATGAAGAGCCATACAGTCTTTATGGATTGAAAGACTTAGTATTTTTTTAATTTTAAGAGTTTGTTTTACATTCAACATTATATGTACATTTAGTTTCACTCCCCATTTACCATCCCCAACCCAAACCCAGGCTCCTCGCCTCCTTGCCCAGTAACCCCCCCACCCGTGCCCCTCATAGTTATGCCCTCCTATGTGTCTTGCATTTCCTCCCTGCAAATGTTGCCCCTTTGGTGCCCCATGGTAGATTGCTCCAAGGGACACATTTCTATAACGTATGTGGGTGCATCACCCTGGGTTGAGTAGTCTGCATGTACATCTTGTTTAGTTTTGGGCTGAGAACCAGCCCCTGGGAGTAAGCTTTATTCTAGGACAAGAATGTATCCAAGGACCATAGTATTGGGGGTCTCACCAGACTCCATCCAACCAGTAATTCTGGTCATTATTGAGTTTTTGGATTTTATTCCACATTTTTCCTCCCACTCTATCCAGGATCTCCAGATTTGATCCTTTCCTGAGTAGTAGGCATTGGGAGCCAGGCACCATCTAGTTCTTCTGGTCTTGAGGGCCATTGTGTCCTAGGGCTGATTGCTTCCAAATGCCCTTGTTTTGTTTGTACTCTTCTTTGCTTCGGACAATAAGAGATCATTAGGTGCATCTTAGATGGCCACTTAAAAGCTTTTAAGACCCCAGTCGCTACTCACCAATGTAGGATGAGGAACAGGGCTTTTGTGTATTTGTTGTGCCAGTTGAGTCTGGTGTCCCCCAGTGCTATGGTCCTGAGTCAGTGGATCCGTTGGATCTCTCTCCCACAGTGTCTGGCTGTCTGTGAGGGATTACTCTATGTTTGTATCCTATTGTTTCTGTCAGGATTGTGGTATTTTGTATCACTGGTATCTGTGCAGGATTAGCCTCTGATGAATCTGTCCTTGGTCTAGAGTATACTGCTGTCCACTGACCTTCATCTGATCTTCTCAGATGTTTATATATTTATCTGGAGCCTGGTGTTTGGTGTTAATGGTAATGCAGTATTGTGAATATACTGGTTGGTATTACATCTGTTGTCTATGTGCACAATTCGGTGTCCTCCCTTTTCCTAATGCTATTAGAGTGGTCCTGGACTCTTTCTATACCATCCCTCCCCTTCTTCCTGCAAGTGTGTGGCCCCCAACTAGCCCCAAATTAATCCCTCCCCTTCCATCCCCACCCCGGTAATATACAAAGTGAGTTCCCTTTCTCAAGCAAACCCTTCTTTGTCTTTTTACAGTAATGGGCTCATACAGTATTTGTCCTTCTGCAATTGACTTATTTCACTCAGCATAATGTCATCCAGGCTTATCCATATTGTGAGATGATTCGCATATCCTTCATTGTTCATTAATGTAGCGTAGTATTCCATTGTGTGAATGTACCATAATTTGGCTATCCATTCATCCATTGATGAGCATTTAGGTTGTTTCTACATCTTTGCTATAGTGAATTGTGCTTCAGTGAACATAGGGGTGCATGTGTCTGTTCATGCGCTGCCTCTCACCTCTTTAGGATATATTTCTAGTAATGGAATTTCTGGGTCAGATGGTATTTGTATTTTCAGTTTTTTAAGGAAATGTCATACTGTATGCCACAATGGTTGTACCATTTTACAATCCCACCAGCAGTGCACAAGAGTTCCAATCTCTCCTCAACTTCGCCAGCATTTATTATTTTCTGTCCTGTTGAACTTTAATATTATTGCTGGGGTGAGATGATATCTTATCATTGTTTTTATTTGCTTCCCTCTAATGACTAAAGATCACAAGCATTTCCTCATGTGTTTGTTGGCTGCCAGCATATCATCTTCAGTGAAGTGTCTGTTCAAGTCTTTTGCCCATTTTTGAAATGGTTTGTTTGTCTTTTTGGTGTTGAGGTGTTGAAGTTTTTTATAGATTTTGGAGATAAGTCCTTTATCAGATATGTCATAGGCAAACATTTTCTCTCAATCTCCAGCTCCTCTTTTTATCCTTTTGATGAATTCTTTTGATGTGCATAAGAATTTAATTTTTAAAATGTCCCAGTCATCTAGCTTCTCTTTTACCTCCTGTGCATTCTGGGTTATGTTTGATAGTCTATTTATGTCATAAATTAGGGCTCCCAAAGTTGCCCCTCTTTTATCTTTGATGAATTTTATAGTTTTGGGTTTTCCATTTAAGTCTTTGATCCAGCTTGAGTTTGTTTTTGTGTATGGGGTGAGGTATGGGTCTTGTTTCATTTTTTCTGCAAGTGGATATCAGTTTTGCCAGCACCATTTGTTAAAGAGGCAGTCTCTTCCCCATTTAATGGGTTTTGGACCTTTGTCAAAGATCAGGTGTCCATAGATGGATGGGTCTATTTCTGGACTTTTGATTCTGTTCCATTTGTCTATCTATCTATCTTTGTACCAATACCATGCTGTTTTGACTGCTGTGGCTGTATAATAGGATTTAAGATCCAGGAGTGTGAGACCTCCAACTTTGTTCTTCTTCAGAAGTGCTCTCCTTATCTGAGGTCTCTTTCCTTTCCACATGAAGTTAATAATTGGTTTTTCCATGTTCTTAAAAAATTTTGTTGGTATCTGGATCAGTATTGCATTAAATGTGTAGATTGCGTTAGGTAGTATTGACATTTTCACAATATTCAGTCTATCCATCTATTAACAAGGTAGGTTCTTCCATTTATATAGAGCCCTAGTTGTCTCATGTTGTTGTTGTTGTTATGTGCCGTCGAGGCAGCCCTGACTCATAGCGACCCCTCCTTGGGTTTCTGCAGCAGTATCACTATGGAAGTAGGATTACCCAACCTTCCTTCCAAGGAGTGGCTGGTGGGTTTG
>NW_006921630.1:9091626-9092236 GCF_000298275.1 Orycteropus afer afer
TCCTCTTTGCCAATTTGTATGCCTTTTATTTCTCTTTCTTGCCTTATTTCCCTGGCCAGGACTTCCAATACAATGTTAAATAGAAGTGGTGATAGTGGGAATCCCTGTCTGGTTCCCATTCGTAAGGGGAATGCCATGAGTCTTTCTCCATTAATAATGATGTTGGCCATTGGCTTTGCATATATGCCTTTTATTATGTTGAGGAATTTCCAGGCATTGGATTTTTATCAAATGCCTTTTCTGCATCAATTGATATAATCATGTGGTCCTTTTCTTTTGTTTTGTTTATGTGGTGGATTGCATTGATTGTTTTTCTGATGTTTAACCACCCTTCCATAACTGGTATGAATCTCACTTGGTCAGGATGTATTATTTTTTTGATATGTTGTTGGATCTGTTGCTAGAATTTTGTGGAAGATTTTTGCATGAGGGATATTGGTCTGTAGTTTTCCTTTTTAGTGGTGTCTTTCCCCAGTTTTCATATTAGTGTTATGCTTGCTTCATAAAATGAATTTAGGAGTATTCCATTTTTTTCTGTGTTCTGGAATAGCTTGAGTAGTATAAGTGTCAACTCTTCCCTGAATATTTGGTAAAATTCTCCAGTGAAGCC
>NW_006921630.1:9092802-9098650 GCF_000298275.1 Orycteropus afer afer
CTTCTAGATACTGTAGGATTCTTTTGTTATTCTTTTTCTAATTGTTGAGTTAGAGTGTTGATGTTGTTTCTTTCCTCTTTTTTGATGTATGTATTTATGGCTATAAACTGACCTCTGAGTACTGCTTTTGCTGTGTCCCATAGGTTTTGGTATGATGTATCTTCATTCTCATATATTTCCAGGAATTTTTTTTATTTCACTTTTTATTTCTTCTCCTATCCCAGTAGTTTTTGAGCAGTGAATTGTTCAATTTCCATACTTTTGATGTTTTTTCTTGACCTTCTTATTATTAACTTCTAATTTGATAGCATTGTGGTCCAAGAAGATGCTTTGTAGTATTTCAGTGTTTTTTAATTTATTGAGGCTTGTTTTATGTCCTAACACATGATCTATTCTGGGGAAGGATCCATGTACACTGGAGAAGAATGTGAATTGTGCTTTTGTTGGGTGGAATGCTCTGTATGTATCTATGAATTAAGGTTGGTTGATTGTGTTGTTGAGTTCTTCTGTATCTTTGTTCAGTTTTTTTCTAGTTGCTCTGTCCCTCCTTGAAAGTGGTATGTTAAAGTCTCCTACTACTGTTGTAGAGTTGTCTATTGTCTCTTTTAATTCAGTTAATATTTGCTTCATGTATTTTGGAGCACTTTCATTGGGTGCTGTGATAGTTCAGTTTGTGTGTCAACTTGGCTAGGCCTGGTTGAGTGGCTGGGCAGTTGGATGTAATATTCCCCACAATGAGACTAGTAATCACCTCCATGGTGGAATCTCCTGTGAGCAGCTGAGTAGCTGCCTTTGGGTATGTGGTCTGCTTCCCATATATAAGAAGCAGCTTTGGGAATGGTCTCTAGCTTAGGGCACGCTTGGACCCTTCATGTAGCTGTGTTGTTGTTCAGCAGCCTGCCATGCTTTGTTGACCTTGGGACTTACAATGGACTTAAATTAATGGCCTGCCGTGTCATTTGGTAACATCAGGACTGTGCCTTTTTACTTGTCAACTTTTGGTTTGTCAGCCTCAGCAGCCAGCTGTTGTCTGAGTGAAGAAAAGGCTCTAGCTCCAGTGGGCCAGGAGCAAGAGGCACAGCTGAACCTCAAGGTTGAGGGGCCTTCACCCAGCTTCTAGAGCTTAGCACTTTGAATTTGGACTTAAAGCCTCCAAATTGTAAGAATAAACTCCTTTTTGTTAAGGCCATCCCATTTGTGGTATATTCTTGTCAGAGCAGCACTACGTAAGCAGAACAGGTGCATAGATATTGTGATGTTTTTTTGGTCAATTGACCCTTTCAGAATCATATAGTGTCCTTCTTTGTCTCTTATGTTGTTTTCACCTTAAAGTCTATTTTATCAGAAATTAATATTGCCACTCCTGCTCTTTTTTGATTACTGTTGGCTTGGTATTATTTTTTTCCACTCCTTAACTCTTAGTTTGTTTTTATCTTTGTGTCTAAGATGGGTCTCTTGTAGGCACCATATCGATGGGTCTTCTTTTCTTATCCAGTATGCCACTCTCTTTCTCTTGATTGGAGCATTTAGTCCATTCACATTGAGTGTAATTAGTGATAGATATGATTTGATTACTGTCATTCTTTTGTGTTTTTTTGTCATTTTGTTGGAGCTTCCTTGGTCTATATACTTTTCTGTGCTGAGTTTGTTTTGTTGTCAAGTGCTTCCTCTCTTTTCTTCTTTATTGTTGGTTTTGAACTTATCAAACCCATGTGTGTTTTCCTTCCTTCTGGATTTGCTTAGGGGGGTTGTTAATTTTCTCTGTGGTTACTTGGAGTGAATTCTTGTCTCTATATTTTTAGAACAGTCTGTTCTATGAGGACATTGTTCTGTTTTCCTCTCCACTTGGAAGTTTGTACCTAGAACTTTTATTCCCTCTATTTGGTTAGTTGCTGTTGTCATGTGCAGATTGGCTTCCTTGATTTTTAGTGTACAGTGTTTTATGGTCTTTGAATTTCTATTTCTGATTTGGTTTTAGTGTTGATGTCATGTATCCTGATTTTGTTGATCTCTGTTGTGGGTTTTCTATTGGAAGGACTTCCTTAAGCTTTTCTTGTAGGGTTGGTCTGGTTTTCACAAAATCCCTTAATTTCTGTTAGTCTGAGAATGCCTTGATTTCACCCTCATACTTGATGGACAATTTGGCTAGATATAGGATGCTTGGTTGGAAGTTCTTTTCCTTCAGTGTCTTCTATATGCCATCCCATTGCCTTCTTGCCTGCATGGTTTCTGCCCAGTAATTGGAGCTCAGCCTAACTGGTTGATTATTATAAGTAATATTTCTTTTTTTTTTTTTTTTCTAGGCAGCTCACAAAATTCTTTGTCTTTGGTTTTGGAGAGTTTGACTATAGTATTCCTTAGTGTTTTTCTCTTGGGATCTATCCTGTATGGTGTTCTATGAGCTTCTTGGACAAATATCTTTTCTTCCTTCATGATATAGGGGAAATTTTCTGTTAATAGGTCTTCCACAATTTTCTCGGTTTTTTTATTTTTTTTGCCTCTTCTTGTTCTGGAATTCCAATGAGGTGGTGTTGTTTCTTTTCATATAACTCTTAGGTTCCCTTCATTTCTCTTAAATCTTTGTTCTGATTTTTCATCATAAAGGCTGGTGTCCAGGGATTTGTCTTCTAGTTGGGAAATGCATTCTTCAGCCAGTTCTATCCACTCTTCTGTGCTCCCACTGTATTGCATAATTCTGTAATTCTGGTGTTCATCTTCTGGATTTCTAACTGCTGTTTTTGTATGAGTTCTGATTGTGCATTAATCTTGTTATTTTGTTCTTGAATGGTTTTCCTGAGTTCTTCCATGGAACTGACTGTGTTCTCTTTGCTTCTGTTTGGGGTTTCTTTAGGCTCTTGTAGAGCTCTATAAACATACCTTCTAAATTCCTTCTAGGGTATTTCTATTACCTCCTCTTCCTCTATGTTTAATGAGACTTTTGTTTGGGATTATATTTCTAATGTCCTATCCTGTTTCTTTTTTGTTTGTTTGTTTGTTTATTTTGAAGTTGCCTTTTGTTTCCTAGACGTTTTGAGGTTGTCTTTAACTGGTAGTTATGTGTTGATTTGTTTTGTCTTGGTTTTATGATTGAATATTTTGAAAAGGTGGAGCTGGTGTATTTTATTTTTTGGCTATTAATTCAGGTGTATTGTGTTGCTCTGCAGTTTGCTTTGTGATGATGGAATCACTGTGTGGAATGTGGATGCAGGTCTCTGTTTGTTGTAAAGGGAGTTTAGGATTTGAGCTTATTATGGTATTATGGTGGTTGAATGAGGTTTTTCTATTGGATGAGGCAGGGTAGAGGTGGAGGAAGTGGGAGGAAAAGAGAGAATGAGGAAAAGCTCCAAGGTACTGGGAGCGGTTTCTAGGGCTATAAGGGGGCTGCTAATGATGATGTTATACTGTTACTCACAGCCCCTTAGCTCAAATTCAGCAAAGACTTAGATTGTTAGGGGGCCACCACTTTCTGTCAGGCTCAGACACATGCAAAAATGCAAAAACCCCACTCTCCAGGCCCCTCTGTGCCAAAAAGCTGACCTTGGATAACTGCCCTGATCCACGATCTGCAACGGGAGTTTGACCCATGGCCCACCCACTTGCACCTTTATTCTCCTCTCTACTGCCACTTCAGTGGTACCAGAGCCAGAGAAATCTCTGCTCCCACCTAGCAGTCCCAAGTTTACCAATAAAAGCAGGTGCTGAAGGTAGATCCATGGAGTGGTTGCAGGTTCTCTGGTGTGGTGCATTCTCACCACTGCCAGGGAGGTCTCCGATGGTCTTTCTTGCCTGCTGGTCTGCGCTCCCCCAGGGAGGTCTCCAACATCCTTTCTCACCTGCCAGTTGATGCTCCACAGGGAAGGTTCATATGTTTTTGTTATTTTTTTCCCTCTGGGTAATTGCACTGCCCCTTTCTCCTATCTAATCCTACTCCCCTGAGTTTGGCGTACTCTGACTTAATGAGCTATCCAGAGTGCCAGAATCCCCATTTCAAGCACTAAGCAGGCACTAAGATGCTAAAGGGAACTAGCATGGGCACTACAAGAGAGACACCATTTTGCTCCCCCAAGACTTAGTATCATTAATACATTCATTATCCTTGGATGATGCAAATGGTTAATGCACTTACTGCTGACCTAAAAGTTGGAGGTTTGAGTTGACCTTCCAAGAGGCACCTTGGAAGAAAGTCCTGATGATCTGCTTCTGAAAAATCAGCCATTGAAAATACTATGGAGTACAGTTCGACTCTGTCACAAATGAGGTTGCCATGGTTTAAAATCAACAAGATGAAACTGGTTTACCATGGTAGCACATTGCTTAAGGCATTTGACTGCTAACCAGAAAGTTGATGGTTCATATCCACTCTGCTCTGCAGAAAGAAGACTGGGCAGTCTACTTCTGTAAAGACTTACTGCCTTGGAAACCCAGTGGGAGATGCTATGAGTCGGATCAACTTGATGGGAGTGGGTTTGGTTTGATTTTATGCCATGGTAGGTGCCTTTGCACATGTGATTGATTCACATAAATGCTGTGTGAGGCTGGCATTTTTATCAGTACTATTTGTTGGGAAATTGAGCCTAAGAGAGTTTAAATGTCTTGTTCATGATCTGTGATTCAAACCCATTATACTGACTCCAAATACATACCACAGGTTTATTTGTTTTGGATGGCATTTTGTCACTTATTGGGTGTTTATTGTTACAGAATCTTGATTGGGAAGTACTTAGTTTGTAGTAGTCCTAAGTACAAATACCCATCATATACTAGTATTTCAAGAAAACACGTTTGGTTGTACATCCCCTGTTTTTGTAGGATATTCTTCTAATAAGCACTGAAATTTTCCATGTTGTAATAATTAATCCTATTTCAATGAGGAAATAGATTACTTATAAGACAGGGTAAAGAAGTTGCTGGCTTATTAAATAGCCTCACTATAATAAAAATTTCTAAATAAAAGATGATAACCATCAACTTAAGTGAAAATATAGAGGATAAAGCTCAAATTACAACAGGAAATATATATGCTAAATATAAATATAAATAAATATATATATTTTTATATTTATATATAAATATAAAATTTATTGGAAGGAAGGTTGGGCAATCTACTTCCATAGCATAGTGATACTGCCTCGGAAACCCAAGGAGGGGTCACTATGAGTCAGGTCTGACTCGATGGCACATAACAACAATAACAACAATAAAATTTATATTCTGAATATAAAGAATTTCCTGTCATGATGATACCTCACAGCTTTGAAAGGGTTTTTAACGTTCACATAAAGTATCAAAGAAAAGGTTCACAGCTTGTTTTCAGATTGACTTGGTTGAGGTATAATTCTTGGAGGTAGAAAGATTGACAGTGTTACCAATAATATGATGCATATCTGTCATGGCTCAAAGAAGTGACCTCTGGAGGAAAGAATATGTAATTCTGAATGCTCTTATCACTTTTATGCAATCATTCAACAAAAGTTTGTTGAGTCCTTTCTAAGCTCCAGGCATTATTCTGGACACTGTGGATATAGCACCAAATATGGCAAAAGAGATCTTTTTTTTTTTTTTTTTCAGGTAGCTTACGTTCTTGTGGAAAGACAAGACAAGGAGATTGCTGAACAAGAAATTTTTTTTTTTACTTCGTTTACAATAGCTACAAAAAAATTTAAAAAAAAAAAAAAAATTGGAAAAAAAGGGGGGCATTTGGAAGCAATCAACCACAGGACACAATGGCCTTCGAGACCAGAAGAACTAGATTTTGCCCAGCTACCAATGCCAACCACTCAGGAAAGGATCAAATCTGTAGATCCTGGATAGAGTGGGAAGAAAAACGTGGAACAAAATCCAAAAACTC
>NW_006921630.1:9098750-9112022 GCF_000298275.1 Orycteropus afer afer
TTTTTTTTTTTTTTTTCAGGTAGCTTACGTTCTTGTGGAAAGACAAGAAAATAAAGTAGTTGAACAAGGGATTTTTTTTTTTAAGTGACAAATACTATTAATGGGATAAAATAGGTTGATATAACAGACCAGACTGTGGCAAGTAGTAAGGTTGTTAATTTTGACATTTCGATCAGGGAAGGCCCTGAGGTCAAAGACGTAGACAAGGCTCAGATCCATGTAGGATCTTGAAGGCCAAAGTAAAGACTTTGGATTTTAATAATGGAAACCCAGTGGAGAATTTTAAACAGAAGGATAACGTGACTTATTTTGCATCAGAAAATTATTGGTTGCTGTGAGGAACATGGGGGGTTTAGGCAAGAGTGGAAATAAGAGGCCAGTGGGAAGTATATTGCAGACTTCTGAAGGTAGGAAGCATCCAGGCAAGAAATGATAGTAGCTTGGACTAGGATAGTAGTAGTGGAGTTGGAGAAAAAAGTAGCATCAGAAGTTGGTCATGGACTGGATTGTGATTCATATAGGAAAAGAGAAAGAATTAAAAATAATTCCCTGCTTGGGTGGTATTATTTACTGAGGTGGGAGAGACTGGAACAGAGTTTGTTTAGGTGAGAAATCAGAAATTCTGTTTTGGCCATGTAAACTTTAAGATGCCTATTTGATATTCAAGTAGATGCTATCTGGTAGACAATTACATAAATGGATGTGGGTCTCAGTGTTGAGTTAGGGCTTGAGATACACATTTGATGATCTTTAAAACAGAGATGATGTTGACTTCATGGAATTATATGATATCACTCACGGGGGGAGGATGTCACTGGAAGAGAGGACTTAGATCTGGGCCCTGGAATACTCTAACATTTCAGGAGAAGCAAAGGAAATTGAAAAGTGTCACAAAAACTTAAGGGAAAAAGATGTTTCTAGAAGTGTGACTGGCCATTTGTAAACCAAGTACATAGTATACAAATGACAGGAGGTAAACAAATAAGAGACAAGTGATCCTTCACCTCCCTGATCCCCAGAGAGGCCATCTAGCTTTGATTTACACTAACTTCAGTGTCCAGGACACTCACAAGTCTATACCTAAACCTCTATAATGGTTACAGATTGTCACCTGTAGTGAAAGCCTTGCTTTGTACCTGTTGTTGTTGTTATGTGCCATCGAGTCGAACCCAACTCATAGCGACCCCGCCTTGGGTTTCCAAGGCAGTAGCACTATGGAAGGTAGATTGCCCAAACTTCCCTCTGAGGAGTGTCTGGTGGATACTCTAAGGAAATCCATTCTCCACAAGGAATGAGTAGGCATCAGAAGATTCTCTCCCTAGCCCCTGCCATCTAGATCCACACATCTTCAGGACTGAGCCATAACTTTAGTTTTTGTGAGCCTAGGTACAGGGCAGTAGTCTCTCAGTGGTAGAAATGGTTAATATGCTGGTCTGCTAACTGAAAGATCAGAGGTATACATCTACCTAGAGGCATCTCAAAAGAAAGGCCTGGAGATCTACTTCCAAAATATTAGCCACTAAAAACCCTGTGGAGCACAGTCTTACTGTGACACACGTGGTCTCCATGAGTTGGAAGAGACTCAACAGCGACTTACTTTGTTTTAGGAACAGGGTATATGCCCCATTTTACTGGACCATTTCTCTCTCTTTGCCCCTGAATCAGAAACTGTTTTTCTTATGTGGTTACCTGTAGTGCATGGTGCAGTTCATTCATTTAGTAAACAGTAAACATTTATTGAACAACCAGTTTGTTTGGGCTTTGGGTATAACAGTCAATAAGAACTATTTACGCAATCTGTGCCCTCACAGCATTTACAGAATAATAGAGTCACCAACAAGTAAGTGAGCAATTACAATACAAGGAACAGGAAATTGTTGAGGGGCAGCTGCTTCCAGCACTAACTATATGATTTGTAGTGAGTCTAGTTACTATATTTTGCCTTGATTTTTCTCTCTGAAAAACAGAATTAAGTTTGAGGAATTTTCTTATATGCCCTGAACATTTGAATAAATAGATGTATGAGTGAAAGCTCTTATATATCACATCATGTTGTTGTTGTTGTTACTGTTGTTATGTGCCATCGACTCAGACCTGACTCATATCACATCATAGGTATGTTAAAAGGGTAGAGTCTGTTGTCAGCATTAGCAACCATCAAGTTGTCCTCAACTTAATGATGACCCTAAAAACAACAGGTACATTGTGACCTGAGGGTTTTCATTGGCTTATTATTATTATTATTTTACAGAAGTAGGTCAGCGGGCCTTTCTTTCTAGTCCATCTTAGTCTGAAAGCTCTGCTGAAACCTGGTCAGCATCATAGCAACTCGCAAGCCGCCGTTGACAAGACAGGTGGGGGCTGTGCATGAGGTGTATCGGGCAGGAATCAAACCCCAAGTCTCCAGCATGGAAGGCGAGAATTACCATCTTACTTCCCCTCCCTTCAGGAGTCTCTCTTCATTAGGTTCCCTCTTGCCCATTTTTCCTTAATGTATCTGCTCCTCTCCTTTCTCTCCTCCAGTCCTTTTCTCTTATACTTGGCGCTTTCTTCTGATTCTACTTGTCCATTCCAAGGCATAAAACAAGGCTTATTTTAACTTAGGGTCGGCTGGAAGAAGGGAAAAAAAAATCTCTTGATATTGAACCATGAAATTTTGATCTTCCTGAGAGGAATATTTAATGTTCAAATTACCTAGGGATATTGAATAAAGGATTCTGGGAAATTAGAAGCTTTTTACAAAGGAAAAAAATGCCCACACAGTGTTCAAGTATGTAATAGCTCAATGTAGGTAATAAACTCTCGCTCGTCCCCTGAACACAGCCGCACCCACTCTTCAGGCGCCTCCAAACCTATTGGGGAGGGAGCTGATTGCTGTGGCTTCTCAGAGGAATGTGAAATGTGTCTCCTAAAAGAACACAGCCATTTTTTCTCTGTCAAGATGCCTCTTTCATACTGTAATTAAAGTGCAGTGGGGGGGGGGGGTGTAGATGAGAGAGAAAAAAGAATATGAAATGCTCTTACTTCTCTGTGGTTCATTCTTCCTGCACCATAGGCTTTAAACCCACTGAAATATTGTGACTGAAACATACACTATTATACAAATGTATGGAGAGAAAACGACATGTGTGCCTCTAAGTTTGTACCTCAATAGTATCTTTGTGCCACAACGAGGTGGCACAGCCTGGTGGGTAATCAAATAGACTAGGGAGATCGGAATTCTGCTTTGTAACTGTGTCCTTCAATAAGTCACTTTGACTTAGGCCTTCATTATTGGGTTAAGTGTGGTCCCCCAAGGAGTCCCTGGGTGGTACAAAAGGTTAAGTGCTGGGCTTCTAACCAAAATATGAGAGGTTCGAGTCCACCCAGAGGCACCTCTAAATAAAAGACTGGCAATCTTACTTATCCTCTTAATTTAATTACCAGGTTTTTTCTACCTTCATTTGGTCAAACAAAGTCACAAACTAGATCTCAGTATCAAGAAGAGAAAAAGGCCATTCGTTCTCTAAGATCCTAAAAGAACCTGAGTGTTCCCATGACCTAAAATGTTATGAAGACATGGAACAGCACTGGCTTTAGAACTCAGAGATCTAAGTGATGCTTGGGCAACCAAGTCCACTGAGCTCTGCATACCACACTGTCCTTGCATGAGAAAGGCTGAGATTGTACAGGTGACCTGCCAGGCTCACACACCTGATTTTCAGGTCCCAGAGACTAAGCCATGACCTTTCTTTCATTGCTCTGGATGTAGATTGGGGTTAGGATGCAGCCCGGCACATAAGGCCATTTATTTGCCTTCACACTTTAGGAAAGGTGTTTTGTTTTTTTCAACTGAAGAGCCCCCTCCACCCCTCTCCAACGCTCGTCATCTCTAAGGACTAGTGATGCCATATGCTGTAGTGCCTGTTTGGATCCCTTCCCCACCTGGATGCCCATCCTGTTCATTAGAGTGAACACTAGACGGAAATGTAGAAGACTAGATTCTGTTCTGGCCTTTACTTATTGACAACCTAAGTATCCTTAAATCCTTTCTGGAACAAGTCAAAGCACAATGCATAAGTAAGTGTACTATTACTGAACTACATGACCTTCAGTAAGGTATTTACCTCTTCCCCGGCTGTGTTTGCTCCTCTGAAAAATGGGAGAAAACAGTTCCGTGGCCTCACAATACTGAAAAGCTAGCTTACCCCCATCCAACCCCCAGTCTGTCTTCTGATAGCATTGAAATTAAACCACTCCCAACACAATTGCCTCTCTGACTCATGCCCCCACCACCACCACCCAATTTCTTTGCTGGTTTCAGAATGTTTAGGGCTGAGAAGTTTTTCTTGATGTTGAATCCAAATTCTTCCTTCCTGAAACAAGCATCTTACAGGAACACTGGCACGGTTCCCTTAGGTGTAATGAAGCCCCCTCTGAAGATTACTGGAAATATGACCATGTGGCCATTTGTGTGCTCAGCAAAGGCTGACTACATATGCTTCTGGGTGTCAGTATGAGCATGCGTGTATTCATGCCAATGTGTGTGTGATGAAGCATACAAGTGTGTACAGGAGTGTGGGTAAACAGATCTTTGAGTCACGCAGGCCAGCCCATCCTGGCGGGCTTTGTCTTCCTTTTGGTTGCCATGACAGCATCAAGGGCCTCTGCATCTGTAAACAAAGCTCCCTGTGTATACTGGATCAGGAGGAGGATCTGGAACTAGTAGCTAAAACATGAGCCAGCCAACCCTCCAACAGAGGGTTTACTGGCACAGCAGATCCACCCAGATATCTTCCTCACTAGGTAAATGCAGAGGTGCCTGCCCACGTGGTCTGTGAGGTGACGTAACATGGGCAGGAATTTCAGGCTGGAGCAAGACTTCAGTGACCCTTACTTCTAATCCCCAAGAATTAGTGACCTCTTGATATAGCCTAGAAATGTGAATGACCAAAGCCCCTCCTATCACCCTATTTGTTGATCCAGTCACTGTCATTTATTAATATACAGATTATCCACTTTGTGAATTATCTGCAGTAATGACCCTTTGCTAGATTCATAAATGCATAAAATGTAAATCAATTTTAATGTTAAACCTAAACATTATCTGAAAAACAACTCTGCCTTCTCCCTCAATACACCCCTAGTCATACATGATAAATATATTGGGTGTTATGCCTTGTCTGAGATTATCCACATGATTTTTTCTCTTCATCTAATTATGAATAATATAGGATTGGCTGTGTTTGAAGAGTTGATTTTTATAAATTGTCCCTCTTGTGTAAACTGCTGGAAGACAAAAACAGTCACAAATACATTTTCAGTAAATAGGAAGAGAGATAAAAATTGTATTTAACCGTGCAGTACAAGGAGATTAGCCATCCTCTGAGTTCCCATAACTAAAATTTAGAAACAGAGTCCTTGCATACATATGTGGGAACCAGAATAGAGGTTCATCCATGCTTGACTCCAGCTTACCTTCCTTTCATGTATATGAGAGCTGTGTCATGAGAGGAACTGCAGATTATTCTCTTGGGGGCAAAATAGCATAAAATTATGGATAACAGTATTGAGTTAGGAGAGATATTACTAATGGAATACAATTTGGATTTTTATAATTGTATAGTCTTTTACAAGGAATCTTGTGAGAACTCTCTGAGTAAATTAGATTTTTTCTTACCTGTGGTTGTGAGCAGAGGGGTTTGGTTCCATGGTAGAATTCTTGCCTTGTGTGCAAGAGACCCAGGTTCAGTTCCCAGCCAGTGCACTTCACACACAGCCACCCCGTCTGTGTTGCTTGCATGTTTCTATGATGCTGAATAGATTTCAGCAGAGCTCCCAGAGTGAGACGGATTAGGAAGAAAGGTCTAGTGATCTACTTCTAAAAATCAACCAATGAAAACCCTATGGATCCTAACAGTTTGATTTGTTAACTAATCTTGGGGATTGTGCAGCACTGGACAGTGTTTCATTCCATTGTGCATAGAATTGCCATAAGTCTCGTGCTAACTTGACAGCAGCTAACAATAACCTAATGTTAACCCTTCACTGATGAAGAAACTGAGACAAAGAGATTACTGCCTACTTTATTAGCAGAAAGGAGCTGTGCTGGTGTATTGCCTAAGGCATTTGACTGCTAACTGGAAGGCTGGAGGTTCAAACCCACCAGCCAGCACAGAAGGAAGACTGGGTAATCTACTTCCATAAAGATTTGCCACCTTGGAAACCCAAAGAGGATCACTGTGAGTTGGAATCAACTTGATGGCAATGAGTTTTTTTTTTTTTTTTTTTTAGCAGAAGATGGTTACATAGATACCTAACTTTGAGGAAAAACCTGGTAGTATTTCTGCTACATTATGAGCATTTATTTTTGTTCCTCTTGTTTGGAATTCTGAAGTCTAGGTATCTCCCATCTGTTACATCTATCAGTGTAGAAACACTGAAAAGGAGCTGGTTAACCAGCCTCATACGTCAGGCCACGGGCCAATGCAGTGGGCCTTAGAAAGGATGGGGGCACTCTCGTAATGTAAATCAGTTTTCCCCTTTAAACTTTCTGTCACTTACTCCAAGGAAACTGGATATATTGAGATATTCAGAGGACTTTTTTTTTTTTTTTTAAATAACTTTATTGTGATCTGTGTGAAAATTTACAGAGCAATTTGGTTTTCCATTCAACAATTCATACATGTTTTGTTTTGTGACATTGATTGTAATCCCCACAATTTAATAGCACTCTTCTCACTTCTTATTTTTATTTACCATTTCCAACTGTCCTTCTTTTCTATCTCTTTGTGTCTTCTGAGCTTTATTCCTGGACAAATGCTGCCCTTTGATCTTTTATAGGTGGTTGTTCTAAGGAGTGTATACCTCCCTGGTGTTATTATTGTTCACCTTATAGGCCTATCATTTGGCTGAAAATTGAGCTCCAGGCTTGAAGTGTGTCTAAGGGCTATAGTCTTGGCAGTTCCAATGGTCTCTGTCAGACTAGTAAGCCTGGTCTTTTTATGATTTTGAATTTTGTTCCACATTTTTGTCCCACTTTATCCAGGACCTCCTATTGTGATCCCTTTCAGAGCAACCGGCAATGGTAGTTGGGCACCTCTAGTTCTTCTGGACTCAGGGTATGGAGGCTGGGGTTTATGTGGTGCCTTAGTACTTTGGACAAATTGTTTCCATGTAGTTTTTCTTTTCTTCACTCTTCTTTGCTCTGGAAAGGGAGCAATCAAAAATTACATCTTACATGGCTGCTCATAAGCTTTTAAGATGTCAGTTGCTACTTTCAAAGTAGGATGTAAAACAATGTCTTTGTGGACTATGTTATACCAATAGACTTTAATGCTCCTGGAGACTATGGTCCTGAGCCCCTAGGCACAGCTACTTATTCTCCTAAGAGGTTTGGTTATGGCTAAGATGTTTTAATAACTTTGCTTCCTCTATGTACTACCATATTCAAGGATATATTTGCAGAAATTATAGATACATATGTAGAAATACCCTTTGTTAAACCTACATTTAATCATGAGGGTAGTCCCCTTCATCTTCCCAGACCTGTTTGTGTGTTTATCAATGTATCTGCTTGTAGATTATTGTTATTAGTGTTATTGCATGATTGGGTATGTAATAGTATTTACCTTTGTTGCTTTTAACTCTTATACTCCTCCCTGTGTCTTCCAGTGTCTTGGCCACTTTTCGCCAACCTCCTCATCATTGTATATTGCCTTTCCCTTCACCCAGGTTAATACGTGTCTACCCTCTAGTTAGTGATTTACCCTCTCTTGCCCTCCCACTCCCAGTAACCTTCAAAGAATGTTTCTTTCTGCATGTAAACCTTTTCTTGATTTTTTACAATAGTGGTCTCATACAATATTTGTGCTTTTGTGATCAACTAATTTCACTCAACATAATGTCTTCTAGCTTCATCCAAGTTATGACATGTTTCCCAGATTCATCATTTTTTAATATTATATAGTACTCCATAGTGTATATGTACCTTAGTTTGTTATCCATTCAACCATTGATGGACAGATAAGTTGTTTCCATCTTTTTGTTTTCGTGAATAATGCTACAATGAACATGAGTGTACAATGAACATCTATTTGTGTCACAGCTCTTCTTCCTCTAGCATATGTACCTTGTAGTGGGATTTAAGGTCATATGGTATTTCTTATTTCCAATTTTTTAAGGAAGTGCCGTTTCATTTTCCATAGTGGTTTTACCATTTTACAGTCCCACTAGCAGTGTATGAGGGTTTCAGTCTCTCCACACCCTTGCCAGCCAGTTGTTTTCTGTTTTTTTTAAACGTTGCTATTAATGCTGAGTTGAGATGATATCTCATTAATGTTTTGATTTGCATCTCTCTAATGGCTAACAATCATGAGCATTTCTTTACATATTTATTGGCCTCCTGAATGTCTTCTTTATGAGCAGAGGACCACTCTTTGAGGTACCTTTTCCATAAGCAAATGCCAGTAGTCACACGATAGACTAAGTAAAATGAAGATCATTGTTTTACCCTTGTATCCTTTGCAAAAGCAAGATTTTCTGAATTACTGCCAAGACCCTCTGTGAAGAGAAGAAAATACCCAGATGCTGAGGGAAGAGAGAGAGACCAGTAGTAGGAACCATGCACTTTTCCATTTGATTCCCTTTCCAGGCTTATTACATCTAAAGTTAGAATAGTCACTAAATTTTGCCAGGTAATGGAGCTGTTCTCTTCAGAATGCAGTATGCCTATGAATAAATGGTGACGATGATGTGGACACAAAATCAAATGGTATATCACTAGTTTTAAGTGATGCTATGAGTTTTCTTTTACATTTTTACTAACCCAACAGAGAATAATGGATTTTTACTCAACTGTCTTAATCAAACAGTCC
Source organism: Orycteropus afer afer (assembly GCF_000298275.1). Lineage (NCBI taxonomy): Eukaryota > Metazoa > Chordata > Mammalia > Tubulidentata > Orycteropodidae > Orycteropus > Orycteropus afer. The sequence goes on from NW_006921630.1 coordinate 9,107,606, forward strand.
CTTAAGAAATAAAAAATAAATAAAAATAACAACTCTGTTTTTTATCTCCTTATTTTCCTCAACCTTGGGCTACTACTAAGTCCCTTTTGTAGATTTTATATCTAGCTATATATTCTTGATAGCTTGGAATACATACCTAGGAATTATGGAAACAGCACTTAATCTAGAATCAGAACATACTAGTTTGAATCCCAGCTCTGCCTCTTGCTAAGGGGGTGAATTTGGGCAAGTAACACAACCTTTCTGAACCTCCTGGTGTTTTTTGCAATATAAATTCAATACAGTAAAATAATTTACATGGAAATCATTTATAAATTAAAGTTTCCATAAATGTGTTATATGAATATTCACTGTTGTCATTATTTTATTTCTATAATCTACATATTTATTCCTCTGAACAACTACTATATGTGTTTTAAAAAAAAAAAGTCTCACTGCAATCAAGTCAGTTCAACTCATAGTGACCCCTCCTTGGGTTTCCAAGGTGGTATCACTATGGAAGTAGATTGCCCAATCTTTCTTCTGAGGAGTGGCTGGTGGGTTTGAACCACCAGTCTTCTGGTTGGCAGTCAAGTACCTTAGGCACTATGCCACCAGAACTCCCACTATAATATAAAGCATTGGGTTAAACTCCTTAAGTCCTTGCTGGAATGTGATATGTTGTGGGCTCTGTTGCCCTCAAAGATTCTGCAGGTCAGAGAGATAAATTACAGACACAAACAATTATGACAACAAGGGAAAGAATGAGAAGTGTCATGAAAGACAGACTTTCTGCCCTAGGCTCTCAAGGAAAAGCAAAACAGAAAAGGCCACTTGATTAATACCTACTTATGAAGAGTTTCGTTCTGCTGTGCATGGGGTCGCTATGAGTCGGAAACGACTCGACGGCACTTAACAACATAACAACATGAAGAGTCCCCACCATAGTCCTTCTTTCTCCATGGAGGAGCAAGAGCTGCTTAGGAAGTCTCCCCACCCATGCATATTCTCAACTTTACTTTCTTTAGCTAAGAGCCTTCTTAAAAAGACTAGGCCAGATCTGTTGAGCTCTGAGCCAGTGAGGCCCAGCTCGTGTGCAGGTGGGAGGGTAGGAGGAAACAAGCCTGCAGTTCATGGGGAGAGCAGGGAAGCCAGCTGGTGAGATTGGAAGCCAGAAACTTCCCAGTACACAGAGGACTTAGCTGGAATCTGATGGTCTATCACTCTGGAAATCAAGCTACGTGGTCATTCTGAGGACCAGATAAAGGTGACTGGCTGCATGCTCATAGACTCATTCTACACTGATTTTAATGGAGCTAAGCAAGGAGCTCTGGAGGCACAGTGTTTAGCACTGGGCTGTTAACCAAAAGGTTGGTAATTTGAACCCACTAATGGCTTCACGGGAGACAAAATCTGGTGATCTGCTCTTGTAAACGTTGTTGTTTGCCAGTGAGTCAAGAGTTGATTCCAACTCATGGTGACCCTGTAGGACCGAGTGAAACTGCTCCATGGGGTTCCCAAGGCTGTAATGTAATCTTTACATCTTTTTCTTGCAGAGCAGGTGGTACATTTGAACTGCTAACCTTTCAGTCAGCAACCAAGCACTTAACTAGTGTACCATCACTGATCCTTCCATAAAAATTACAGCCTAGGAAACCCTGTGGGACAGTTGTGCTCTGTCCTGTAGGGTCACTATGAGTCAATATCAACTCACACCTAACAACAAAAACAAGCAAAAATAAACTGTGGTGACAGTGTCAGGAGCTCTGGCAGTGTAGTGCCTAAGGCATTTGACTGCTAACCAGAAGGTTGGCAGTTCAAATTCACCAGCCACTCCTCAGAAGGAAGGTTGGGCAATCTACTTCCATAGTGATACTGCCTCGGAAACCCAAGGAGGGGTCGCTATGAGTTGGATCCAACTCCATGGACAGTGAGTTTGGTTTGCTTTGGTTGGCAATGTCCAGGAGCTATCTGGAAATGACTAATTCCAACTAGTTGATCGGGCTCCCTTTAGGTCAGTGCAGAGATGGGCGCTCTGTCATTTAATGTTTTGGAAACGAGGGCAGAACTAGTGGTGCACCCACCCCATCAGCCTCGATATTGCATTAAATATGTGTATATATCTATTGAACACATAGATATGCAGCCTGTTCTAGAGGAGAAACACAAAACACAAAACAGTTTCTAGACAAAACAGTCTATTCTAGACCAGGAGGATACAAATTGAGTAAAAGACACAGAACAGTTCTACAGAGCTCACATAGAGAAAGAGGACAGTTACGGGTCTAACACACCACAATGCAGGGCTCACTGTACTAGGAACTCTAAGGAAATAGAGGACAAGTGGAATGGGGCCCAGGAGGCTTGGGGGTATGGCAAAACTAAGTAGAAGGGGCAACATTTCAAGTTGGCCTTGAAGAAGGATTTTGACAGACTTGGGAAGATGAGAAGGGATTCCAAGCAGAGAAGCAGCTGGACGGATTTTCCAAAGCCCTCACTGCATTTTCAGAAACAATGGGAAGTAAGCTGTGGTTGGAACATGCTGTAAGTAGAGAGTAGATAGGGATAGTGGGAGATAAGCTTTGAAAAGAAAGGTTGGGTTCAGACTGTGAAAGACTTTGAAGGCACTGATAAATGTTTGTACTATATTCAGCAGGTGGTAGAGGAGGCTGAGGAAGAGGGAGGGCAATAGAGTGGGAAGAACATGACATTGAGACATTGGAGAGTCATGGTTCCTCTTGTTAGCTATGTGTCCTTGCCTTCTCAAAGGGCCACTTAACCCCTCTCATATTCAGTTTTCTGGAGCAAAAGATGGAGATGTTGATAATAATTTTCATGCCTCAGTAGCAGTGGGTTTGGTTTTGGTTTTTGGTTTTATATGCCACAGGACTATTGTGTTCCTCTGGTCATGGCCTGTCTAAATTGTGCTTCTTTTTCAAGGTCTGGCTCAAAATATTACCTCCTTTAAAACTTTCCTGGAGTCCTCTAGAGTTCAGCTGAAAAATCCAGACGTGGTGAAATGTATATAACAAAAACATTTGCCATTTCAACCATCTTTACATGCATAATTCAATGACTTTAATTACATGTTGTACAACTATCATCTAACCCATTTCCAAATTTTTCATCACCCTTAACAGAAACTCAGTGCCTCTTAAGCAGTTCTCTGTGTGACGTTTTAAGGAGATCATAGTTGCAGCTTGGGACAAAGGAAAAGGGAAATGGAGCATACAAAAAAGTACCTGTGCAAACTCTCTGGCATTTGTCAAACCCAGTGAATCTTACCCGTCTTGTCCACAGGGAATTTGCCAAAGAGAGAGAGAGGGTGGAGAACCGAAGAGCTTTCATGAAGCTTCGGCGCCAGCAGCAGATTGAGCGGGAGTTGAATGGTTACCGTGCCTGGATAGACAAAGCAGGTAAGGCTTGGTGGGCTAGACGAAGTTGGTGGATGGTCTGCACTGGCACCAGGGAACCCACCTCACTCTCCATACCACCACTCCAAGTTTCACCTAGACTCAAGAAGAGAAAAGCTCTGGATGCCTTGTCAGGCCTTTGGGTGCCCTGCTAGTCCCACTTTCTCCCTCTAGTGTCTAACTATCCCCATTCATCTTCCAAACACCTGTCATATGGCAGGCATCTTAGCAAAGTGAACTTAGCTAGCTAGCATAATCCAATTTTAGAGCTGAAGTTGGGTTGGTGACAACATTTTACAAACAATAATCTATTCAAGTTCATGTTTTTTCAATAGGTAAATGGAATTTCATTTATCACTGATGTTTCAGCAAAAGCCAGGACAAAGAGCCCTGGACTGAAGATTCTACTACCAATTAGTCCAAGAAGTGCTGTAGTTCTAGACACATCCTATTTCCTACTCCTTTAAAGCAAAGATGTCATATTGAAGACTGAAATGCGCCTGACCCAAGCTATGGTATTTTCAGTTACCTCATAGTATATGAAAACTGGACAATGAATAAAAGGAAGACCAAAGAAGAATTGATGCCATTGAATTATAGTATTGGTGAAGAATATTAAATATACTATGGACTTCTTGAAGAATAAACAAAGCTGTTTTAGAAGTACAGCTAGAGTGATCCTTAGAAGCAAGGATGGTGAGATTTTGTCTCATGTACTTTGTTGTTGTTCTTAAGTGCCATCCAGTCATCTCCAACTCATAGTGACCCTATCCACAGCAGAACGAAACACTGCCCAGTCTTGAGCCAGCTCCACAATACTTGCTACACTTGAGCCCATCGCCACTGCCACCATGTCAATCCACCTCATTGAGGGCCTTCCCCTCTTTTGTCAACCCTCCACCTTACTAAGCATGACATCCTTCTCCAGAGAATGGTCCCTTCTGACAACATGACCAAAGTATGTGAGACAAAGTCTGGCCATTCTCGCCTCCAAGGAGCATTCTGGCTGCACTTCCTCCAGGACA
>NW_006921630.1:9113007-9113685 GCF_000298275.1 Orycteropus afer afer
CAATGATATCCCTTGTTCCACGTCCTCTTCTGAATCCAGCCTGCACCTCTGGAAGTTCTCTGTCAATATACTGCTGCAAGCATTTTTGAATTATCTTCAGTAAGATTTTACTTACATATGATATTAATGATATTGTTCAATAATTTCCACACTCTGTGGGATCACCTTTCTTTGGAATAGGTACAAATATGAATCTCTTCCAGTCAGTTGGCCAGGTAGCTGTCTTCCAAATTTCTTGGCATAACTGAGTGAGTGCCTCCAGTGGGGTATCCATGTGTTGAAACATCTCAATGGGTATTCCGTCAATTCCTGGAGCCTTGTTCCTTGCCAATTCCCTTAACACAGTTTCAACCTCTTCCCTCAATACCATTGGTTCTTAAACATATCTCACCTCCTGAAATGAATGAAGATCGACCAGTTCTTTTTGGTACAGTGACTCCATGTATTCTTTTCATCTTGTTTTGATGCTTCCTGCATCATTTAATATTTTGCCCATATAATCTTTCAGTATTGCAACTCGAGGCTTAAATTTTTTCCTCAGTTCTTTCAGCTTGAGGAATGCCAACATGTTCTTCCCTTTTTACTAACTCCATGTCTTTGCACATTTCATTATAGTAATTGGCTTTGTCTGCTCAAGCTGCTCTTTGAAATCTTCTGTTCAGCTCTTTTATCTTGTCA
>NW_006921630.1:9114180-9128371 GCF_000298275.1 Orycteropus afer afer
AACACATCTTGATTGCATGTTCGGTCAATTTCAGACTGCAGAAGTTGATAAAAATCTTCAATTTCCTCATCTTTTGCTTTGGTGGTTGGTGCATAAAATTTGAATAATAGTCATATTAACTAATCTTCCTTGTGGATGTAGGGATATTGTCCTATCACTGACAGCATTGTACTTCAGGACAGATCTTGAAACATCCTTTGTGATGATGAATGCCATACCATTCTTCTTCAATTTGTCATTCTTGGCATATTAGATCATATGGTTGTCTGATTCAAAATGGCCAAAACCAGTCCATTTCAGCTCACTAATGCCTAGGATATCAATCTTCATGAGTTCCATTTCATTTTTGACAACTTCCAATTTTCCTAAATTTGTACTTCATATGTTCCATGTTCTGATTATTAATGGATGTTTGCAGCTGTTTCTCCTCAATTTGAGTCATGCCACGTCAGCACATGGAGGTCCTGAAAGACTTACTGTATCCATATCATTAAGGTTGGTTCTACTCTAATGAGGCAGCTCTTTCCCAGTCCTATTTCGAATGCCTTCCAACCCAAGGGGCTAGTCTTCCTGCACTGTGTCAGACAATGTTTCCAAGCTATTCATAAAGTTGCCCAGTAATGTATCACACAGTGTTTCTCTGCTATTCATGAGCTTTTCCCTGGCAAGTTTTTGAGAAGTGGATGGCCTCCTCCTTCTTCCTAGTCTGTCTTAGTCGATAAGCGGCATTGAAACTTGTGTACCATATGCAACTCTCCTGGCATCTGAAACACCAGTGGCACAGCCTCAAGCCTCACAAGACAATGTACAAGCCTCACAGGATGACAACTGACAGACAAGTTTGTCTCCCTTAGCTGTCGGAAACCTCTGCAACCTCCTTTTACCTAATTCCTACTTGAACCCTCCTACTCTGTGGTCCCTGGCCACTCCTGGTCCCTCCCTTTCCTGGCTCTAGGGGTCTAGCCTTGCCTCCTGCCCCTGCATATCCTGCCACTCCTGAGGTCCCCGGGGCCACTCTTGGTCCCTCCCTTTCCTGGCTATAGAACTTGGGGCCCAACCTTGCCTCCCGTCCTTTTTAACCTGGATGTCCTGCTCGTGTACTTTGGTTTCTTGTTTTGTTTTATGAAAATATCTATATTTTTCATTTTTCATATATTTTATTTCTCTCTCTCTCTCTCTCTCTCTCTTCTCTCTTGAATTATGCTTAGGGTGCAAATTTACAAAGCAACCTTGTTTTACATTCAGCAGTCCACACACATCTGATTTCATGGCCCCGATAACCATCCCCAACCATAAAAAACTCTCCTCCCCTCTCCTCCCTGTGACCACCCCCCTCCCTCTACCCTTCTTATCTATGCATTCCTGTCTGTCCAGCTTTCCCTCTATGTGAATGCTGCCCCTCTGGTGTCTCATGGTTGATTGCTTTAAGAGGTACATCTCCCTAGAGTAGGTGGGTACATTAGCATGGGTTAGATGTTCTGTATGTAGGTATTTTGGCTATTGGGCTGAGAGCCAATCCATATAAGTGAGTCCATTTCTAGGCCCAAAGGTTAACCTGGGACCATAGTCTCAGGGGTCTTTGGCAACACATAGGCTAAAATCAGAACAACATAGAAATTAGCATGGCCCCTGTGCAAGGAATGTCTCATATACTTTGGACATATTATCAGAAGGACCAATCCCTGGAAAAGTATGTCATGCTGAGTAAAGTAGAGGGTGACCAAAAAGAGGAAGACCCTCAATGAGATGGATTGACATAGTGGCAGCAGCAGTGGACTCACACATAGTAAGGATGGCACAAGACTGGGCACTGTTTTACTCTCTTGTACATAGGGTCACTATTAATTGGAACTGACTCAATAGCACCTAACCACAGCAACAAGCATACGAAAATCTGAATTTTTAATAAAAATTAAATTGAGAGATAGTGTGTTTTACAACATTTTTACTATTGGGTTTGAGGAACCTATAGGTGACAGATGTAAGGAGACAGTAGCAGGATACAAGACTAGAGAGATAATAGGGGATTGGACAGCAAGCAGATCAGGTAGATCCTGAAGACTATTTACTCTGAATTTACTCTGCATTTACTCTGAATGAGATAAGAACTATTGGAGGATGTTGAGCAGAGGAGTAACATGTTCTTATTTAAGTTTTGAAAGAACCACTTGGATGCTGCATTGAGAACAGATTGTAGAAGTGACAAGATGTAGCAAGACCCAAAGCAGGATGACCAGTTGTGAAGCCATTGCGGTAATCCAAGCAAAAGATGGAAGTTAGAGCCAATTTTGTTCTAAGCCCTGAACTCTCTGTCATCTGTTCCTTACTCTGTGGCTAAACATCAGGAATAGAATTGCCCAGCTGTGAGGACAGGTCCAAACCTGTCATGATTTCATTAACCTGAAGCCACCAAATTCTTGCTTAATGGTGGCTTAGCTCCTTATGCAGAACATTGATCACCCCATAATTGTCTGAAAAAAATGCACTTGGTTTCTTTATTATTTTAAAGGTTGGGTTGCCTGGGTGTTATATATCTTCATTTTACTCCTGAGCAAAGAGTAATTTTTTTTTTTTTTGTAATGGAATAATGTACGTGGCAGTTAGCATCTTTTCTCTGTTCCTTATAGAAAGCCCAACACTACTAGGGAATAGAGTGTGACTGTCTGAGCTTTGTTCTTCTATGGGAATTTTAGAATAACACAAGACATCAATACAAGAAGGTCTCTCTAAGCTAGAGTCAACTTTCGATTATCTAAAGCAGTAAGAGAGGGCATGTGTGATTGAAAGCATCATTTCCAGAGCCAGATAAAAGACCACCTCCTGTTTGGGACTGTATTAGTTTCCTAGGGCTGCTATGACAAATTACCACAAACTGGGTGACTTAACAGAAATTTATCTATCACAGGTCTGGTAGCTAGAAATATAAAATCAAGGTATCAGCAGGGCCATGCTCTCTCTGCAGCCTCTAGGAGAGAATCTATTCCATGTCTTTCTCTTCACATCTCGTGTTGCCATCTTTGGGGTTCTTGGCTGGTAGATGTATCACTCTGGTTGTTGCCTCTGTAGTCACATGACATTCTTCCTATGTGTCTCTGTCCCTGTATCTCTTCTACTTTTCTTGTAAAGATACCAGTCATATTGGATTAAGGGCTCACTCTGCTGCAGTAAGGGGTCCCTAAGTGGCACAAATAGTTAAGCACTCAGCTTACAACCAAAAGAATGGTGTAATCTCCTCGACAGCAATTTGTGTGTGTGTGTTTGCTTCTACTTCAGTAGAAATCCCTCAGTGGTACACGTGGTTAATGCATACAGCTGCTGACCAAAAGGTTAGAAGCTCAACTCTACCCAGAAGTACTTTGGAAGAAATTCCTGGTGGTCTTCTTCTAAAAAACCAGCCAGTGAGTCAGGATCAACTCAGTGGCAACTGAGTCTACTCCAGTACAACCTCATCTTAACTAATTACATCTATAATGATTTTATTTCCAAATGAGGCAATATTCTGAGGTTCTGGGAAGAAAGTGAATTTGGGGACACTAGTGAGTGCCATTCAGGTACTTTTGGCATTTCCTTGTCTCTTTCCAGAAGCATGAGCAATGTTCACTGACTGCCCTTCCATTTTGCCCTTCTCCTTCATGGCTGTTATGTGGAGATGAATGTGAATCTTCTCTGCCTTATCCCAGAATGGTAACTCAGCCTCACCGTGAGGAGGGTGAGCAGATTTGCCTCCAGGCCAAGCAGACAGCTTGAAGTTCCCAACTGTCTTTGGCTTCCTCAGCCAAGGAGCCATCTGACAGACCACCAAGTGAACTGGCAGCAGAATCCGAAAAAGCCATCCCATTGCACGACCCCACATGGGTCAGGCAGCACAATCGGCTGTTCTTGTGACTCTGCTTTTCAAATACATGCACAATCCCAAGGCTTTACTTCCTTCCAGTTGGCAAAACCAGCTTTCTCCTCCTTCTAAGAAAAAAGACGCACAGCAACGTCAACTTGTGCTTCCTGGCCTTCCCTTTACAAGTGGAGTGTGAGTGAATCAGAGACATATGGGTTACATTTCCCTGGAAAGACACTGAAGTTCCAAAGCAAACTTGGCAAAAGGCATTGGAGGGGGAGGGGGCACTTTCAGCACATCCAGAGCCTTTGAGCGTTTCCCAGAGAGAGTCAGCAGCACCATTCAACCCGTGTCTGCCACAGGGTGCTCAGACCTGCCCACCCCAAGCCCAGATACTGTGCTTAGCAAAAGTGACTCTCTGACTAAGGTAATTAATGTTGCTATGAGGTATTATAACAAGTACCTAATTTTAAAATGATGCCCTCCAAACAACATGTGTTGTAAAATGACTTTAAAACCCCCTATGTCTGCATAAAGAAGCACCCCACCAATAACAGTAACCTGTTAAGAGTTTCGCCAGAGGCTGTACTTAAAAAAGAAAGCTAAACATTTATGACTTTGTATAATGGCCATCCTGCCTAGTAGCATCCAAGCCGCAAAATGTGCCCCTCCCTGAGAAATATATTAATATACTTTCAGTTTTATATGCAAGTAAAATTATGGTAATAACTTTACCCTCTCCTACTTGTCCTTTTACTTGTTATAAGTGCTTAAATTAAACCATTGTTTAATAGGCAAGCTTTTCTTCAGCAGCTAGGTAGGATCTTAGGGAACAATTGCTTAGGCCTCCGACTCCAATGCCTGTGGTCCAAGAAGGGTGAGGGGAATCAACACCCATGCACATCACTCCTGGTAGGGGACTCAGGATCCCACCAGACTTGGAGCTGTTTTGTTGATACATTTGGAAGGATGCTAGTGAGGCTTGTTCCAACCAGTTTTAGTACAAAATATTATCCCTATGGAGTTCCTGGGTGGTGCAAATGGTTAATGCCCTTGGCCATGAACTGAAATGTTGGCAGTTGGGGTCCATCCATTGGTACCTTGGGAGAAAAAAAGGCCTGGCAATTGGCTTTCGAAAGATCACAGCCTGGAAAAAGCTATGGAGCACAGTTCTCCTCTCATACACATGGGTTACACCATGAGTCAGAATCATCTAGAATGGCAACTGGTTTTTTTTGTTTAGTTTAGTAGTTTCCCTGTGATGATGACATATCTGGGGAGTGCAGACTGCTGCTGGGGAGACTGAGAGGAGAGAACTCCAAGGGCAGATCCATGATAGGGCTGGCTCTGCCTTGCCAGCTCTAGCTCTGCTTAACTATGGCCAGAATGAGGTGGTGGGGACAGGAGGAAGTAAGCCCACAAGCCTGCTTCTCTCTTTGAGGGTCTTTAGGCATCTTTCCGCTGCCCCTCCTCAAAGAAGTAGACAGGATAGAACTCAAAGCGTGGTGTCATATTCTGGATTTGGGGAGAGATGTTATGGCCAAGGGACCATAGACAGGAGTTACCAGGGGAGCCTCCATGTCTGCAAAAAAGATCAAAGGTTTAGGAAAGACAGGAATCTGAGTAGAAGAAAAATGAAGTTTATTTTGTTCATAATCGACTTAGGTGATTTTGGTTAAAATACTCACCTCGTCCTCTCTCTCATGGGTGTCCTCCTGAGCAAGTATATCCCACAAGGAGTTGAGTTTTCCTGGTCATCTCCAGGATCCCTCACTGAAGACTCCCCTTTCTATTCCTGTGTGCACTGCATTGGCCCCTCTGTGGCCCACAATTTCTTTCTGATGCTGATCCCGGTGACAGACTCTGAACCCTCTGTTCCTTCCCTGTTGCCCTGGAGCTAGAGCTTTCCCTGAGGAGTTTTCATTTTGCAAAATAATTTGGCATTTACAGATAATTTACTGAACCATTTCTTTCCATCTAGAGGAAGTCATGCTTGCTGAAGAAAACAAAAATGCCGGAACATCAGCCTTAGAAGGTAAGGCAGTGCTCCGCCACCTCACCCCATTTGCATTTGCCCCCTCTTGTGCACTGGCAATCTCTCTTGATCAAAAGAGGAGAAAAAATAAAAGATTGGTGCTCTGGGATTTGAAATGAAAGTCTCTGTCATAAAATCCCTCATGCTTTAAAATGAAGGGAATTGAGTCACAGAGTTAAATGCATTTTAAAGTGATGAAAATGGGATCCAAGTGTTGCTTTGTTCCGGGGCATGTGATTGATACTGTGCAATGGAAAGGCTAGGGTACAACCAATGGTATATAAAGGGATCTCTTTTCAAAATTTGTGGGGATCATCTTGGGACCATTTTATCACCAGGAAGTGACATTGGTTACAAAGAGCCAGAACAAATAGAGAGCACTTGATTACCTACTGCATTTCTGTGAGCTCTGGCAAAGATTTGACACTGTTTGTATTCCAGAAGGTGCTACCCACATTTCTGCAGACACTCTTCGATTTCTATAACCCTAGGTCAGGTATTAGAGTCAGATGCTTTTGTACCACGTCTTGCACCTCTTTCCTACAGTCTGCAAAGTCTTAACTGGAGTGACCTGGTTGTATTTGTGGCCTATTATCGGCCTTCTTCCTTTGTTGGTAATAGTGCTTCGAAGGGCAACAATCAAGAGGAGCCGGACGGAGGCCATGACCCGAGACTCCAGTGATGAACACTGCGTTGACATCTCATCTGTGGGTAAGTGGAACCGGTTAGACCTTCTTCTCATCTCTGAATCTCCCATAAAAAGATTTTGCCTATGGGGCAGCACTTCTCCTAGCTATAAGGGAGAAGAGAATATGAAGAAACCAGGATGGGGGGATGTAACCAGGGAAGGGCACGGGGATCTAATCTAAATGTCAATGATTTATAGAAAAATCTGGCCTAGAGAATGCTGTTTACATGCAACATGGGGTACAGGGCTCGGAATCCAATCCAGGGTCTTTAGTTGTGGCAAACATGTACATTTGGAGATGATCCCATCTCTCCTAGATGTGCTGATAAGAACCCACGTCGGGATATTATTCAAAGGATCCAAGGATCTATTGCTTCTAGGCCAGTGACTCAGATTTAAGGAGTTAAAGTCATTTGCTTAACCATAGTAGCACCTACCTACTTCCATCATGTGATGTTAAATTAGTTCCTATTGACAGCCCTTTAACATGACAGGTGTTCAGTCTCAGATTCTCTTAGAGATTCTGGCTGATGACAGAATTGTCCTCCCCAGAAAAAAAGGAGAAGGTCTCACTTAGCCTTAAAAGCAGAAGAGATTTACAGAGCTCATTGCTGCTTTATGCTGCCAATAGTAGAAATATCACAAACGTGGCAGAATGATTCCAGTGCCTAAAGCATATTTAAAAGGAAAGGCCAGGGAGAAGCTCAATCTGTTACAAATATGATCCTATTAGGATTTAAGACACTGGGTGTTTGCCCAGTGTCTTGCTGGGGGATCTGTCAATTTCCTAAAACTAGAAGTGCCCAGAGAGGGGGAAAGAAAAAGGATCTCTGTCTATAGAAATTACTTATCCCACAGCTTGGGGATTCCCAGGGCCTCCAATGTGGGATCACCTCACCCCAGGACAAAGCTGTCCCCCCAGCCTTGAATGGTACCTAGATGACTACCTGGCTTTGGAGGTGATCCCAGGACATTCTGTAGCCTTACTATTTCTCTTATTTCTCTCCCCTCAGGCACACCTCTTGCCCGAGCCAGTATCAAAAGTGCAAAGGTAGACGGGGCCTCCTATTTCCGGCACAAGGAAAGGCTCCTGCGCATCTCCATTCGCCACATGGTTAAATCTCAAGTGTTCTACTGGATTGTGCTGAGCCTTGTGGCCCTCAACACTGCCTGTGTGGCCATCGTCCATCACAACCAGCCACAGTGGCTCACTCACCTCCTCTGTAAGTGAATAGGGATGGCTGGCCTTCACTTGACCCGCTTGGTTGGGGTATGAATGTGAGAGAACAAGGAGTCATGCTAGCCTGACAGTGGTTCTGTCTCATCATGAGAGAAATTATGAGGGAGATCAGAGTAGTCCTCAAGACCATGGTGTCATATAACTATCTCCCGCTTTCATTCACCATTGAATTAGATAAGCAGATCTTTCCAGATAAGTCAACAAGATGATTATGTTGTTGTGTGCCTTTGAGCCTTTGATTCTGACTCACAGTTACTGTACAGGACAGACAGAGTAGAACTGCCCCCACAGGGTTTCCTAGGCTGAAATCTTTATGGGAGCAGATCACCAGGTGTTTTTTGGCAGGTGCGTTCAAACCTCTGACCTTTCAGTTAGCAGCTGAACTTAGTGTTGGGTAATATAGGGCTTTCACTTATAATAAAATCTGCAAAAGCTGGAAGCAGTGTAATGCCGAAACCTGTCAAAGAAAGAAAATTTGAGTATTTTCCATTAAAACAAGTAATAGAAAAGTGGTAGGATAGCACATTGTCAAAGGTGGAAAACTTAGGAAACCTGGAAATACAAAACAGACCTGTCAACTTCTGGCTCTCACTGTGAAACTAGGTTTCACTACTTCCTTAAGGAGCCGCAGTGGTATAGGGAATTCTGTTCACTGAAGTACTGGTAAGAAAGTTCTTGAAAGAGGCTACCTCTGCTAAGACTGGCAATCCTAATAGGACCCATCTCTTTCATGAAAGCTTTTCTTTCTCCCCAGAAGGCCATCTACCATTTAAATACCAGTTACAAACCCACCTGTTGACAGAGAGCAAAGCTGATCTATCTGGGTGTTTCTGGAACTCTTGCGGGGTCAGAGACTATTCACACTCACACTGATCTGATGAATGTCCTCACATGTATGTGGGTTCTGCCCCTGTTGTGGAGGACTACTCTGTGGTCAGTTGCGTTAAGCTGGGATGTGAATGAGCCATACCATCTATGAAACAAATAACTCTGCTTTTAATGTTTTCAGACTATGCAGAATTTTTGTTTCTGGGGCTCTTCCTCTTGGAGATGTCCCTGAAGATGTACGGCATGGGGCCTCGCCTTTATTTTCACTCTTCATTCAACTGCTTTGATTTTGGGGTAAGTACATGAAAACCTACCTGTCTTTCTGCTTCGTATTGATATGCCAAAGTGTTAGATAAGCAGCTGGCTCCATTACTCAGCATGAGGCATTGAAATCAGAATTTGGAAAAGGGAAATAGATAAGATTAGCCAAAGTAAGTTCAAGAGTGACTAAATCTTAGTCACAGAGGGTTGTTTTTTTTCTCTTTACAGCTCTTTTTTTTTTTTTTAATGTATTGAAGTACAACATATATGCTATAGAATGCACACTTAAGTATGTAGCTCAATGAATTTTTAGTTACACCCGTAGTCAGAGTTTTGAACCACTTAACTGTCTTGGGGGTAGTCTAGGGGAGAAGGAAAAATGACTTGATTCCAGAAGGAAAATAAATAAAAAAGAGATGTTATGTTTTGTTTCTTTACTTTTTTTCTCTAGTTCATTTTAAAATTGGGAAAATTATATACCTATACTCTCATGCAAGTGTACTCGCACACACACACACACACACACACATTTATATTAGCTAGCTCCCACATAGAATATTTCACACAGCTTTCCACTTTCTAAATCATATCAATATATTAATTTGTATATTGCTCACAGTTTGAATTCTACACACTATATTTTTTATTTATTTATTTATTTTTAATTAGGATTTGGGTGAAGATTTACAGAGTAAATTCACTTTTCATACAGCAGTTCACATATACTTTGTCTCATGTCATTGACCAAAATTTACAATGCAGCAGCTCCCCTCCCACTTCCTCCCTATAGTTACCTCCTCCCAGTGTCCATCCCTTCATACTCTTCTGCACCCTGAGCTATCTCCCTGTGCATAAGCAGCCCTTCCTTCTCCCATGATTGTTCTCTCCAGGGCATCTACACACTATATTATGTTATCAGGAGTTGACCTTCCTATTTGCACATGAGTAAGTAGAGGCCAGCATGTGTAAGTCCACATAGCTAGCTGGCAGCAGAACTCGATCACAGAACTGTGAGTTCATGAAACACTTCTCTTTCTGCCAAACCCACTTCTTTTTCTGCCACATATTCAGTTTAGTGCTAAAGATTTTGAGCATTTCTCAGTGTACATTTTAACTTGGTTCTGGGTCTAGACAATTTTCAGGCATAACAGCCCAGGAAAGACCATTTTAACCTTAGCTTCCATGTATAAATTGAGAAGGAAGGTTGGGCAATCTACTTCTGTAGCTCTCAGACCCTCTGTCAACGTGTATTGTCACATTGGGGTATGTGGGACCTGAGGGACTGAAAGATTTTTAATATACAGGTGACTGAAGCATTTTTGTTAGCACTAAATTCTAGGACAATGAGAGAATATGGACCCACTCTCGGAGATTTTTGTATTAGAATGCAGCCCATATTAATTCAAATTGGATTCCTAGTTTTGGGGAGCACTCCTTCTTCATCTGTTTATTCCAGGTAGTATATCATGAGAACAGACATGACTGTCTCATTTGTGCAGAAGAGGGGATGAGCTGTTGTAGGTTCCACCAAGGACAGGACAGGAGTCAGAAAACCGATCTGCAGTATGAAAGAGTAAAATTAGGAAGGAGAGTGGAGAGCAGTGGGGAGAGAGGAGACAGAGTCTCCTTCTTTGGCAGCCTTCACAAATAGTAGCCCTGTTGGGAGTAGGGCTGGGTTGGCAGGGGGAGCTTTAATGCCATCATAGCCCAGTAAGGGCTATTATTTTGTGTTGGATACCAGCACGCTTGTCTCTTCTCTTTTGCTTCCTTCTCTCACTGTGTCTGGATTTGACTTCTTCAGGTCACTGTGGGAAGTATTTTTGAAGTGGTCTGGGCAATCTTCAGACCTGGTACATCTTTTGGAATCAGTGTGTTACGAGCTCTTCGGCTTCTAAGAATATTTAAAATAACCAAGTAAGTGATGAGAATTGGACACCTTCCACTCACCTTTGAGAGTAGAAATTCCTCATTGCTTTGTTATGTATTTTTTTCCATTCCCTAGGACTCCCTTCCCTATCCCACCTCTAGCCCATTCTTTAGCTCTTCCTCTCCTCCTAAGATAAAAAAAATATCTATAATGCCGGATCCTATGCCACATTTCTAAGAGGCGCACATACTTCCACTTCCTACAAGTGTACACATGCAACTTATTTTATAGACCACCAGGCAGATGCCCAACTGGGCCTGAAATAATGGGGTACTCAGTGTTCACAGCTATAACATTGTCTGGGTTTTCAATAGGTATTGGGCATCCCTACGGAATTTGGTGGTCTCCTTGATGAGTTCCATGAAGTCTATCATCAGTTTGCTCTTCCTGCTTTTCCTCTTCATCGTTGTCTTTGCTCTCCTGGGAATGCAGCTGTTTGGAGGCAGGTAAGCACAAAAGCTCTAGTAGCATAGTACCTAAGGCACTTGGCTGCTAACTAGTAGGCTGGGGGTTCAAACCCACAAGCCACTCCTTGGAAGAAAGATGGGGCAATCTACTTCTGTAGTGATACTGCCTCAGAAACCCAAGAAGGGTTTGACCTGACTCGCTATGAGTCAGGTGCAACTCAACAGCACATAACAACAACAACCAGAAGCACAGAAGAGCTTCCCATTTGAGGAAGCTGACAAATGCTGTGGTTCAGAACTTGGTCTTGACCCTGTGAGATCCAGGGTCATTAGCTTGATTGCCATGTTACCATTTTGTGTGCTCTTACCTGTAGTCCCAATCCACCACTGTGTCCATCTATGGAACAAATGCCTCTACTTTTAATCCTTTCAGACTGCACGAGGTTCTTGTTCCTGGGACTTGTCCTTTTAGAGTTGTCCTGAAATGTATAGCAGGAGACCTTATTACTGGTACCCTCCATCCATAGTAATCACTAATATAATCTTCATAAGGTATATGAAGGGGGAGAAATGTTGAGTAGAGGGGTATATGGAGAAAGGAGAAATGAAGTGATTAAAACAGTAGTCTGGGAAGGAAAAACTTGGTTATGATATCTTTATTCCATTCTTTTTTCTGAATTTCTTTTTCAGGTTTTTTTTTTTTGGGGGGGGTGTATATGATATGGGGAGGGTAGCTAAAACTAGTGAGTTTTATGATAAACCATTAAATAGTTTGTGGTCTACACCAAGGAAATATCTTTGAAACTCAGAATACACAAAATATATAACCACAAAGCAAACTGCTAACAAGCTTCTCTGTGCACTCATTCATATGACAGAGCTGCAAGCAACAATTGAACAGGTGTAACCAAGGTTTTTTTTTTTTTTTTAATAATTTGTCCTGTTTTAGGTGAAAGTTTACACAGCAAATTAGGTTCCCATTTAACAGTTCTTATAAAAATTGTTCCATGACATTCATGATAATTTTTGCAATGTGTCAGTGTTCTCATTATTTCCATTCTGTTTGTTCTGTTTTCATTGATCTAGCTTCCCTGCCACTCCTTGCCTTCTCCTTTTTTCTTTGGAGTAAATGCTGATTGTTTGATCTCATAGAGTTGATTGTTTAAGGGAGCACTTCTACTCATGAGTGATACTGTTTATTTTGTAAGCCAATCAGTTATTTGGCTAGAAGATGACGTCTGGGAGTGGCTTTGTTCCAAGTTAAAAGAATATCTTAGAGTGACAGTTTGAAGGTTCCACTAGTCTTTATCAGTCCAGTGAGTCTGATCTGTATTAGGAGTTAGAAATTTTTTCTACATTTTCCCATTTTGTCTAGGACCTTCTATTGTGTCCCTCAGTGGGACACAATAGTGTTAATAGTGTTAGCCAGGCACCATGTAGTTCTTCTTGACTCAGGCTAGAAGATGCCTTAGTCCTGTAGAGTACTTTATTCTTTGAGTGTTTGGTCTCCTTTACTCTCTTTTTCTCAAGATGAGAAAAGACCAATAGTTATATCTCAGATGACCACTGACGAGTTTTAAGACCCTAGATGCTACTCACCCAACTAGGATGTAGAACATTATCTTTATGAACTATGTTATGGCAATTGACTGAGTTGTCTCATGAGACTATGGATCCAAGACTTTTAACTCAGTAAACTAATCCCACAGGATGTTTGGGTATGTCTAGGAAGTGTCCATAATGTGAGGTATAATGTGACCCCATGTGATTTATTATATATATAAATATATATATTTATACAAATGTGTGTGTGTGTGTGTGTATGACTACAAATATACATACATGTACATGTACTCACATATGCCTTCCTATAGACATATACCATACATATCTAGCTGTGTAACTACATACATATTTTTTGGTTTTTCCTACTGTGGTTGCAAAATTGTATATGTTCTAGCATTTACCAAAATTTTTCTTTATTCTTGCATCCTTCTTAGTGTGGTTCATTTACCTTGGTCAGATTATGCTGACTTCTCCCATATTGGATATTGCCTTTCACGTCACCAAAAATAACTATTTAGAAAGTGATTCCCCTTTCTTGTCCCTCCCATTTCTGGTAACCATCAAAGAATGTTTCTTTCTGTTTATATACCTATTCTTGACTTTTTATAAAAGTGAGACCATACAGTATTCGTTCTTTTGTGGTTGACTTACTTCACTCAACATATGTTCTCTAGATTCATCTATGTTATAATATGATTTGCAGACTCACCATTACTTTTTATCATTGCATAGTATTCATTGTATATATGTACCACAACTTGTTTACCCATTCATCTGTTGATGGTCACTTAAGTTGTTTCCATCTTTTTGCTATTGTGAATAATGGTGCAATGAAATCAGGTGTGCATATGTCTATTTGTGTCACTGCTCTTGTAGCTCTAGGATATATACCTAGGAGTGGGATTGCTGGATCATAAGATATTTCTATGTGTAGCTTTTCTAGGAAGCACTATACCATTTTTTTGTAGTGGTTGTACCATTTTGTAATCCCACCAGCAGTGTAGAAGAGTTCTAATCTCCCTGTAACCTCACCAGCATTTGTTGCTTTTTTATTATTTTGCCAGAGATTTTTTTCCCAGTGTATAGGTTCCATTTTCACTCTTTTGATAAGTATAAGAACTTAATATTTAGGATGTTCCAGTTATATGATTTATCTTCTGTTGTTCATGTAGTTTTACTTGTGTTTGATACTCTATTTATGCCTAAAATTAGAATCCCTAGTTTTGTCCCTGAGTTATCTTCTAGGAACTTTATAGTTTTAGCTTTAACATTTAGGTCTTTTATCCATTTTGAGTTCATTTTGTGTATGGTGTGAGGTATGGATCCTGTTTCATTATTCTGCAAATGGATATACAGTTTTCTTAGCATGACTTGTTAAAGATACTGTTTTTTCCCCATTGGATGGTG
>NW_006921630.1:9129225-9129718 GCF_000298275.1 Orycteropus afer afer
ATATAATCTCTAAATAAGGACAATTACAGAGTCATATTTGTGCCTAACATGGTACGTTAACACACATACAACCAAAATGCATTAACCTTATTTACATTTCATAGCTTATAACAGAAGGAAACAAAAATATTTGATGCACATGTACAATAAAGAAATATAACAATCACAGTCCTCATTTCTGCAGCTGGTCATGTAAAAAAAAGAACTACCTTTTTCCACCACCCATTCTGTATTTCCCTTGCCCTCAGCAAGCACCCCAGCTGGTCGTGGTTCTTTGCCTGGTGGGGTGACCCAGACCTTCATTCCTAAAGGGTCTGGGCCATTATCAGTCATATCAGAATTAGGTTGCTATAATTTTCCATTGACTTTAATCACAAGGCATGGTAGTACTAAAAGACGTCCTAAAGAATCTCCTGTATTCCAGACATACTCGTCTTTACCTCCATTATGTGAAGCCAACCCAATTTCCCCTTGGTAATCAGGATCTATCACA
>NW_006921630.1:9136197-9136930 GCF_000298275.1 Orycteropus afer afer
GGCTCCATATCCTGATCTTCCTGATCATCTGTCCATATGTCCCCATTCCAGGTTACAGGATCCCATTTTTTTCCCAATCAATGCCCTCACTTTAATGGCAGACACCATTCTGGGTTGGCAATTGAGCTGGCGTTGTAAATCGGCCACTCTTTCAATAAGACTCTGGATTTGGGTTTCAGCTATGTCAGCCCTGGTAGAAGAAGCTGTAAGGCTTTCTTTCAAAGCACAGCTGGAAGCACTGAGGTCATTCATGCAGCACTTAAGTGGAGACACAGCAGCTTTGAGCCCATCTCGCTCTTCCACCAATTTATCCAGTGTAAGTAGGACCAACCAACCAGCTTCCCTATACTCCTCGTTTTGACACAATTGCAGAAAAATATCAAACATCTGATCACCCAGAGCGTCACTTCTCACAAGTATGTGATCTATTGGTGGTGCTATTTTGCATATTAATTTTGCCACCTCACTCCACGGATTAGTAGGGATCTATTTACTAGCAGACGCAGAGTCACTAGTGTCATCAATATTAATCAAACTGGAGAACCAATCTACGAAGACCATCCTTATGATTTTGTCTCTCTAGAACCACTCTTAGTACCAAACGTGTTACATTGGGTTCTTTAGAGAAACACAAAAACCAACAAAGCGTGTATATATATATATATATATATATATGGAGAGAGAGAGAAATTTATCTTAGGAAAATGGCTCACAAACGTATAGAAGCCGGCAA
>NW_006921630.1:9137030-9148630 GCF_000298275.1 Orycteropus afer afer
AACAAAGACGAATCCAAGATCTCCGGGCTGAGCGGTGGGCTGCTCACTCATGGAAGTTTGTAGTCCGCACACCAGGGTTCCAATCCCTCAAAGAATGTGTCTCTTCCCAGGATGTCCCTGGATATCTCAGAAGCAGGCCACACCCCTAGGGAAACTCCCCTTGGGCAGACTGGCCACTCAGAACACAGCCATCTGATCCCGTCATGGGAACAACCACACAGAACTGGGGTCCAGCCAAGTTGACACACAGCTCCAACTATCACAGATGGACTTTGAACCTTTGTCTAAGATTAGGTACCCATAGATGAATGGATTTACTTCTGGTTTGTCAATTCCATTCTATCTGTTATTGAACCAGTACTAGGCTGGTTTGTTTCGATTACTGTGGCTGTAAAGTAAGTTTTGAGGTTAGGAAGTGTGAGGCCTTATACTTTGTTCTTTTATCAGTCTTGCTTTAGCTATTTAGGACCTCTTTCCTTTCTATATGAAGTTGGAGATTAGTTTTTCTATTTCATTAAAGAATATTGGTGGGTCCAGGGCACAACAATTGGCCTCTGTTCACCTGAAGAAACAGTGAAAGGAGTCAGGAATAGGAAGAAAATAAGAAATGTATGGCTAATTGCTCCATCAACAACTGCCTCATTTGCTATGAGACCACAATAACTGGATAATATCTGGCTACCATTACTGAACATTTTGATCAAATATTCCATAGAGGAATCCTAGTCAAAAGGGGGAAATGCAGAACAGAATTTCAACTTCTCGTGGATTTCAGACTTCCAGATGAAACCCTGAAACTATTATCCTGATATAATCTTTAAACCTGAAACCAAAAATACTCCCAATGTCTTCTGAAAACAGTAGTTTAGCTTAACTAGTAAAAAAGATCTTTCTTGAGCATTGTGTTCTTTTGAGAACTATATAGGATCAAATTGACAACAGAAACTTAAAAGATTTGATAGGAACTTAGGGGGCAATGACTTTATGTTAATGGGGGAGAAACATCTCAGAACAGGGGGATGGGAATGGTTGTACAACTTGAAGGGTGTCATCAGTGTCACTAAATTGTGTTTGTAGAACCTGTTGAATTGATGTGTGTTTTGCTGTGGTTATTCTCAACAACAACAACAAAATAATATAATGTAGAGATTTGTGTTGGGATTACATTATAGCTATAGATTGCTTTGAGTAGTATTTTTTCACAGTATTAAGTCTTCCTATCCATGAGCATGAAATGTTTTTCCATTTATGTAGGTCTCCCTTGGTTTCTTTCAGTAGTATTTTATAGTTTTCTTTTATAAGTCTTTTACAATCCCTGGTTAGATTTATTCCTAGGTGTTTTGTCCTTCTGGGGGCTACTGTAAACAGTGTTGTTTTCTTGATTTCCTTTTCAGAGTTCTCCTTGTTACTGTAGAAGAACTAAACTGATTGTTGTGTGTTGATCTTATACCCTGTCACTTTGCTGACTCCTTCTAGTAGGTCTAGTAACTTTCTTGTGGAATCTCTGGGATTTTCTGTGTGTAGGATCATGTAATTTGCAAATAGAAATAGTTTTGCTTCTTCCTTTCCAATTTGGATACCCTTTCATTCTCTTTTTTGCTTTCTTGTGCTGCCTAGGACTTCTAGCACAATATTGAGTAAGAGTGGTGATAACGGACATACTTTACTTCTTCCCATTCTCAAGAGGAGCGCTGTCCGTTTCTCTGTGTTGATAATATTGGCTGTTGGTTTTTCCTTTACAGGTTTAACTTTAATGATGGGACTCCGTCAGCAAATTTTGACACCTTCCCTGCAGCCATCATGACTGTATTTCAGGTAGGATGCCAAATGGCAATAAAAAAAAGTGTTATGGTATGTCTGAGACCATACTGTACAAGATGATGATTTCCTAGAGAATTAAGAGACTCCTGATTTTCCTCTCCAAGCTCCTTCCAGGAAAATGGATACTTGTTGAGTTATCATCACCAAAATCATCTCCAGGATTTCTGTAGCTCTGTTCTTCCCTACATTGAAAGAACGGTCTTATGATTACCTCATTGGCCTTCTCCCTACACTTGTGAGGTTCTAAGAGATATTGAGTCTCAGACATTCAGTCAAACATCACATTTATAGTTTTCTGAAATCTGGAAGTATCTTTAGGGTGTGGACATTTAATGAGGTATCTATTCTATCCCCTGAAATCTATTTAACTCGTGGGACAAACTCACAATCAATGTTGTCTTTTTATTATAATTGTTTATTTATTTTATTGTGATTTGGGTGAAAATTTATAGAGCAAATTCACTTTCCATATAGCAGTTTACATGCACTTTGTCTCATGACATTGAATACAATTTACCACAATGTAACAGCTTCCATTCTACTTCCTCCTCATAGTTACCTCTTCCCTCTGTCCTTCCCTCCCATGCACTCCTGCCCCCCGAGCTGTCTCCCTGTGCATACACAACCCTTCTATTCTCCCATTATTGTTCTCTCCAAGGAGTATATCTACCTAGTGTAAATGTTCACCTCATATGCCTGTCTTTTGTTTGGCTGGAAGCCACAAGAGTGGGTTCAATTCCAGACCTGAAGGGCAGCTAGGGACCGTAGTCTCAGTGGTTCCATCTCGACGTTGTCTTCAATTAGAGAAAATCACCACTTAGCCATAATCTGAAACTAGACCAGAACTCAGATTTCCTGAAATGGAGCCTAGGAGGCCCTTTCCACTAATGCTGCTGCCTTAGAAATGGTAGCCTGGCAACTCAGGGGACAGTCAGTTAACAAATGGCCAGACCACCTCATCTGTATGAGTCCCACAGGGCCGGGCAAAGCTGGAGGTGAGAGAGGTTCTGTAGTTTAAGGAATAGAATCTTTCTTTTCTGCTTGATGCTCTCCTTCCTTTTTTCAGTGCTTAAAAGTCTCTTTCATATCAAAAGAAAGTTTTGAATTTTTCGTGGAAGTAACTTTTTCTCCCTGGCAGAATGGCCAAGCAAGTGGATAGATGAAAAAGACCCAGGCCCAGAATGCTGCCATTTACATGTACCCTATTTTCTCAACCAACCCAGGTCTCTGATCTGCCTGTTGTTTGTTTTATATAGATCCTGACAGGTGAAGACTGGAATGAGGTGATGTACAATGGGATCCGTTCCCAGGGAGGGGTCAGCTCAGGCATGTGGTCAGCCATCTACTTCATTGTACTCACCTTGTTTGGAAACTGTATCCTTTTTAAATGTTCCTCTTTATACTGCTTGCCTGCCTGCCTGGATCACCATTTGAGGAGGTAGTGGTGGTGGTGGTAAAAAAGCTGGGGTAGGCAGGATGGAAGGGGGACATTGCTCAAAGTACTAAGGAAAATGGTTATCCTGATCTTAAGGAACTTTTAAAATATTTATGTAAAGAGCCAAACATAAACAAAATAGAGTATAACCCAAATCTATAATGCACACAAATAATAACTTATGGGAGGCTATTAAACTGGATGGTTGGAAATACTATATTCTGAAAAAATAAGAGAGGACAGAAATCAATATAGCCTGGAATAGTGGATAGATTATATTACTGAATTAATTGTATGTTAATATAGAACAATGCCTGCCACATAAAAAGATCCCAAAAAACATTAGTATTATGATTAATATTAGTGTTGCTAACGTTTACTGTATTTGTGTTACATATGAAACCTTGTACTGCTTTACATGTACTTTTATCTAATCCTTACCCAACATGACAGAAGAAATAACTTGCTCAGTCAAACAACTCGTCAATTGTGAAAGGAGACTAGAAATCAAGTTTGTATAACTCCAAGACCCATGTCTGGTTACAGGACCTAGAATAGGAAGATTTGTGTTTGAATCCCAGCCACTCTGTTTACCAGCTTTGTGACCTTGGGCAACTCACTTAATCTCACTGAGCTTCTGTTTTTCACATATGAAAGGAGGATAACATTATCTATCTCATTTGTTAGTTGTGGTACTTAAGTGAGATAATCCGTTTGAATGTGACCTATAAACTACACATTGCTATACTATCTTAGATATCTGGGGGAAATAGGTCTTGCCTTGTATTGGGATTGGTGGAGTAAGAAGGGAGAGCCATATCATGCAGTTGTAGTTTTGCTTTTTCCATACTCTCACAGACAGGAGATACTACTTTTTAAAATTTTCTGCTCTGAAATATTTATATGATCCACAATAGACTATAAACTAAACATAAGAAAATCATGAAAAAAAAAAAAAACACAGAGTGAATCATAGAAATAGAAGACCAGTGTATCCACTGGTATCTTGATTTTCCTGTTATTCTGAGGGTAGTTGAACCTGGACTGTATTCCACAACACGTGGGCTTCAAAGACACTTGGAAAAATGGATTTCAGGAGTTACAGTATGGAACTGAAGTGGCCATCTAATGATTGTTATCTGTCTTGTAACATTTTATTAAATGAAATATGGTAGCCTGTCAGAACCCTAACAAGAATAAGAGAAGTAAGTTAGCATCCCATTATTGAGAGCTGGTCAGTGAGATGGGCTATGGAATCTCATTTCTTTTCATCTTTGAGGACAGAATAGCATGATGCTCATGGGTCTGTTGTGTACCATTGAGTCAATTTCAACTCTCAGCAGCCCTATAGGACAGGGTAGAACTTCCCCATAGGATTTCTTAGGCTGTAATCTTTATGGAGCAGATAGCCATGTCTTATCTCCTGTGGAGTCACTGGTGGGTTCAAACCAACCTTTTGGTTAGCAGTCAAGCGCTTAACCATTACACCACCAGGTCCCTTGCCCACTTGTTTAGCTATCTCATTTTCTTTCATCTTTAGGTACAGAATAGCATGATGCCTATCAGTCTAAATGGGCTTTAATTCTATTCGCCCAGCAAGGAAAGATGGACCTCATTGAGCTTCCAGTGCCTCTCATTGTTCAATGATTCTCTTATTTGTTATTGCTGTGAGTAGCAGCCATACTTGTGTGAAGGACTCCTCGCCCTATCTTGGCCCCTGTGTAGTTTGATTCAGGTATTTCTTTATCCTATACAAAGACATTACCTGTGGAAGGAGAGAAGACATATTCTTTTTCTCCTTCAAACAGGGTAATATAACATTTCCCTCCCTCTTCCCACAATCCCTACTTATGTGACTCTTTTGGGTAGCATCTGTTCCTGTGAATGTCCCATGCAGGAAAGACAGGGTGGTATCCTCTCACTCTTGCAGAAACATGTTTATTCTCTTCCTTGTCCATCCTTAACTCATTCTGCCAGACACACTGCTGAATGTATTCTTGGCCATCGCTGTGGACAATCTGGCCAATGCGCAAGAGCTAACTAAGGTGAGCATTGTTCTCTGGGATGGAATTTGAAGGTTCTCTAATGCCATTGGGTGTCCTTTGGCTGTTGGGTGCGTCCCAAAAACCTTCCTACTCTGGGCCAGAAAAGCCCCTTCTGGAAATATCTGGGTATTTGGAGAGCCACACATCTTACTCATTTTCACTGAGTTTGGTGAGCCTTAGGTCACTTGTGGGATATAGAAAACAGCAGTTTAATTTCTGTGAGCCCTCAAAGGGATCCTTTGCAGGATTATGACATGGGGAGTAAAGGAAATACCAAAGCCATAGGTTTAAGTTCCTTCTGTGCTACTCTGGCCTGTGATTGTGAGACTTCAATCATGTGACTTACCCTCTGATGTGTGAGAAGGGGTAAAAGCATCACAGTTTCTGGGGTGTGGACATTCAGAGGTCTTAGTCATCCAGGAGAAGTTTAAATAAAGTCAGACACTACATTTCCCAATGAGTTAGTTCTTTCTTTACCACAATTCTTTACTCCAGGGGAGAAGGCAGTACTAATTACAGTGGGATGACCTATAGAGATAAGTGAAATTCAAATTTGGCCTGGACAGAGGCACATAGATAGCATCATTGGGATATTTCTGAGCATCTTCTATGTTGTATGACACTTTTCCCTACATGCTTGAGGGTCTTCTTATCTTCATGGTATGGCAGGGAAAATACCAGTTTTAGAATCTGAAAAGCTGGGCTTGAGTCCCTCATCTGGCACTTTCTGGCTTTTTTTTTTTTTTTTTTTAGCTAGGGTTAGCCCCTTGGTCTCCATTAGCATTGGTTTTCTCATGTGTAAAATGGGAATGATATTTAATGATGATATTTAATCAGAGAACTAAATGTGTAGAAGGCAGCAGTCATGTGATATTTTGAGGAAAGAGTGTTCCCTGCAAGCTCAGCCCTGTATTCCTCACATGATTACTGTGATGATTAAGTAACAGCATATGTGAAACCATAGCATGTTATGAGATGTATTATTTGCAGTTCTAGTCAGTTTACCTGAATTGGCTTTCCTTGGTATTGTCACTTAACAGGAGCAGGTGAGGGGGTGAGGTCTTTGCCTGAGCATCCAGGATGGGACCACTTAGCTGTGTGGAGAGGAGGACATGATGGAATATCCATCCTTAGCACCTTACTCCAGGGGGCTCTGGTGGCAAGGATCCTTCTCAATCACTTCCAGACACTGCAGAACATCTGGAAGCTCTTGGCTCCTGCCTCTATCTTCCACAACCTAAGCCAGCTCCACTGAGGGCTGAGGCTGACTTCCACCAGCTCTCCTGAGTGGCCTGTGGAGCAGGACAGGGATGAGCATTGTTGACCCTGCTAAGGTTGTAGAGCACTGTGTATCATTTCTCCTATCTCCCAAGGTATCTTCTGGACCTGGCTATCAGAGATCTCTGAGCCATACCCAACTTAAACTGCCTTGTCTAACTCTTCTGCTTTCCTCACCTCACCTTGTCTTCAGAGCTCCTTCTGGGTAGAGCCAAGGGAAGGCTCCTTCCTTCATAGTGATCCCAGGCAAAGCCATCTCTGCTTTGTGTCTAGGATGAGCAGGAGGAAGAGGAGGCCTTCAACCAGAAACATGCACTGCAGAAGGCCAAGGAGGTCAGCCCGATGTCTGCACCCAACATGCCTTCTATCGAGTGAGTCTACTGTCCCCACTTCACTCACCCTGGGCTCCTATGGTAACAGTTCATCAACTCAAAAAATGATTTATGCTAGGCCTGTTCTGTGCCAGGAACTGTTCCTAGGAATACAACAAAGAACAAGACAGAGTCTCTGATCTCATGGAGCGTCTATTTCAGTGTGTGAGAGAGAAATCATAAACACACAAGTAATTTCAGATAACAATAAATGCTGTAAAAAATGAAACTGAGTAATAAGGCAGAAAGTAGCAAGAGTTGGGGGAAGTATCTTAGTGAGCAGTCAGGGAGGGATTCTATAAAGAAGTGATATTTAGTCAGACCTGAATGTGTAGAAGAAGGCAGTCATGTGATTTTTGAGGAAAGAGTTTTCCCCACAAGCTCAGTGAAGCCCATTGTGGCTGGTGTGTAGTGAATGAGGGAGAATAGAAAGAGACAAGATTAAGGAGGGTAGCAAAAGCCAACTCATGGAGGCCCTCAAGGGCTAGGTTTAGAATTTTTTTAGCTTTTGTTCTAATTGCAACTATGGAAGGGTTTAAAGTGAAATGATGGACATGATAATGATTACACTTTTAAAAGATCACTCTGTTCTGTGAAGAATAGTTTACATAGGCCAAGAGTGGAGACGGGGAGACAGAATTTTTTCTTAGTGTAAAGTAAGTGAGAGAAGATGGTGGTTTAGACCAGAGTGGTGGCCTAATAGCCTATTGGATGAACAAATGTGTGAAATGTAGTAAAGGTGAGTCAGGAGAAAAAGCAAAAGTAGTTCCCAGGTTTTAAGCTACTAGGTTGGTGATGGTGATATTTACTGATACCTTGGGGAATTGTGGAAATCAGAAGTTCATTTTGACCACATTACATTTGAGATATCTATGAGACATCTAAGTGGAGATGTTGAGTAGGCCGTTGGTTACAAGAGCTTAGAAGAGATGTTAAAGTTGGAAATAAAGACATGGGTTTTGCAGGGGTCATTTGCATTCAGTTGGTGTTTAAGCCATCAACTTGCTATATGACCCAGGAGATTATGGTTGAAGAAGAGCTGAGAACAGAGGCCTGTAGTTTTCCAGTGTTTAAAGGTCTGGCAGAGGAGAAATTAGCAAAAGAAACTGAATTTGTAACCCAGAGATAGGAGAAAGAATAGGGAAACGTGGTGTCCTGGGAACCTCTAGAAGAAAACTTTACATAGAGGAACGATTGGACAGTGATGTGAGATAACTGTTGGAAGATCTTATACAATGAGAATGGACAAATGACAATTGGCTTTGCAAAGTCAAAGCTGTTAGCGACCTCTACAAGAGCAGTTTCAGAGCCTAGCGGGAACAGAAACCAATTGAAGTGTGCTAGGGAGAGAATAGGAGGTGAGGAAGTGGAACAACGGGTACAAACTCTTGTAAAGACCTAACTTGGACCTTTATTTGATGGTAGAACTAGGGCAGTCAGCTTGGGCTCTGGGTGGGGCTGACCTGTGCACGGTGAGCAAGGAAGGTGTTGGAAGAGAGGCTAGCTGTGACTACACAACCATGAAAATTGTTGCTTTTGGACCTGTGTAGGACTATGTGAGTAGCTCTGGAGTATCTTTGTAGAAGGTCTGAGAGTCCTGGGAATGTAGAGCTCTACTCAGGCACCAGACCCTGTCACCCGGTGCCTGGCATCAGTAAAAGGAGGGGCCCTTGCTTGTTTAGAGTTTGTACAAGGAGGCTTCTAAATGGCCTTTGCCTCATTGTGAGAGCATTCAGGAGTTCTGTGTGGAACCTCCCTTCCCTTCATTGTTATCTTTCTACTCTCACCTTCGTATACTGGGAAGGCCTGACTCTGGGCCCCTCCTCGGTGAGTGAGAGATTTCCTCTCCCTGCTCAAAAAAAAAAAAAAAAAAAAAATTGTTAAAGATGATGGGAATAGGCAAACTATTTCCTTCCTTTCTATAATATTCTCTTGGGCCTTGAGTAGTTTCTACCACATCTTTCCTGAGCTTATGAGTTTGGGTTAAAACATACACATAAACACACACACACACACACACACAAATTCTGATGGGTTGGAATAGCTGTCACTTAGGAGTAGGTTGTTCTGTTTGCTGAAATGAGGACGTTAGGGGAGGAGTGGGTTTAGAGAGATGTAAGTGGGAAGATGCTTGGCCCAGAGTAGAAACTCAGTGTTTATGGATGGAAGAATGAATGAAATACCAGTAGGCACAGGCCTGTGAGGAATGAACAGTGTGTGTGTCAGGACCCAGCACAGTAGGAGGGGGTGCTGAAAATATCCAAGATGAGCAGAGACCCAGGCTTGGTTGTACTATATGTGCCGTGAGGATGGGGGCCACTGGCGTGAACTGTATCAGGGTATGTATGCTGCTTGTGTGTGCAGATAAGACTGCTATTTTTTGGACTGTGGCATAACTTCTTAAGTGTGAAGTGGATGTCTACAGAGATATGCAGAAAGAACATTACTACAAACTTGCAAATGAAAAGGCCTGTGCACTACTCATAGTTATGTTGCTAACATGCTCTGTGACCTAGAATAGATGGTCACTTAGGATCTCTAAACCTTTATTTCCTGTTCCACAAGGTTATTGTGAAGAGTATTCATGAGGCCATGCTTGCGTGAGTTGGAGTTATGTGGATGTTTCTCTGTGGTTTTAGGTATGAAAGTATGTTAATGATGCTGGTATTAAACCATTTAATATTTTATGTATATGTTCAACTGAGTTGTGACATCAATGCATCACAGAATGAGTAAAAATAAATAGCTTGAGAGTGCTTTCTCACATTTCAGATTTAACTCTTTCTTTCCTTGGAGTGTTATATTGAAAAGGATATCTTTTGCAGATCTTTCAGCCTTTGTAATTTCAATTCTCAATTTCTTTTCTTTTTTGTGTGTATAGGTCTTTGTGTCTCTGGTTAAATTTTTTCTTAAGTACCTCATCTTTTGAGTGGTTACTCTAAATGGTGTTGCTTTCCTGATTTTCTTTTCTGCATTCTCTTTGTTGGTGTAAAGGAATCCAACTGATTTTTGCATGTTGATCTTGTATCCTGCCACTTTGCTGAAAATATCAATTAGTTCCAATAATGTTCTTACTGAGTCTTTGGGATTTTCTATGTGTAAGATCATATCATCAGCAAATAGAGCTCAATTCCTTTTTCTTTGCCAATTTGAATGCCTTTTATTTCCATTTTCTTGCCTTACAATGCTCTGA
Organism: Orycteropus afer afer; assembly: GCF_000298275.1. Lineage (NCBI taxonomy): Eukaryota > Metazoa > Chordata > Mammalia > Tubulidentata > Orycteropodidae > Orycteropus > Orycteropus afer. The sequence goes on from NW_006921630.1 coordinate 9,147,174, forward strand.
CTATGGCTTCCAATACAATATTGAATAGGAGTGGTGATAAAGAGAATCCTCATCCAGTACCTATTCGTAAGGGGAATGTTTTCAGTCTCTCCCCATTGAAGTAATGTTGGCTGTTGGCTTTGTATATATGCCCTTAATTATGTTGAGAAATTTCCCTCCAAGTCCTATTTTGTTCAATGTTTTATCAGGAATTGGTGTTGGGTTTTGGCAAATGCCTTTTCTGTGTCAACTGATAGGATCATTTGGTTCTTTTCCTTTGTTTTATTTATGTGGTGGATTACATTGATTATTTTTCTAATGTTGAACCGTCCTTGAATGCCTGATATAAATCTCATTTGGTCATGAATTTACATATATATATATATATATATATATATATATATATATATGTATGTTTGTGTGTGTGTGTGTTTGGAGTCCATTGGCTATGATTCTGCTGAGAATTTTTGTGTCTGTGTTCATAAGAGATATTGGTCTATGATTTCCTTTTTTAGTGGTATCTTTGCCTGGCTTTGCTATTAGGATTATGCTAGTTTCATAAGGGGAGCTCTGGTGTCATAGTGCCTAAGGCATTTTTGACTGCTAACCAGAAGGCTGGTGGTTCAAACCCGCCAGCCACTCTTCAGAAGGAAGGTTGGGCAATCTCCTTCCATAGTGATACCACTGAGGGGTCGCTCAGATCCAACTTGATGGCAATGTGTTCATTCATTCATTCATTAGCTTCATAAAATGAATTCAGGAATATTCCCTCCTTTTCTGTATTCTGGAATAGTTTGCATAGAATTGGTGTCAGCCTTCTCTGTTTGGTCAAATTTGCCTGTGAAGCCATCTGGCCCAGGACTTCTTTTGTTGGTGGTTGTTTTTTATGACCTTTTGTTATGGATCTGTTCAAATTTTCTATGTCAGTCTGTGTTAGTTTGGGTAGATAGTGTGTTTCTAGAAATCTGTCCATTTCCAGGTTTTCAAATTTGTTGGAGTATGTTTCTTCACAGTATCCTAATATTATCCTTTTTATCTCACTTGGTTGTGAGAGGTGCAAAGTTGGATCTTTGCATATGTGAGAGGAGAGGTGAAGGGGAATTGGGATTGTAGATCTGATTTGTGAGGGAATTAGAGGCTGTGTCTGTCTTTTGGCTGACCAGTGCTGTGTGTGTATGAGAAAGAGAGACACACAGAGAGAGAATATGAGAACTCTTCTATGCAATTACTGTATTTTCTGTGTGCATTATTTGTATAAAAATATGGTACACTCTTGTATACATGGGAGCTCTGGTGGCATGGTACCTAAGACATTTCACTGCTAACCAGAAGGCTCATGGTTCAAACCCACCAGCTACTCCTCGGAAGGAAGATTGGGCAATCTACTTCTGTAGCGATACTGCCTTGGAAACCCAAGGAGGGGTCACTATGAGTTGGATCTGACTCGATGGCAATGAGTTTGGTTTTTTTTTTTTTTT
>NW_006921630.1:9149160-9168844 GCF_000298275.1 Orycteropus afer afer
TATGCATTGTGCCTCTTCCAGACACCCAGAGTGAGGCTCCAAACCAGCTGCCTCTTCTCCTTAAGCCCCACCTTATATGAGGCTCTTCTGCAGATGTGAAATGTGACACTTGAGGAGTGTTAGTTTGCCTAGCACATTCTTCATTGATGGGTGCCACTTTTATCAAGGAAGGAATGCCATTTGCCAACCTCCCATTGGGTCAGACTAGGCTCATCAGCCTAGGAACTGGGGCAGCTCACTCTAAGGATGTCTCAGATGCATTGTCCTCTACCTGATCATTGACCCTGCACTGAGAGGCTCATTTTTCAACATCCTGTTAGCTTTTAAAGGTGCTGCTCACTGTCTCTCTGACCTTCCACTGACTTGTATTTGAAAATGCATGCCTATGGAAGAATTTGTTCTGTAGGCAAAACCAATAAAGTTAATATTGTGCTTTGCCCAGCTGAGCTGACCAAACTTTCAGGGCCTCTGACCAGGGCCACTGCATTGCACAAATGCAAGAGACACCGTTCACTTTACAGGATATGGAAATGGAACTTCGTACAGGAGTAGCCTCTGCCTTTGACCATGGGCTGCTTTTCTCCTTCCTACAGTGGACTCAAACATGTGCATGGCAGAGCTTGTATTTACCTGCATATTTTGTGAGTTTGATATGGGGTCTGCTGTAGAGGAGTTGGGGAGTCATACCCAAGTGAACATACATTGCTAGATGAGAAGTGATTAGGAAGAAAGACATCTATTCATCAAAGTTTAAAGGATTTCCAAAATAGGCCTCTGATGGATATTCAGGTGAACATGTGAGTGCCAGTGACATGGTTTCTGAGCATTGGAAGCTATAGATTGTTTGAAAGAGTATCTCCTTTGCGTCTCTGCATGTGTGCTCTATAAACCAGATCCTTGCATTTACACAGAACAAGAAATCAAAAGTCACTCCCTTGGAGGATTGAAGATTGGGAGTCTGTGGAGGAAAAGCAGGAATATGGAGAATGTGTGGATGTGCAGAGGACTGGGTGCCTCTCTCTGAAAATCTGCTGGTGGCTATGGGGCTTGAGATGCTTAGAGGTTGGAGTGAACTGAACCTGTTCGTTTTTCTTTCCCAGAAGAGACAGAAGGAGAAGACACCACATGTCGATGTGGGAGCCACGCAGCAGCCACCTGTATGTGTGTACCAGTTTGCGTGTTTGTGAGTGGTTATGTGTGGGTGCGGGGACCATGTGTCTTTGTCCTTCACATGGACAAAGTGGCACTGGATGTGCATATCAGTGTGTGCCTTGGTGTGTGTGTGTATGTCTGTGCATATGATTTGTGGATATGCCCCTCTGCACCTTTCCACGTGTGCTTACACTGGTGTGTGTCCTAAGTATGTGAACCTGTGTGCTGTTTGCTCTTCTGTTTGGCCTATGCGTGGGCACATGTTGGCATTGGTAATTAGTATCGGTGGGTGTACCTTTCATGTAGGCTGTTGTGAACAGCTATATGTGTGCCACAGAGAGGGTGCGTGTGGATACATGTGAGCATCCCCTCCATGGATTGTAGGTGTGCCCACTGGTATATGTAAGTGAAGGAGTAGTGCTTGCCACCTCCCATGTGAGCCAATACTTGTGTGCCCTTCTGTTCATGCCGCATTCATGTGTTCCTGCTGCCACTTGAATGCCCATCTAGGCCCCTGAGTCAAAAGGCTCACCTGTGGTTTTAGTATAAGCTGATGGTCTCTGCATTATAGCACTCTAGGTTTTGATTAGCTTTGGTGGAAGAGACCCACAGCACTCTATTGATGACAGGGTTGATGCCAAAACTTCTTGTGACATGGGTGTACTTGCCACTGTCCTCACTCTTTGATGATGTCTGGCCATCAAACTCTCAGCCCTTGCTCTCCCAGGCTGTAATCTGAAAGGGAAAGGAGAAGCAGAGGAGAGGAGGAGGGAAGGACACAGAACCTTGAATTAAGGGTCATTGATGGGCACAGAGTAGGCAAAGGTTGATCCCCTGAAAGCATAAGGGAGCAAGGGAATGAAGAGCTGGTAAGCCTTCATACTTCGTGCCCTAGCAGCAGGCTGAAAGTTATTCTGGCCCTTGGGAACTCAGTCCTGGGGCTCATGTACCTACTCCCCACCACCCATCCCCGGCCAGCCCCTCAACTACTACGGAGCAGGGATTAGAATGGGAAGCCCCAAAGCTGAGAGGCATTGGCCCAATGATTTACTCATCTGTGGCCCACTCTGCCCTTGCATCTCTCTGTGCTTCCTATCTGCAGGTCCTGGGCTCTCCCATTTGCCCTCCCCACCACATGTCCCTCCATTTCCCCATGACTGCTGAGGGCTGCCCTGGGCCCCTGTGCTGCCCTCCAGCTGTAGGGTTCTGACCCTGGCCCTCACCCTTTACCCTTTGCCAGGAGGGAGCGGAGGCGCCGACACCACATGTCGGTGTGGGAGCAGCGCACCAGCCAGCTGCGGAGGCACATGCAGATGTCCAGCCAGGAGGCCCTCAACAAAGAGGAAGCCCCACCAATGAACCCCCTTAACCCTCTCAACCCCCTCAGCCCCCTTAACCCTCTCAATGCCCACCCCAGCCTCTACCGGAGACCCAGGCCCATTGAGGGCCTGGGCCTAGGTCTGGAGAAGTGTGAGGAGGAGCGCATCAGCCGTGGGGGGTCCCTCAAGGGGGACGGAAGTGACCTATCCAGTGCCCTGGACAACCAGAGAAGCCCCTTGTCCCTGGGCAAACGGGAGCCACCATGGCTGGCCAGGCCCTGTCATGGGAACTGTGACCCCACCCAGCAGGAGGCAGGGGGAGGAGAGACTGTGGTGACCTTCGAGGACCGGGCCAGGCACAGGCAGAGTCAGCGGCGCAGCCGGCACCGCCGCGTCAGGACAGAAGGCAAGGAGCCCTCCTCGGCTTCCCGGAGCAGGTCTGCTAGCCAGGAGCGGGGTCTGGATGAAGGTGTGCCCACCGACGGGGAGAAGGACCGGGAGCCCAGGGGCAGCCATGGGGGCAAGGAACCAACAATCCAAGAAGAAGAAAGATCCCAGGATTTAAGGAGGTAATTTACTTACAGGAGTGCCGTAAAGTTGGAAGCACATAGCCCAGGATAGCATTCAGAATTATTTAATAAAAGCCTTTTTGAGCCTCCGTTTCCCTTTTTGTAAAGTGAAGATCATGCTAACATGCACTTTATAATACATGTGTAAATAGGAAGTGGGAACTGGGCCTTTGGGACCTAGGGTCTGTTCTTCTAGGACATCTTCTGTTGGAATTGAGTCATGGATGGATGGATGGATGCTGCCTGCAGTTCTTAGTGCCTCTCTGCCTGACTGGGTAGATGGTGAAGCAAGAGGCTGGTGGGAGCTGGTGGATGCTACACGTTATCTAGCAGGGTTCCTCAGTCTCCCCTCACCTTTCTCTCTTATGTTTGTTATTGGTTGCCAACTCATCAAGAGGGAAAGGTGAAGGGAGACTGAGGAGTTCCAAGTTATGGTGAGCCCATGTGTGCAGAATAGAACTGTTCCATAGGGTTTTCAAGGCTTTGATCTTTCAGAAGCAGGTTGCCAGGTCTGTCTGCTGAGGGGCCTCTGGGTGGGTTCAAGCCACTAACCTTGCAGCTAGTAATCAAGCACTTAACCATTTGCACCATCCAAGTACATCAGCCACTTTGGAATAGCTTCTTAAGGTCTGGGCACCAGCTGTCTCTCCTCTCTTCACAGAACCAACAGCCTAATGGTACCCAGAGGCTCTGGGCTAGCAGGAGTCATTGATGAGGCAGACACACCTTTGGTCCCACCCCATCCAGAGCTGGAAGTGGGGAAGGAGGAGACACTGACGGAACAGGAGCCAGAGGGCAGCAGTGAGCAAGCCCTCCTGGGGGACGTACAGCTGGACGTGGGCAGGGCCATCAGCCAGAGTGAGCCAGACCTCTCCTGCATCACACCCAACACAGAGAAGGCCACAGAGAGCACCAGCGTCACTGTGGCCATCCCTGACGTGGGCCCTCTGGTGGATTCTACTGTGGTGCACAGTAAGAGCACAGCCCCTGTCCCCCACACCCACACTGCCCATCTCACCTGGGGCTGGGGGCAAGGGCATTGCAGTCATTCTAGAAGTGCCACTTGGAAAGTCCTACCAGCAGGACTGAATCATTCATCAACAAATATCAAAGAGCAGCAGTTTTCTCCTATCTGTAGAAAAAAAATTAATTGGAATTTTCTCAATCTTAAATTTGTCCAGAAAATTCCCTTAAATATTTGGCTTCTGCTACCACATTAAAATCTTCAGAGAGATCACATCTGATTTTGTACTCATTCTATATTCAGCTGCTTCGATTCAATGTGTAGCAATTTGATGATGTTCTTCAGGACCCCTGAGAAGCTCTGGGCAGGTTAGGGAACCTCTATGCAGTGGCAAGAGCTTGAAGTCATGATAGCAGAGGGTTCTGGGCCTGCCTCTGCTTAGTGAGTGACCTCAAAAAACCTCTTAAGCCTCTTGAGTCCTCAGCTTGCCATCTATAAAGTGAGAGCATTTCACTAGATGATCTCTGAGGTTTTTCCCTGTACTAACATTTTAGGAGTCTATTGCTCTTATCAACTCTTTTTTTCTCTTAGGAGCTTTTAGTCACACATTTCCCTCAATCACAGCTCCCTCAGCAACAGATGTTAATCTAAGAGACCTTTAAGAGAAGCACCAAAGAATTTAATCTACCACCTCATCCTTGCACTAAGCTCACACTAACAGAGCACCTCATCCCAGCACTCGCTCCACATCCCATCCCTGTACTGGCCTTACACCCCATCCCTACTCTAACCCCACCTCCTGAGTTGGGTCCACAGGGCTCCACCTTGCCCTTTCTTCCTTCCAGAATTTTTACATGCACCTGACAGTCTGTCTTCCTCTCACTCATCATTTTTCTTTCTTCCACTGCTCCATCTCCATTCCTTCAACTTTTCCACACTCAAAATGTCAATCCTGTTTTAAAAAGTGAAATCTCCCCATTATCTCCTTGGGGTTGACCTGTGCATGTCTCAGGATTACAAACCCAGAACCTTGTTTGGTCTCTGCTTGCTTTTATATTCTAACTAATAAATAAGATACGTTTTTCAACACCCCCCTTTTTCTTTAGTTTTTATTGTGATTTGGGTGAAAGTTTACAGAGCAAATTCATTTTCTGTACAGCAGTTCACATACACTTTGTATCATGATATTGACTGCAATTTCCCACAATGCAATAGCTCCTTTCCCACTTCCTTCCCATGGCTACCTCTTCCCTGTGTCCTTCCCTCCCATGTGCTCATGCCCCACAAGCTGTCTCCCTGTGCATTCACAGCCCTTCTATTTTGCCATGATTGATCTCTCCATGGAGTGTATCTACCTGATGTTCAGCTCACACACCTGTCTTTTGTTTGGCTGGAAGCCACAAGAGTGGGTTCAAGTCCAGACCTGAAGGACAGCTAGGGGCCATAGTCTCAGGTGTTCCATCAGGCTCTATCAGACTAGAAAACCTGGTCCCTTTTTTTTTTTTTTTTATGGTTTTGAGTTTTGTTCCACATTGTTCTCCCACGCTATCCAGGATCTCCTAGATAGACCCCCCTCCAAGTGTCATCCCCCCCCCCTTTTTTTTTTAATGATGAACAACTTTAAGAGAGTTATTCTCATACTGGGACTAGTCCAAGGCCTTGGTCATAGGTAAGAGCATGTTATTGGAAGACCTCTGGATATTTCCTATGACTTACCTTTCAGGAGGACCCGGCCACAGGGGTTTACTTTTACTGGACAATGAAACCTGTGAGAATGGGAACTCACAGACCTGCCTTGTTTTTCTAGATCTAACAAGTTTTCCACCTTTGACAGAGTACAGATTTACCACTTTTCTCTTGCTCTCTGTTAGTGGAAAATATTTTAGTTTCCCTTCTCTGACATGTTTCTGCTTTACAGGTTCTAGATTTTACAGATTTTACTGTATGATGTTTCAGAGAGCAGTGGGAGAGGTTAACTTGGTTTCTGCCCCCTTTCTGATATAACTTGAGTAAGGAACAGAGTAGTGGCCCTAGATGTCCACAAGGCCTCTGACACCTTCATCCTCCCCATTCCTGGAATGCAGTACATGAACCCATAGTCACATGAATATTGCATTCTCATTTCTACATTAATTATGACTGGAAAAAGTACAGCCAGAAAGGAAGCTGCAAACAGAATAATGGTTTCTTGAAATTTTCCACTATGATGTAATTTCATTGACAGGATATAGGATTTCTAATCAGGAACTCATACTAGCTGTTTGCCTTTAGTTAAAGGTACTTAAATTCTCTGAACTTCAGTTTTCCCATCTTTATAATTGGAATAATAATACATGTCAGTAAGAGTTGGTGTAAAAATTCAATAAATGAATATAAACAAAGAATTGAATTTAAACTCTTAACTTTGTAAACTGTATGACAGAACCAGAAAAAGGGAAACATTTATATTATTTATGTATCATAAAAGACTATACACATCAAATTAAGGCAATGGTCAGGAAAAGAGGAGAGGAAAGGCTTAACTCTATGGGATCTAGTGAAAACTTATCCCAATGTTTGCAAGGTACCTTGTTAGGCTTATTCTTGCAGCTTTTTCCTATCCTCTCTACCCCATCCCTACTTGAAAAAAGGATACCATGTTTCTAAAGAATTCAACATGTTCCTCTTGCAGTTAGTAACAAGACTGATGGAGAAGCCAGTCCTTTGAAAGAGGCAGAGATCAAAGAGGAGGAAGAGGAGGAGGTGGAGAAGAAGAAGCAAAAGAAGGAGAAGCGTGAAACAGGCAAAGCCATGGTACCCCATAGCTCCATGTTCATCTTCAGCACCACCAACCCGTAAGACTCCTGCTTCCTCCCCCTTTGGTGTCAGGGAAAACAGCCAGGTACTGAGCCAGGGCAGGGTGGTGGGGACAAGGAGGGATGACAGCCTTCCCAGTTAAGTATGACTAGACACCCGAAGCATACAGTATGTCCACTAGGTGAGGTGGGCCATGGAACTAAGTAGGCTCTGAGTTCTGTGCCCACAGTCTAAAGAATAACTTAAAGCAGGAAAGCATGAAGAGTGACATGAGAAAAGGACTGTTCACCTATCCTTTGGTCAGTGGGTGGGGTGGGAGAGGAGGAAATCTGGAGAAAGTGTCACTGAGTATTCCAGAGGTGGACAAAGCCAAGAAGAATGTGCAGCCTCGAATGACCACATTACCCACTGATGTTTAAAAATATTGATGCCACTGCCCTACACATGGATTTGAAATGAGGATATTCCTCAGTACAGAGGTAGGGGTAGCAGAGAAGAGTCTGGAAGGTTAGAATCAGGAAAGATAGAATTGTGAAAGGAAAGCTGCCTCCTGCCCTAAAAGTGAGCAAGATATCTATGTAGACCATCTTCTGGGGCTGGAAGACAAGGCTTTTCAGTGGCCATGTGAACAAGTTTCAGGCAAGGATCTGAGAAGAAAGGCACCCAGTTGAAGGTATATCCAGCCATCAGGGGCTAGAATGTCATCTACAGAATATAGTTGCTTAAATTAGACTATGTGGGGCTCATGAAAACCTTTTATTCCTTTCATCAGGAATCTTAGAATTTAAGATCTGTGTTCACATGTTCTTTGTTTGATTCTTTATAATTTCCTTGATATGTTCTAGTTTCCTTACTGTGAGGGGAGATGGCAGACATTGAGATACGGTGGAGGGTCTCCACTTGTAGCCACCCCTCGGAGTTTGTCTAGTCTGATGTTGGCTACTCCTGTGGCTCAGACATACTTGCACATAATGCATCTTGGCTTGCATACTGCAGCCTCCAACCAATCTGATTACCTTTCCCCACTGGGGCTTTAAATCAAGGGTGGTGCCTGAGAAATTAAATTGCTTTCCCTGGTGGCTTCCTCTGGTGAGGGCCTGGCTATCTGAAAGAAGCTGCTGTGTATGTGTGTGTATGGGGGGTGGTTGGAAGGGAGTAAGAGGAATGGGGATGGGAGGGAAGCAGGCCGGTTCAGCAGGCTCCACCCTCCCACAGGATCCGGAGGGCCTGCCACTATATCGTGAACCTGCGCTACTTTGAGATGTGCATCCTCCTGGTGATTGCAGCCAGCAGCATTGCCCTGGCAGCTGAGGACCCTGTCCTGACCAACTCTGAACGCAACAAAGTGGGTGCACAGGGGCCATTTACCAACCTCTGTAGTGCCCTGGTACCCACCCTTTCCCAGCACTCCCCATCCCAGAATGGATAGGAAGAGAAGGTTGATTCTGGGGAATAAGAGAGGATTGAGGAATTGCCCATTCTTGTTCCTCAGGGTGAAGTATGAATCATTCTTAGATCAGCACCCTCTGCCCCCCCCCCCCAATTACATTGGATGCTTTTATGCTTCAGCAAGCACGCCTCACCCCCAGAGCCTGCTGTGGGCTTGAATTTGGGGTCTAACACAGGGAGTTGAAACATCTTCTGGATGTTCCAAGGGTGTATGTCATGAAACAAAAGGGAGGTGTGGAAGATAGGAACTCACCAGGATTCCCAGGTAGCGAGCTAGAACTGAGGGAGAGGTTTGTGAGGCAATTCAGACTTAGAAATTGAATTCTGAGCAAAGAGAGAGAAGGGCCAAGGACCAGCTGCTGAGTCAGATCCATGCCTCTTTCCTCCCTGCATCCATCCCTCTCCATCTAGGTTGTAACTCCAAGCTTTTGTCTTAGGGTAGAAATGAATGGGGCTTGGGAGGGGGGTGTAGGACTGCTTGTAGGACTGCAGGTGGGAGTGTGTGTAGGCTGGTGGGCACATATGATCTTCTTTTCCTCCACCATATGTATCTTACAGGTCCTGAGGTATTTTGACTATGTATTCACTGGCGTGTTCACCTTTGAGATGGTCATAAAGGTAAAAGCCTCTAGAGCAAATGAATGTTCCTGGGTTTGAATGGGTCAGTTGTATACTCCTCCTGTACAGGGACTTTCCCTAGTATTGCCACATATCAGCCAGTGACAGGACCTCAGTAGGTCCTCTGTTAACCCACTGCTCTGGCCTCAGAATCCTGACAAACTCTATCTTGGCAGCACATGACTGGGTAGATACGTGTAGCCTGGTGCATACCTGTGGATATTGCCTCAGCAGGATCCAGGCCTTCTCTTAGGAAGCAGTAGGAAGTGCAGACAGGCTTGAGGACTGCATTCTCCTCCTCAGCGTGCTTCCAGATTTGAGCTTGGGAGAGTACCAAGTCAAGGAGCTAGGTAGCAATGAGTCTTCCAGAATTCTATCTAGTCCTAACCATATTCATTTACCTCTAGTACATTCTCCACCACTGAAAGCCCCCACATTTCTCTCTCATTCCCAGTGCTCATCATGGGTGTGTCATGCCATCTGGGATTTGACCCATCCACACATGTGAGGGATGCTTAATGCTCTAAGCCACAAATGAAGAAGGGAATGTAGCAAGGTTCTGTGATAGCCAAGGAATCTAATTGAACCCTGGGCCTCAGTTACCTGAGGAAGCCTGTTTGATTTTCCTGCCCCTCTTTGGGCCCCACTGTAGGGTTGTGAAGACAATGGCAGTTGAGAGATTGGCATGATGAACCCAGATCACAGGACAAGCACTGTCTGTCCATGTTAGGCTCATCTGTGTCTGTTCACATCTTTCTCTTGCAGATGATAGACCAGGGCTTGATCCTTCAAGATGGGTCCTACTTCCGAGACCTGTGGAACATCCTGGACTTTGTGGTGGTAGTTGGAGCACTGGTGGCCTTTGCTTTGGCGTAAGTGACTCTTTTCCTGTTCTAGTCTCTTCCCTTCCCTTTTCCTGGAAACTCTGGCTGATTTGAGGCCTTAATTAGGGCCATCCTGAGAAAGGATGCACTCAGAGTAGTGCCAAAGAATGCTACCCTGGAGACCTGCTTTATGGTTATGCTCAGAAAAACTCCTCAGAGCCCTACAGCTTCAGCTAATATGCTCTTCATGATAGGACTGGGGAAGAAGGAACAGGGAGAGTCACTGAGAAGAAGTCAAAGGACAGTATTACCTTTCTTAGAGATGAGTGAGCATAGATGGACAATCATCGTGTGGGCAGGACCTCCATAGGCTCAGAGATGGTGTCAGGGACAGCTGGGGTACACTTTCATTTCTTGATTCTGTCAAACAAAGGAGCAACTTGGAAGAAAGAAGGGTATGGAGGATAGAGTAAAATTGGGGATCATAGAACCAGGGCATGGTGAGGTTCTCTACCCATAAGCAGAGATACCCCAGAGCCATTTCAGAAACATAAGAACCATAGTGTTACTTTTATCCCCCCCCAAAAAAAAACAACAACAAAAAAGGCTTTCCCAGCCTTCCCTGCTAACACACTTAGGAAAATAGTTGTAAACTATTCAAACCACTAAACCATGTGGGGAGCTGTTTTTTGTTGTTGTTGTTGTTGTTGTTTTAAACAAAACATGGATCTAGTTATTGCAGGTTTTCCACCATATTTTGAAATTTCCTATGGACTCCAACCCAAGAAGAGGGCTCTCCTAGCTCTCCATGCTGTAGCTCAAAACTAGGGATGCCAGAGCCGTTTTCCTTGCCAGGGATGTGGAGTGTTGCCCAGTAGGATGAATGGCAACCATTTAGGCTTGGTCTGTACCTTATTCCACTGCCAGAGAAGCTTCACCCTCTTCCCAGGTGGCACAGTTGAATTCCTAGAATGAACGATCCCACCAGTCTCTGTGAATACAAGCAGGAGCCATATCTTCTAGCAGGATTGTGTGTGATGCGGCAGAAGGAGAGCATTTGGGAGCTGCTGCTGCTGAGGGCAGCTGAAAAAGAAAGAAAGAAATACCTCCATAGGTTTGCCCTTCCCAGATCCAAGTGGTCAGAGAGAGATCATCCCACCCTACCTTCTCCCCAAGGATTGTCAGTGTTCATCCCTTGTTCAGTGTGGCAGAAAAAAAGGATATGGAATGAGAGTTAAGAAGGACTATGTCTCAAGTGGTCCACGTAAGAAGAGGTGAAACATCCCTAGCTTGGCTAAGAGTCTAAGATTCCCAGCACCTGGAGATGGACTGTGTCCCTGCTGCCTCAGTCACAGGGGCCTGTCCAAAGGAGAGCTGGACTGAGTGTATTTTGTAGTTCTGAGCTGAGTTGGTAAGTAGGATAACTTTAGTGTCTCTTATTTCCATGTGTACTTGTATCTCAGTCATCAAAGTCATGTGGAATCACCTGGGCCTTTCACAAAAAGAAAGCCTCATATTAGACATGGCTGAGATGTTGCCAAGGAAATTTCACAAAAGCATGGTATTTTTCCAAGACCTGGATTCTGTGTGGATTCTCACTACCAAGGGGACTACCAACTCCTCTTTTGTCTTCCTGGAAAGAAACATTTTTTTCTTAAGGAGCCCCACCTATTTTGTTAGATACAAGTATTGCCTGTAGACATGTAAAAAAGTCACGTTTCCTTCTCATTTTATCAATTCATTTGCATACATTATCTCACCATGTTATTCTTCTTTCTTATTTTGGTCTTAGTAAAATAATTTGTCTCTGAAGAAATAAAAGATAAGGAGAGAGATGCATACAGGAAAAAAAAAAAAAAAACATCTTTAGGAAAAACAGAGCTCATTGGGGTGAAGAGCAACAGCAAGAGCATGAGCTTTGGAGCCAGGCCAGCCCTAGTTTGAATCCCAGTCCCTCTACTTACTAGTTTTATATCCTTAAGCAAGTTACTAACTTTCTTAACCTCAGTTTCTTCATCTCTAAAATGGGAACAAATAGTGCTTAGCACAGAGCTTGACAGAGTGAGTGATCAAGTTCATTCCTTACCTTATTCTTCCATTCTCCCATCACATCCTGAAGTCTGAATGCAGGAGTAAAGTATGTGTCGGTGAACAGTGTATGCAAATGGTTGAAGGCAAACCCAGGATGATTTCCAAGATTCACTTGTTTTAAACATACACACATTCACTCACACCCTAGCACTCACCCCTACCTCCAGTATCAGTGTGCTGTTAGGCAGGTATGTATGTTGGTGCTGGTGTGGGGAGGAGGTGCATTTTAGAAGAGGTCTTTGCAAGCCTGACCCATGTTCACAGTCCAGCTGTTTCTCCTCAGGTCAATGTGCTATGGAGTTGTCATCTGTCTTGTTCTCTCTTTGTGCCCCTTGAAATGTGGCAGTGGTGGCTTTGGTGCTGGTGGCTTTACCTTGGAGCCGAAGCTTCTCTTTTGGTTCTCAGACCAGGTACAGTGCAGGGGAACCCTAGCCTGGGGTTTCTGCTTATGTGATGGACTGAGAGTTATGATCCATCACTTGCTTTTCATGATGCCACTTATTGAACTTTTCCTTCCTTCTCTCCAGAATGTAGATCATCCTTGCTCATCCTTCTCCACCCACTCTCTTTTTTGCTGTCATCCCTCCAAGCTTGCCATGCACATTTCATTTCCCCTTTCACCTGCTCATGGAACAGGCTCACACTGTCCCCTCCTCTGTTCTCCATCACATTTGCTGAGGTCCAGGTAATGCTTTCTCTTGCTCATATGCCTATGCTTCCTAATTCTACTCTCTGCGTTTCCTCATTAAGACACTAGAGGATTCAGCTCTCCCGTCACTTTGGCAGGGCTAGCAAGAGTCCCACCTGTCAGCAAAGTAAGAGCCTGGCCTGAGGCAGAGAATGAAATGAAGTTACCAAGCCTGTGTCACCTCAAGATTTATGGTCAACAGCTCATGCCAGGAGGAAGCCAAATCTGAGTTTGTCTGCAGGCTTTTCAAGTCTCTCCCTCCTCATTGTCATTGTTGTATCCAATATATTTGCCCCCATCAATAGCCACCATTCAAACAGCCTTACTCCTGTCCTAGTCTCTTTTTCTCCTCTTTGAAATTGAACTGTACCCTACTTTGGCTTCTGGGAAGGCTATTGATCAATCAAAATGAGCAATTGATGGTGGTTTCCATGGTAACATTTTTACATAGCTTACCAGAGGTAAGCTTGGCAGTGGTCACTTGGCATCTCTTCCATCACTGCCAGCCAAAGCCTTCTCAGAACCCAGCCCAACCCCTAAGAGCCAATGCTGCTAACCCAGGGGAGACAGTGGCCCCTAGGTGAATTCTCAAAGAGAGCTACTTTGTTCACTGAGTCCTTCCACTGCAGAGGCCTGCACAGAAGTGATGCACCTGCCATCATGTATGTTTTCTATAAGCATATATGTCATTTATGTAGTGGCTGAAGAGAAACCTCTGTTCTCTATAGCTGTGTACATCAAGTCATGGACTTCTTTATAATGTAAACCTGACAAATTTTGTTTGGGAACTTTATTGACTTTTGAAAGGAAAAAGGATTTACTTTGTAAGCGTGGATATACCAGGAGATAAGAAAATAAACGGAAAAATACCCATTCTTTAAATTCTCTCTTCTTCCCAGTCTACTTTTACATTATAAAGCATTTATCAGAATACTCAGGTCTCCCTTTGGCCAGACCCCTCAGTAGTGAAGGTGGGCAGAGTTTCGACAGAGGTCAGGTACTGCTATACTTCTTCCCATTGCCCTCATGACCCCCTGCTTTCTGGGCCATATGGAGATACAGAGTGTTCACCAACTATAAATATCCCAAGCTGTGCTTTCTTCTTTGAGGTTTCAAGAAAAGTCTGGTGAGTGACTGGGTCTATGAAACCTTTCTCTTTGATCATTTTTCCTTTCTGAAAAGAGGGGGGGATTCTTCTATTTGATCACTATTTTACACTGAAGGACCAGAAATTATATTCTCCAGATCCCTCACACCCTCTTGCCATTGCTCTTGCCACCTGGACTCCTCAGTGGGCAGGCATTGATGGCTACAGTCTTGGCATTTCTGGGTATCTGCACATAAGGCACGTTTTCTCTTTTCAGGGCATCCCCTGGGGTCAGCTATCTTGTAGGAAAGTCATGTGACCACTATGCCAGGTTGAATTCATGAGCCTATTGGAGCCTGCCCAGTAAAGATGATGCTGCCTGTGTCCTCATGTTTCATGTCTTCAATGTTTAGTGACAGGATTAGGCAGGCAGGTGGGCAAGAACAGGCTCTCAGAGAGGAAATGATGCAGGAGTGGGCTGGAACATGTATGTGTATGTGTGTATGATATTATACCTGCATCCTAACCTGGGACCCTCCCTCTCCATTTTCATTGCACTATGTTACTTAGCTAGCTGAAGTCAAATAGGCAGATAAGTATTCTGGTTTGGATCCTAAGTGGTAAACTTATAGCTTATAATTGCTAATCAGCTCAAACAGTTTAATAGAAAAATCACAATTCTCCTCCCATCTCCTCTTCACCTTGGGACTTACTATTGCCAGGGCCTCAGTCAGGGTCACGCAGGCTCTCTGGCAGCTGATGCCAAATCTTCCGTTGCTTTTTTGCCATCGTCGCGGGGCATGAGGTAAGGTCAGGACTTCCTGGCACTCAAGGGATCTGGATCACAGCCACACTTGGCCTTTCATTACTCAGTCCTTAGCCAGAAAGGAAAAACATGACTCAATCTGCCTCTTGATGCCAGAAGGAACCAGAGTTCCCACATTAGCTTTTATTACATTCTTTTCATTGAAGTATGTCACTTTACTGACACTTGACACCCTGCCCTAGTCTTTCAGATGGATAAGATCTATTGAATGCATTCAGTACCAGCCACAGCAGCAGAGCTGGTTCTAAACGCATCCAATGAAATACACAGGTGCAGACAATTTCAGATTGGGAAGGGCTCTCAGGAGCCACAGAATATGCTGTTCTGGTTCTGTTTTTGCATTTGGGGTTTTGTGTTTGTGAAGATGTGAATGCACACATGTGAGAAAGGAGTGAATGGTCAGAAGAGGAATGCTAGTACCTGCTCATGCTCAGTGGGACCTCTGGTAGCATAGTGCCTAAGGCATTTGACTGCTAACTAGAAGGCTGGCAGTTCAAACCTACCAGCCTCTCCTTGGAAGGAAGATGGGGCAATGTACTTTCATAGAGATACCACCTTGGAAACCCAAGGAGGCATCGCTGAGTCAGATCCGACTCCATTGCAGTGTTTTTTTGTTTTTTTGTTTTTTTTGGTTTGGTTCATGCTCAACAGAACACAGTAACAATAGAACAAGCATTCCACCATGTACCTGTCTGCCCCTTGCTCCTATTCTTCATTACCTGCCTATGTCTAAGGCAGTCCCCTTCAAGCTTTCCCTATAGAGCTTCTTTCTTGACAGCCTCTACTCTTGAGGAGCTGAAGGGGCATCTCCCAAAGAAGCTGTGACTATGCATTCATCTTGTAGGGGTGAAAAAAAAACAGTGGACAAAGTCCTCTTCATCCAAAGAAGACCCATTTACCACTGAGACAGGTCATCCAGTTCCACTGCTTTGTGGAAGAGAATGAAGGACTAAAATTAAATTTAGCCATCAGGTAGCCCATTAACTGTGGATTTAGGACACCAACTGAGAAGGAATTGGAAGTTTCCAGCTGTGAACTTAAAAAGGATGTCATTCCTTGAGATTCCAGCTTTGTTTTAGAGTTACCTCGTGAGTGACTTCATCTGACTTTGTGCCCAAGCAAGGACACTGAGGGAGATTAATGCCTGTGGACTCTTGAGATGCCTACTGCTGTGTTATGTCCCTAGCTACCTTGAAAATGGGTTTGGGAGAGAAAAAGAGTGGCAGAGTGAAAGCCACAATGGTGAGACGGTGTGAAACAGATGAGATTCTAGTCCACCCACTCTTGGCATTAAGCATGCATTTTTATTTACTTATTTTGGTGAGCACTGGAAAACATGTCATCTATTGCATATGACATTAATGCTGTTGAGTAACCCTCTGTGGAATGTGCACTTGAAATACTTTATCTGATGGAGGCAATAGGCATGAACATTTAAGAGTTCTCTTTATCAACAGCACAGATTTGGGAGATGGTTGGTCGGAAATGGACTCTGAGCCTGTAACCACAGAACCAAGTGATATAAAATAGCTCAATTAGGGAACACAGCCTTATCCACATTGTGACCAGCAATTAGGCTAACTAGACCCAGATACAAAAAGTGCCCTGTATGGGAGATGAGCCTTCACTGCCAAGGAAAGAATCTACTCCTCCATGACTAGTAGAGACCCATCACAGATGGGTTTGAAATTACAGACTTAAAAGTGGGTTCAACTCAAGCCTAGCAAGACCCCATGGTGGGAATCAGGAAGTATCACCCCACATCATGTGAGCTGTCAGCCATCTGCTTAATCTACAGTCACAGGGGGACAGCCTAACATTATGAATTAGTCTCCAGTGGAAGAGTATATTGGCTCCACTTCAGCCAGTTTCAGGGCCTTCTTAGAAGCATCAGGATATGAGAGGTCTTTGAGTATCTTCTGAATGTGAAGATTATGAAGGAAGACAAATCAAGTCATTGTTCAGCAAACCAAATAACAAACTTCTAGGAGCCAGTAGGTACTTTGCTGTCTCCTGCTCTTCTCAGTGCTAATCTTCTGGTTGGGTTATAGTGCTATGTATTGCAGAGAAGAAAGTTTGCAAAGGCTCTGATGAGTGTATGGGGAGCTAACTGAGTTCTGTGTGCAAGAAGGAAAAGATGATACACCAACTACTTAGCATATAACGGGTGCTCTGGTCACAGAGTAAAGAAGGAAGGCAACATAACAAAGGACTTAGGGTTCATGGAAGACACCAAGTAATGTTGAAGAAAAATAAATCAGGAAGAGAAAAATCCATAAATGGCAGCAGCTAAGCAGAGATAAAGTCGAAGTGCTGAATTTAGATTCTTCGCCAAAGCAGTGAACTTGACCTACCTACAGCTTCTAGAGAGTTCTTGGTCCAGACACAAGCATTGCTAATGCAAAGAAGAAAATACCCTCCTCATTTCCACAAATCTTCACAATGTGTGTTTCACATGCTTTATTTCATTTAAGGAATTCTAGTGGCACAGTGGTTACGGCATTTAGCTGCTACCCAGCCAAATCCAGCAGGAGCACTGTGGGGGAAAGATGTGGCAGTCAGCCTCCTTAAAGATTTGCAGCCTTAGAAACCCTATGGGGCAGCTGTACTGTGTCCTATAAGGTTGCTATGAGTTGGAATCAACTCTATGGCAGTGAGTTTTTGTTTTTGGTTTTTCTATTATTTATCTCTTCAGTCCTGTTTCAAAGTTGAGGAATGGTTTACCTGAGGTTTTGTGACTAGCCCAAAATCATTTGACTAATGAATAGCAAAGCCAGTTCTTGAACAACCTGGGTGTTCCAATTGTAAGTTCAGTGCTTTTCCCATTACATTAAGCTCCCTTGTACCTCTGATGTTCTAGGAAGTGCTAAGCCATTAATGCCTGTAAACAGAGTGGTGCCTTGACACCAGGGATCTCTCCTTGGCCTGTCGAGCCTTTTGTCTCTGTCTGGAGACAGACAAGACGCATGAGCCAGATGGGGCAAGGTACCCCCCAGCGTCTCTATCATGATGTTCCATCTGTGACTTTTTCTTCCCATGAACTCTCACAGGCTCTACTGATTTAAGGGAACTAGAACAGATTGTTTAGTATTTGAACTCAGAAGCTGCTGGTTTGTTGCACTGTTTCCTTCCCTGATTAAAACCCTCCAGTGGTTTCCTATTTGAAAAGGCATAGTAACAGAGGAGCACAGGTTTCAGTTAGGCAAATTCAGGTTTGAATCTGAGCACTATTAATTATTGGCTGCCTTAACTTCTCTGAACGTTTGTTTCCTTGTCTGTAAATGGTAATTAAAAATAACTATATTTTAGTCTTGTGAGAATTAAATTAGGTAAAAAAAATATTTAGTGCCAAATATAGCATAAGGAGGAGCTCTGGTAGCATAGTGCCTAAGCACTTGACTGTTAACGAGAAGGCTGGCGGTTCAAACCCACCAGCCACTCCTCGGAAGTACCTTGTACCTCTGATGTTCTAGGAAGTGCTATTTTCCTAGTAGGTTGGGCAATCTACTTCCATAGTGATACTGCCTCAGCAACCCAAGGAGGGATCGCTATGAGTCGGGGCCGACTCGAAGGCACATAACAACAACCACAATAGCATAAGGAGATTCCCTGGGTGGCACAAAAGATTTGTGCTCAACTACTAATCTAAAGGTTGGCAGTTCAAACCCACCCAGCAGTGCTGTGGCAAGAGAGATCTGGCAGTCTACTTCCATAAAGATGATAGCCAAGAAAACCCTATGGAGCAGTGCTAGTCTGTAACACACAGGGTTTGTGTTTGTTTGTTTTAATAGCACCAAGCATTTAGTAGGTGCATAACAAATGGTAGTAATCTTGCCTACCAAATTATAATCCAGAGTTTACTGAGGCAGTCAAGGGTTCTGATAGTATGACCCCTCCTACCAATTTACCCTCCAGCAAGCCTGGCCTGCAGCTGTTCCCCTAATGTAAGAGATTCCTTCAGTTCCCTGTGCTGTTCCCTCCTGGGCTCATGGGGGCGGGGACAAAGCCAGGCCATGAAAGGATGAAGGACTCCAGAACCTGCTGTCCCTGGTCTGCCCCAATGGCAGGAGAGTCAACTCGTAGCAGGAATCAATTTGAGAGGATGTCCTTTGAGAAAAGGGGGACTTGAGAGCTGAAGAGCAGGATTACAGTGAATGATGAGTGATTACATATGAAAGATCTGGAGGGCAACTTGACAATTGAGCTCTAAAATCCTCATCTTTTACTGATGAGACACAAGAGAAATGTAGCACTTTTTTTTCCTGGAAAGCAGCCAAGAACTTACCAAATAAGTAGGAAATAAATGGGAAAAAGGTGGCCCAATCAGGTTCCAATTAAAGTGGACCAATGTAGGCTTGTTGTTGTTGTTATGTGCTGTCGAGTCGGACCCAACTCATAGTGACCCCTCCTTGGGTTTCTGAGGCAGTTATCACTATGGAAGTAGATTGTCCCATCTTCCTTCCGAGGAGTGGCTGGTAATATATGCTTAGTATGTGGAATTATCCTCCTAGCATTAGGGTCAGTTTTTGAACTAATAGTTTCACTAATTAGCTAGGCATTGAGTCCAAAAATCTGAATTTATAGATAACAACAGAAACTCTGATTATACAGAAAGTAGCAAAGACTAGCAAAGTGTCTAATAATTATATTGAAATGATTTGTAAAAAAGCACATGAATTATTTCCAAAACAATGTACCTTAATTAAATGTTGAAGAGTTTGCCTTGTTACTTTGGTAAAACATTCCCTGGCAAGTTTGTTGACCTTGACAGTAGCTAAACAACTCCTATATGGATGGATTTGAGAGCGGTGCTTTGCCTATCCTATGTGTACATGAAGTTATATTTTAATTAATGGAGACTAAATTGTTGGGGTTTCTCCTGACTCTGTGACTTTGTTGTCAGTACTTCTTTTATTTCAGTTGGAAGTTTTCTAATCAGTACTGAAGCTATTTGACAAAAATGAGGGTGCAGGCATGTTTTCTTGAAACACCTCAAAACCATAGGTGTTCAGTTTCTCCTCTGCAGTAAGAGACTTGTTTGAAAGATGTGCAGAGCAATGACTAGTCTTTATTTCACTTTTGGCCTGTGCCTGCCTGCTCTCCCTGGCTTAGATCTATGGGACTCAGAATAGGACAAATAGCCCCCCAGTACTTTGACATTCACCATCAGCTGTTAAGGTCAGAGTGTACCCTCAAGGAACCCTATTTTCTTTCTTTTTCTTTTTTTTTTTTTTTTATTAGGATTTGGGTGAAGATTTACAGAGTAAATTCACTTTTCATACAGCAGTTCACATATACTTT
>NW_006921630.1:9170964-9253972 GCF_000298275.1 Orycteropus afer afer
ATTTTTCTGCAAATGGATCTCCAGTTTTGCTAGCACCATTTATTAAACAAACATTCTCTTCCCCATTTAATGGATTTGGGGCCTTTGTCAAAGATCAGCTGACTAGGAACCCTATTTTCTAAAGCAAGGGAAACACATACACACACAGAGAGAATGATCAAAAACCCCTTTGTTCCAGAGCTTATTTTACTGATTCAGGGAGAAAATTCATCCTATAGAGCAAATTCTGTCCTTTATCCAAGTGGGTGAGAGAGGCAAGAACTGCTGGGTCTTCCTAGGTGAATTAGTGTCTGTGGCATGGCCTGTGAGAAGCCATTCAGGTGCTCCTGGAATATAAAGGTCTCTACATTAAGAACCTGGGTTGTGCAGAAGGTTAAAGCCTGGAGTGTGTGATCCTTGACCACCTTCCTTTCTTGAACATGGGTCTCCCAGCCTGTCCCCCTCGTGTTAGGGATATGGAAGATCTTCCTTTGATTTTTCCTCAGGAGGAGTATAGCCTGGGGAAACAAGGGCAGCCTGTGCAGTTGTTTTGGTAACGTTTTCAATCATGATGTTTTTCCTGCAGCAGTTCTCATAGCTTAGAGTTATACTTCTATTCCTTGGTTTATTTACTTAAGGTCAGTCTGTCCTGCTAGACTAGGTAAGTTTCAAGAGGTTAGAGAGTTCACTTGTTTCGTTCATTACCATGTTTCCAGCACCTAACCCAGTGCCTGAGATACGGTAACCAAAACCAATTACCAGTTGCCATCAAGTCATTTCTGACTCATAGTGACCACACATGTGCAGAGTAGAACTGCTCCATAAGGTTTTCTTTTCAACTTGTGATTTGGGTGAAAGTTTACAGAACAAATTGACCTTCCACAAACATTCTGTTTTGTGACATTCACTGCAGTCTTCACACTGTGACAGCATTCTTCTTCCTCCCTATGCCCACTCCTTCCCTTCATCCATCCTTCCCATCCCCTGCTGCCTTCCTAGCTCTGTCCCAGGACAAATGCTGTCCTCTTGATCTCATGTGCTTGATGGTTCTGATGAGTGCATACCCTCATGGAATTACTGTTCTCCTTATAGGCCTGTCATTTGGCTGACAGTTGAGTCACGGGGGTTAGGTTCAATTCTTAGTTTGAAGGGTATCTAAGGGCCATAGTATGGGATTTCCATTATCTTCATCAGCACAGTAAGCATCGTCTTTTTTTTTTTTTAATGATTTTGAGTTTTGTTCCACAATTTTCTCACTCTTCCAGGGACCTCTTGTTATGATCCCTGTCAGAGCTGTCATCTGTGGTAGCTGGGCACCACCTAGTTCTGGTCTCAGAGTCAGAGTCTGGGGTTCACATGGCTCATTAGTCTGCATAGGATTTTCAAGATTGGGATCCTTCAAAAGTAGATCACCAGACCTGTCTTTTGAGACACCTCTGGGTGGATTCAAATCACAGTCTTCCAGCTGGTGGTTGGGATTTTTTGTACTACCTAGCAGCCTGACATGTGGTATGGGCTCCATAAATGCTTATTATATGAAGAATGAAGGCATTGTTTGGCTGAACCATCATGTGTTCAATCTTGTGTGGGAGAAGATACTATTATAGCTTAGGGAAAGACATTACCTCTGCTCTCTGAACAATTGAAGTTTACCACATTAGAATTTAATGTTGATAAGGTCTTGGGTTTAGTTTTCAAATCACCATTCATTTGGCATTTATGGTGCAAATTAATATAATTTTGGATATGATATCATTTACTGTGTAAAATGGTCATTAGACATCTTTGTGATAAATGGAAAAAATTTAAGAAAAAGAAAAAAATAACCTTCATAGCCACCGGCACCTTTACCTCAGAGGACTTCTTTCTCATTGTCAGGGTCTCTCTTCCTAACCCTCAGCAACTAAGAACCAAAACCTGGTCTTTGAGCGCTTCTTCATAGATGCAACCCAGGACAGGAATCATGAGACTTAGGTTCACCACTGGCAGTGCACTCGCTCACCCAGTGATCTTATGCAAGGCACTTCTTCTTTGGGCCTCAGTTAAGTGGATTTTGAGGGTCTTTTCCAGCTGAAAAAATTATGTGCACTTTTCACAGAGGCTTGACCCAAAACCTGCTGTTGCAGAGGCTTAGTGGTTAAGAGCAAGAGCTCCTAGAATCATATAGACTTGGGTTCAAGTCCCAGTTCCTCCAGCTGTACTAACCCTCATACTTCTTTAATCTCTCTAAACAATCTGTGAAATACCTGTGTCAGAGAGTAATTAGGAGGTTTAAATAAAGAATTGCAGTGAAAGTACTTAGCATAAAGTATAGCCCAGAGGAAACATTCAAAAAGTTAGCTCTCATTGTTTCTATCTCAGAAATATTTATGTTCTGACTCCTTTTTCAGGTTAACCTTCACCAATGGAGCTGAGATGGGTTTTCTTTAAGTTGCACAGTAAATAGCTCAAAATGGGCAGGTGGTCATTTATTTTATAAAAATAACATCCTTTTATGTGACATCATGACCTGTATAGACAAATGTTCTCTCATTATTTAAAGGTGGCTTGAGGTGTTGCTCATTTGCACTGTTGAAATATGTCAGAGTAGCCCTCTCAGAGTGCTCGTGAGTGCTTCTTTAAACAAATCCTTCATATACATAAATATTCCACTGTGGCTTGAGATGCCTTTCCCAAGAGATACAGTCTGGTCCAGAACTGTCTTACTTCCTCTAATCTGGTTTCTAATAAATTCACTGGAAACAGAGAGGGTTGCATAAAGACTACTAATGAAATGACAGTGAGAATCTATATTTAGGAAACTTCAGTTAAACTTTGTTGTTGTTGTTATGTGCCGTCAAGTTGGACCTGACTCATAGTGACCCCTCCTTGGGTTTCCGAGGCAGTATCACTACGGAAGTAGATTGCCCCATCTTCTTTCCAAGGGGTGGCTGGTGGGTTTGAACCATCAGCCTTCTGGTTAGCAGTCAAGTGCCTTAGGCACTACACTAGTAGAGCTCCTTAAACTAGGCTCCTTGAAATAAATTTCAATACCTGGAATAACATGCTGCTAGATACAATTTCACCAGTACTTGCAAAGGTCTTTGCCCTTGCAGGTCGGAGAGGTAGATTTGGAGTAAATGATGTGTTGACTCTACAAGTGCCAAGGCTGTGAGCAGGGTCCCTTGGCCTGTGCTTCTCTGATTTCCTGTTGTTACAAGATCTGTTTTCTCCCTGAGGTTATCTGACCATCTTCCTTCTCTCTCTCTCTCTCTCTTTTTTTTTTTCCTCGATTGCTTTCTGATTGGATCCTCCATAGGAACGCTTTGGGGTAAATATCTTCTTCAATTTTGTTTAAGGTACAAAGCATGGGGATATGGATTGGAGAAAGCAGGAAGCATGGTAGGGGGGAGGCGCTGGCTCTTTAGAAATGAGTGGTGAGTTGGTAAGAGTGGTAAGTTTTCACTGATACACAACAGATCAAAAATGAAGAGTCTCCAAACCTTCTTGGGAAAGTGATCATGCTTATTGGTTTGGATATCTATTTGGCTTACTTGTTGCCTCTTCTAGGTAGGTATATAGATGAGCCTGATAAAGTGGCAGAGTTTATACCAAAGCCCTCAGATGCAAAACACCATATAAATGCAATATTTGTTGACTAGCTATATTCAAATATAGAGCTGAACAAAAGTGACTTGTGGGTCGTGGCCTGTAGTCATTAAGAGAATCTTAAAATTAGCATTTTGGGCAAAGTCAGCATTCCTTGGATTATATTACATATCTTCAGCCCTTAAATTCTTTGAAAAACTAGATCGACTTTTATCTCCTTGCCTAGGGGAAGGGTGTGGCCGGAATGGTGAAGTGAAAAGCAGGTGGAAGGCATTGCAGTTTCCACCTAATGCTCTGGAACCCATTTCCTCTGATTATTGGTGTCACAGTCCCCCATGAGGAAAGAACCAGAGCCTGAGTTCACAACTGAGTCTCATTTCCTACCATCTGTGTGTTTTACAAATTGCCATTGTTTGAACTGAATGCAAAGATCTCAGGGGATGAGCAGGGTAGAAAGAAACATGCCAGTTAGTTTATTCATTTCTTTCCTGAAAATAAGAAGTAAAAGCAATTTTCTCTGTTAGGAGCAAACATTTCCAAGAGGTTGAACAGGGACGGACATTTGGCATAGGGCAAGGACTGTAGTTGGGCCTCTCACACTGTGTGGCTCTCTACAGGCTGTGCTAAGCACAGAGCTTATCTGAAATGGGAAGGGACTCTGTGGGAAGGCCCAGCCACACAGAGATAATTGAGGGTGAGCCAAAGGCCTGGTGAGAAGCCTACATGACATGCTTTCTCTAGTATAGGCAGCCCAGCCTAGCGAGGGTGTCATGTCCTACACTGCCCTTCTTCATCTTACTCTCCCTTACACTGATGAACTGTGTAGAGGTGGCAAACTGAGAGCCAAAGAAAGTGCTAGGTCAAATCTTCAGTGAGACTTGCTGTCAACTGCGGGTTCTTATTCAATTCAAGGAATATCATTTGAAAGTCTCCTACTGGCAAAGCACTAGACTAGGTACAATGAGGATCCCAAGTGGATTACCACTCATGTTCCCTGTTCTGTCTGATCTTCCATATTGATTTTGCCAGTGAGGTGATGAGCAGCATTAGACAGTCTGTTAGGAAGAGAAAGTGTTTGAAAATATGTGCACAAACGTGTGTGCCTACATGATCCTCTGAGTGCATGTGCATGTGAGCAGGGGATGGAGGGTGGTCCATGCATGCCAGGGAGTGATTTGAAAATTTTCCTGTGGCCTTTTTTGTGGGGTCTCTCTGAAGGAGTCCACTCTGACCCACTTTATGGCCTCTAGCTTACATCTCTCCCCTTTTACCCTGTAATCATTAATGCAGTAGCAGGAATGCCACTTTTCTTTCTCTCTCATGTTCCCCTGGGTGCCTCTCCCCTGCAGAACCAACAAGGGTCGGGACATCAAGACCATCAAGTCTCTGCGAGTCCTCCGAGTTCTGAGGCCACTGAAAACCATCAAACGCCTGCCCAAGCTCAAGGTAATGTTTTCAGAGTTTCTTTCCAGCAAAGCCCCTTCTTCTGCCTCCTCTCTTTAGCTATGGTTGGCCTGCTTTTAGATAATTAGGAGTAGGAATATTCTTTTTTTCTCACATCTCACATGGACGTAGAGATTCTTTTCATCTACTTGAGGTAAGAGTCTTAGTTTCAAATAAAAATAACCGACAGCCCAAAAAATGTATTAGGGGGCCTTTACCTCTTGCGTCTACACACAGATGGTATTTTTCATGCTGTGATTATGACATGCCTTCCCAAAAGAACTCCCGTGGCTTTTTCCTGGAACCACCTATGTCATTAAGGTGGACACAGAACACCAAAATTGAAACAACAGAAACCTTCTGTATGTGTTGTGGTCTGCACACTAGGTCAACCAGGTAACTTGGGATATTTTCTGTTCTCATAATTCTAGAGGCAGAAAGCCCTGACCCTCTGTATTTTTGGGAAATAGATCAATAACTTGCCCAAGAACACATTCCATTTTTGGCAGCAGTAGAGAAGAAATGCGGAAGGGTGCTAACATGAATTAATTTTCTCTTGTTGCCAAGACCTGAGCTTTAATAAGTGTCTTATCAGATTCTCCTTGCTCTCAGTCCAGTGCTCTTCCTGCTCAACCCCAGTGGCCTTCCTTGAGCCTTTCTGCCTCTCAAAGAGCTGGAGTCCTGTTTGCTAGCAGGTTGAGTCTTCCCACTCCCACTCTCCACCCCCGACACACACACACTGTCACCACATATTGCTGTTAATGAAAGTTGGGACTTCGTGAGAGAAAAGTTCTTCCACCTTGAATTCCTGTGAATGGATTCCAGCCTGCCAGGAGAGGGTCAGAGTACCTGGCTCACAGCCCTGCAACCTTCCTTCTGCTGCCCAGGCCACACAGAAAGCCAAGCAAGCCTCAGAAGCAGGCCCAGGACCCATCTTCAGGTGCCATCCCAGGATCTTTCCAAGAAAGCAGATTTAATTATCCACCTGCAGTCACATACAATAGTGCAGTGCTTCTCAAAGTAGGGGTTACAGACACCTGTATCAGGATTATCCAGGATTCTTCTTAAAATGCAGATTCCTTGGCCCACCCCGGACCAACAAAGCCAGGCTCTCTAGGCAAGGGTCTTGGAATATACCTTTTACACAGATTCTCCAAGTGACTCAGTATATACAATTTGAGAAACCCTGTCAACATGAAAAGGACCCACTTGAGTGCCAGGCCCAGTTCTGGAACTTAGGAGATATGCAACTAGGAGCAGATGATGTATTCTTTAATCTTCTTTCAGTTGGAAAAGTCGAGAAGCTTTATAACTCACCCATTTGTGATGTGGACAGTATGAGCTGATCTGAGTAGTCCCTGTAAGAAAACCCAACAGTTTTTCTGTATGCACGGGCCTATTCTCCCAAGCCTGCCACAGAATATAAGGCTGGGATCAGAGAGAATTTCACAACCTGGACTCTCCCTCTGATTCCCAGTTCCCATTTCCCATTGAGTTCTCATTACCTCTTGTGTCCACACACAGGCATACACACAGGCATCTGGGCATTACTTCCCCTTCAGCTCTTGGGCTCTGCAGAGAAGAGACTGAACATAGTTCATCAAAGGCTGGACACCACAGGAAACTCACTTCCCTGAATTGGCCTGAGATATGGCTTCCTCTCAGAGCCCATAGCCTGGCCCACCAGCTAGATCCCTGAAGAGAAACATTCATGTCCACACTGACTGCCTTCCTCCCACAGCTGCTCCACCTGCCTCTCCTGGAGAAGGTTCCTTGCCACGGCGCCAGGAAATCTTCCATACACACACTGTCCATTATGACCCTCCCCACCTGATACTCATTCTTTTTTTTCTTACCCCCTGCAGAATGTGGGCAAGATATCTGGGGGCCTAGCCATTGCTGTTTGCTGCAGCCCAAGCTCCATGGGCATGGTCTCCTCTGAGCTGAGTAGACTTTTTGATGAGATTAGTTGGCAGGCTGGATGTGGCAACCCCAACCTTGGTTAATACCATTAAATTAGAAAGTGCTGGCTCCTCTCTCAGCAACTCAATAACCTGAGGGAAATGTAGGTGGCTCTGATGATTCCAGAAGGCTTCATGTCACTCACATTCCCCGCAGTGTTGAACTAATCAAACCAGTCATGCTTCACCCAGCTGCAAAGAAGCAACTACACAAATGTGGCACCACCACGGGGCGAGACGCTCCCATGAGCTAAACCTAAAAACCTAGAATATAACCTTAAAATGTGCTTGAAATGTGTTCAATTGCCTTGTAACTCCTCACAGCTTAGGGCCTAGAATGGAGGTCCCTGGAGATACAGTGCCTGTTAACTGATGTTTAAGTTCCTGACTCTGTCCACTCAGTCTTCTGTCTCTAAGAGAGGGTGTGATACCAGTCCCCGCCCACATCCCCTCTGTTGAATCTTCTTCCCAAATAGCAGCCAGTTTTAAGCTACAGGACCTTTACCTGAAGTGCTTAGCAACTGAAGCACATGTATGAACTTATTACAATTAAAATGAAGATAATAGTTTGTTATCACTCTTCGGTCTATTTAGAAAGCTAAAGAAAAAGAAAATACATTTTCAGTATACCAATCAAATCTAAGAATATCATCCAGCAGATGTAAGGTCAGGATCAAGCTATTTAACTTCTCTTCCCTTCCTCACATATGAAATGAAGGAAATGGGCTAAATGATCTCACAGATCCCTATCTTCTCCAAGTTTCTATATATCCCACCAAGTGGAGCACCCTTTATGGATCCCACAGGGACCTCTTCAAGTGACTGCACAGCCTGGTCTTTTCTGCTTTGGTTTCACTTTCAGATTCAGAGCATATGTTTCCCTTCCCAGGTGGTGAGTTCTCGTAGTCACATCCAGGTGGGACCCCAGCTCTTCATCCCAGGAGCATCACTTCTTAGGCGGGTGGTATTTTCTGAGGCACCTCCTCAGTGGGGCGGGGGAGATGGGGTCTGACCCCTCCTCAGCTCCATGCAGATGCATCATATGGACTCAAACACCAGGCTCTTTGCTTCTGTTCACAGGCTGTCTTTGATTGTGTGGTAACCTCCTTGAAGAATGTCTTCAACATACTCATTGTCTACAAGCTCTTCATGTTCATCTTTGCTGTCATCGCAGTTCAGCTCTTCAAAGGAAAGTTCTTTTATTGCACAGACAGTTCCAAGGACACAGAGAAGGAATGCATGTAAGTGCCTCCAGCATTCACTCACTTTCTGCTCAGGCATGTCCTGGTGAGGGCTGCTCCACCCTCTGGATGCCTACTCTTTCTCCTTTCTCTGTCTTAACCTACTTCCATTCCTCTTTTAGGTAAAAGAGAAGATGTGAAATCTGTATACTTTTATTGAGCCCCTCTCGTGTCATACTTAGTACAGCCATTTTAAGTCATTTCAATTTATCATTTAAAGTCCTTATTACTACCTTATGAGTTTGGTTTTATTTGTATATTACACATTTAGAAACTAAGGCTCAGGAAGTTTGAATAAGTCACGCTAAGTTACACAGGTGACCAATTAAAGAGTTAGGATTTAATCCCATGTCTGTTGGATGCAGAATCCCATTTTTATTCCATAATACACTGCCTTTAATAAAACTCCTTCTTTCTGGCATTTGTATGTTGGTCATTATTACCCCACAGAATTGAAATCCACAGAATTTCCTTTCTCTTCCATGAGCTATAGTGAAGAGACTCTATTTTATTTCTCCTCTGGTTTTAGAGGCAACTATGTAGATCATGAGAAAAACAAGATGGAGGTGAAGGGCCGGGAATGGAAGCGCCATGAATTCCACTACGACAACATTATCTGGGCCCTCCTGACCCTCTTCACAGTCTCCACAGGGGAAGGATGGCCTCAGTGAGTGATGACTTTGAATTGGCAGGCTTGTCTGTGAGCTGGGGGGGTAGGGTCACATGGCTGGCTTAAGAAGCTGATTCAAACTGAACAAGGCTAGCCTTTGTTATTGTTCCAGGGGAAGTAAGTGGTTATGAGTGGGTAAGACAGGCAGAAGAGAGGAAGAATGGAAATCCTTAAGGCAAAGACTAAGAGGGAAAAGACAAAGTCAGTGAAATATTTGAAGCTCTTAATGTTCTAGGCTGTTACTGAGGTGTTGAATAAGGCTGTCGAACTCTTATAGGATAAATGAGTTTCAACAGCTCTCTACCCCTTAGAAGAGCAAGAGGAAATTTATCCTCCATGTTGGCCCTGCAGTGAGCCTGAGGATCGAGGGCTAAGGATGTGCTGGCAGGATTCCAAGACACTTCCTATGATCTTACCTTTTGTGGATGAGACAGCAGAACCTAGTTTCCTTTGCTGCCCATAACTGTAGGCTAGCGAACCCTCCTTGGGTTTCCGAGGCAGTATCACTACGGAAGTAGATTGCCCAACCTTCCTTCCGAGGAGTGGCTGGTGGGTTTGAACCACCAGCCTTCTGGTTAGAATTTTCAGAGATTTGGCAATTACTAAGACACCACTTCTAGCGGCAGTGTACTTGAGTTGGTGGCAGCATGCCAAATGGTAATCCAGGAGTCCTTTGGTATTGGGTCTGGCAACCTAAACTATAAAATAATGTCACTTATTGCTTAGGAATTAGATGCACGATAGAGCAGGGGCTAGCAAGAGCAGAGGATCTTCACCAATTTGGCTATGAACCCCCCAAATTAATGGGAGGATATGCAAATCAGGGAAGTCAGATACAAAAATATCCAGTGAAATCTGCAAAAGCTGGAACCTGTTTAAGGCAGAGACCTGTCAGAGAAGGAAAATGTGAATACTTTCCACTAGTAGAGAGCAGTAGAAGAGTGGGAAGACCTCACTCTGTCAAAGGTGGAAGACTCATGAGACCCAGAAAAATAAGGCTGTCTGAACAAGTTCCAGCTCTCACAGGTTTTACTGTATTAAAAGGCATGACTCTTAATGAATCTTTGAGTCAGAGCAACTGCCAAGACTGCCGTCCACCTTCTGTGCCCCCTTGTTCTGTCCTCACAGGGTTTTGCAGCATTCTGTAGATGTGACAGAGGAAGACCGAGGCCCAAGTCGCAGCAACCGCATGGAGATGTCGATCTTTTATGTGGTCTATTTCGTGGTCTTCCCTTTCTTCTTTGTCAATATCTTTGTGGCCCTTATCATCATCACCTTCCAGGAGCAAGGGGACAAGATGATGGAGGAGTGCAGCCTGGAAAAGAATGAGGTAACAACAGGTCTTCTGAGGTGTGGGAGAGCAGGGCCCCAGAAAGAGCAGTTGGGCCAGCAGTATTAGGAAGAAAGACTAAAATTTCTTGACTTTTTAAAGAAACACACAGAAGATGAAAAAAAATAATTATTTAGTAATTAAATAAACATTTTTGAACACCTGCTCTGTATGAGGCCCAGGTGTGAGGTGCCAAAAGCTGGAAGGTACACAAGGTGTTTAAGGTACAGTCCCTGCTTTTTATGCAACCTACAGCCTGGAAATTGAGGTAAAAGATATGTGCCAAGACTATACCATTAAAACATCTGCTTATCTGACTGCATCCCTCACATGTACATGCTTCAAGGGCAGGGGATCTGTCTTATTACTGATTTTCTAGCAAAAACATGCTTCTGGCACACTGTAGAGTATTAGTGTACCAGTACTTCTTTAGGCAATGGGGTAGTTTTAGAACCAAACTGAACTAGAAATTGTCATCATGTGCTGTTGAACTGACTCCAACTCAAAGTGGCCCTATGTGACAAAGTAGAACTGCCCCATTGGGTTTTGTTAGCTGTTATATTTATGGAAGCAGATCTCCAGATCTTTTCTCCTATGGAGCCACTGGTGGGTTCGAACCAGCAACCTTTAAGTTAGCAGCCAAGCGCATCACCAAGCCTCCATTAGATATTGTTAAGGACCATAAAAGAAATGCTTGTAAAGTGCTATCAGTTTTTACTTCTGACTAAGGACATCAGGAAAGGCTTCCTGCCTAAACATCTCAGCCACATGCTGTGTCAAAGGAAATATTAATAAGCATTAAGCCTTTCCCCAATGTGACAGTTCCCTCCTCAGTTCTGTGCATTCAAGATAACATCTCTCTTACAGGTTTGTCCAGATAACCTCTGCTGCCATTTATACTGGCTTGTTCAAGCCCTAACCTTTTTTTCATGCACCATCCTCTTCTAACCATCAGCAAGCACACCAGTACGCATGGTTTAGAGAATGTCAGCTTGAACTAATAACCCTGCCTTTCCTGCAGAGGGCATGCATCGACTTCGCCATCAGTGCCAAACCTCTGACGCGTTACATGCCGCAGAACAGGCACACCTTCCAGTACCGAGTCTGGCACTTTGTAGTGTCTCCATCCTTTGAGTACACCATCATGGCCATGATCGCCCTAAACACGGTTGTGCTGATGATGAAGGTGAGAGGGTGGGGAATGGAAGGTGAAGGGCAGGCTGAAGCTCTCTGACTATTCCTTCACAGTGCAATTAGGTATGCCCCAGAGACACTGGGAAAAAACTGCAATCTGCAATATACCAATCCATTGTCTCGTTATCTAGTTTCCATTGTGGAATCTCATTTTGACTTATCTTGTTCAACAGCCTAACCTCTGAGTCTCTTGGAGTCTGCTGGTCAAAAGGCATAATAGTGGTCCAGTGCCTTCCAAGACCACATGTGGATAATGATGTGATTCTAAAGAAATGTTAGAACATTAAGAGAGGTTTGAGTCCACTTAATATAAAACAGTTGCCATTGAATTGATTCCAACTCATGGCCAGTTCACGTGTGTCAGAGTAGATATGCTATGTCTGTCATCCCGTCTCCTGCACCACTCGCCAGAGTGTCCCACAAAAGCAGTGATGAGA
The DNA here is from genome assembly GCF_000298275.1 of Orycteropus afer afer. Classification (NCBI taxonomy): domain Eukaryota; kingdom Metazoa; phylum Chordata; class Mammalia; order Tubulidentata; family Orycteropodidae; genus Orycteropus; species Orycteropus afer. The sequence goes on from NW_006921630.1 coordinate 9,182,808, forward strand.
CAACAGCCAGCCTCAGTGATGTGTATCAGCTCTCTCACCTTTAAGGCTTTGATTCTCTTTCTCTCCCCTTTTCTCTTCTTGGCAGTACTACTCTGCTCCCTGTACCTATGAACTGGCTCTCAAGTACCTGAATATTGCCTTCACCATGGTGTTTTCCCTGGAATGTGTCCTAAAGATCATCGCTTTTGGCTTCTTGGTATGTCACTGAAACTATCTCAGCATTAGGCCTGTCTTCCCTGTGTGTCGGGTGCATCCCCAGCCTTTTTTCAAAGGAGGGTGGTTACTACTATTTCAGAAATGGTTCACACACCTACCCACCTAATTGTGTGCTCCTTTGACCATTCATTAAACTGCTGCACAAACAAGATGATGTATGAGGGTGTTAGGAGATAGGAAAAAGAAATCCACAACTCCAGCTCCATACTCATCTAGCTGTCAGCCCTGTCCTTACAAATTCAGACAGCAATCAGGCAGTGATAGTCTGGGTTTTACTAGAACTGCTGTTGATGTGTGGATAAAGAGGAAAATAAGAGTTGTATAAAGAAACCTTAGGGGCTCTGGTAGCATAGTGCCTAAGGCATTTGGCTGCTAACCAGAAGACTGGTGGTTCAAACTCACTAGCCACTCATCAGAAGGAAGGTTGGGCAACCTACTTCTGTAGTGATACCTCCTCAGAAACCCAAGGAGGGGTCACTATGAATTGTGTTCGACTCAACGGCAGTGAGTTTGTTTGTTTGTGTTTTTTATAAGAAAACTTGAGGGCTTCCTATTGGTAAAAGGTATAAGAATTTTATAACTTGTGGGAAAATATCTGTCCCTCTTAGCTTCACGCACGTGATGTTTTTGAGTGCTGACAATTTGATATTCCACCACTCACAGTGACCCCATGTAATGGAGTAGAACTCCTCCATAGGATTCTCCTAGACTGTAATTTTTGTGAGAGCAAATTGCCAGGTCTTTCTCCTGTGGATTCTAATGGCCAGCCTTCAGTTAGCAGCTGAGCACTTAACTGTTGCACCACTGCTGCTCCTTAGCCTCAAACATAGCAGATAATAAAGTTTGCCTAGCATCCTCCTCCCATTAGTTACATGAAGAGTAAGTTTCTGCCACCAAAAATAAATATTTATTGTTGGTGGTACAGTGCTTGAGGCATTTGACTGCTAACCAGAAGGTTGGCAGTTCAAACCCACCAGCTGCTTCGAGGAAGGAAGATAGGGCAATCTACTTCCGTAAAGATTTACTGCCTCATAAACTCAATGAAGCTTTGGTGGCGTAGTGCTTAAGACATTTGACCACTAACCAGAAGGCTGCTGGTTCAAACCCACCAGCCACTCCTCAGAAGGAAGTTTGGGCAATCTACTTCTGTAGTGATACCGCCTCAGAAACCCAGAGTGGGGTTGCTATGAGTCGGATCCAACTCCACGGCAGTGAGTCTGGTTTTGGTTTAAACCCAATGGGGGTTGCTATGAGTTGGAATCTACTCGATGGGTTTGCTTTTTGGTTTTCAAGCTTACAAAAGCTGATGGCCTTCAATGCATGCACAGTGTGCTTGCATGCATGTGTGTTTGTGAGTATAATGGCTTTGTGGAATCAGGTTTGGGAAGGGTTGGAGATGAATTTTTCTGACAAGAGCCCTCCTTTTACTTGTCCTTAACTACTAATTATAATTGTTTCACAAATTTTTTGCATTTGCTCTCTAGAGTGTTAAGCAAACCTAACCCTTTGCTTCAGTGTCCTATAAACAAAATAATCCCCTGCCAGCCCCCACTTGCTTCAGCATGCACAGTGCAATCAGTAGGATGCAGATAAACCCACTTAACAGCTGTTTCACACTTACTTAGAGTGTGAGCTACACTTTCAAATTATATGTGTATGTGGCTTTCCCTGCAAGAAGAAAAACTTTGCTTATTATCTAAATAAGTGTTTGTCTGGTAGCAGCTTTTACAGGGTCTCCCGGCTGGCTTGATAATTGTGAGTGTTGATTGTGGGGGTTACTTCTCGTCTCCTAATGGTCCTTTTAGAAACCATTTATTTGATCTTTTTGGGTGAAGAATTGAAGGGAACCCATTGCAGGTAATGGCATTGTTATTTGCTTGATTCTCTTTTGAGTGTTTTGAGTCTTAAGGAAATCAAAAAGGAAAAATAAGCTACCACCAACAAAGATGCCTTTATAATACAGTCTAGCCTTAAGCGGGGTGAACTGAAAGGGCAAAGCCACCACTGTAACAGAAAAAGTGTTTCTATGCATCTTGATTACTTGCATGTGGTATTGACATTGTTGGTGACTTGAGTCCCCAATTACGTGTCTAATTATGGTGAATGCTGAATACATACTTATAGGCTTAACTAGATGATTCGGCCCTGAAGCCTGCCTCATTCTAATCCTCATCCCTATATTTTCATTCAAGGTCTAGAGGCATTTTCACACTATAAAAGGCACTGTTAGTCTCAAATAAGTCATTGATATATCACTCTAGGTTTTCAGAATGCCCCAGTACATACAATTTTATCAGATCTTCTCAATGACTGTGCAGTTGGCATTAGAGATAGCATTCTTATCATTCTTATTGTTATTATTTTTAAGGAGTTCTGGTGGCACAGTGGTTAAAGTGCTCTGTTGCCAACCCAAAGGCTGACAGTTTGAACCCACCAGCTGTTCATGGGAGAAAGATGTGGCACTCTGCTTCCATAAAGATTACAGCCTGGGAAACCCTATGGGCCAGTTCTACTTTATCCTAGAGGGTCACTATGAGTCAGAATCAACTCAACAGCAACAGGGGTTTTGTTTGGTATTATTATTTTAAATGAGGAAACTGAAGTTCAGGAGAATTATGTTGCTTTTTGAAAATTATACTACAAAAGGCAGAATTGAAAAGCAGAGTGGGATTAAAAAGGGAAGGGAGAAAGAAAAAGAAAGGAGAAAATTAACATACATTGGTTGTTTATTAAGTGCCAAATGTTTTACATATTATTCATTGCATCTTCATAACAACTCTATTAGACAGGTGTTATTAGTTTATGGATGAACAGGGGCTCAAAAAGGTTGAATAATTTAATAAAAGGCAAGGCCTGGATTCAGACCCAGGTATAACTGACTCCAAAGACCACACTCTTTCCATGGTAATCTATTGTACTCTACTAAACTATCTATACTGTGCCACAGGGTGTCGTAAAACATCCTCACCTGGATTCCAGGGCCTCTAGGATTTAGACTTGTGTTCTCTCTTTTACATGTGGACCCATCCAAGAATTAGGAAGCTCACTCCAGCCAGGTTGGGCAATAGGAAAAAACACCCTGAGAATTGAGGAACAGAGACTCAGCTTGGCTCCACCACTGATGGACTAGGTATTCTGATAGAGAGTGAGTGTATGTGGTCTTGGGGCATGTGGCTTTGGAATCAGACAGACCTCTCTGAGTCTCAGTTGTCTCATACATAAAATGAGGGTAACAACAGCTGATAGGGTGGTGGTGGTTGTTGTTATGTGCCGTCGAGTCGGACCTGACTCACAGCAACCCCTCCTTGGGTTTCCGAGGAGGTATCACTATGGAAGTAGATTGCCCAACCTTCCTTCCAAGGAGTGGCTGGTAGGTTTGAAAGCAGTCAAGTGCCTTAGGCACTACACTAGGGTGGTTATGTGTATCCAATTAGGTAATGAATAAGGAGTCCAGGCCAAAGTAGATTCTGAGCTGTTATGTACATTGAAGGTAACTTCTCTTTCCCTCCTCATCTTTTCTGTCTCACATACCCATTTCTCCCCACTCTTCTTGATTTAATTTATTATGAATATAGTGTATTTATCACTACCTTTCTATAGGATTCATGAGAGGATTGAATGAGTTGAAAGCATACCAAGGGTCTAGTGTATATTATGTTGTTGTTGTTGTTGTTATGTGCCGTCGGGTCGGACCCGACTCATAGAGACCCCTCCTTGGGTTTCCGAGGCAGTATCACTACGGAAGTAGATTGCCCAACCTTCCTTCCGAGGAGTGGCTGGTGGGTTTGAACCGCCAGCCTTCTGGTTAGCAGTCAAGTGCCTTAGCCACTATGCTACCAGAGCTCCTAGTGTATGTTATAGAGATTCAGTAATGCTAGTCCCCCACCCCAACCCCCTTTTGAGCCATTGTGAGGCTGGGACCCCATCCAGGGCTCTGAGAGTCTCTTATGAGAGGCACTGCCAAAGTGCAAGCAGGTGACTTTTTGGAAACTTGGGTGTCCTATTTCTTTTAAGGAATGTAGTCCAAGGTCTATTCACCTGAACCTGGCAGAGCATAGACCACTTTCTCCTATCAAGAAGAGTATTATCTGGTTGGTAGATTTCTCAGGCCTTCAGTTCTCCTCCTTTTCCTTCAACTCTTTCATTTTATCACTGCTTCCTTTTTTTATTTCATTATACCTCCTCTCAAGGTATAGCAGAGAAAGAGAGAAAGACAAAGTAGTTTCATCCTGTTGCCAATCAATTGGTTTGAAAAGACCAAGAATTAGAACACTTTTTCACACTTGTGATCTTTAGTTTCTCATGATCTCTGTGATTTTTGTTGATAGTCCAAAACCAAAAAAAAAAAAAAAAAAAACCCAAGTGATTCTGACTCATAGTAACCTTCATTGGGTTTCCAAGACTGTAAATTTTAATGGAAGCAGACTGCTCATCTTTCTTCTATGGAGTGGCTGGTGGCTTTGAACCACTGACCTTTTTGATTAGCAGCCAAATGCCTTAACCACTATACCAGAGCTATTTAGTTGAAAGTCAGAACTGTATTTTTATACACATGGTACAGTAGAGATAATATAGAAGTTACAGTGGTAGAAAATGTTAATAATATTGTAAATAAAATTGTCTTGTGGTTAACGGTGATGGCCTCTCCTTTTTGAACTTTATAATATTCTTGGCCACAAATCTCATTCTTCCCTATGAGCTATTTAGTGATATAAAAACACAGTCTTCAAATAGTAATGGAACTGCTTCCAAATGAGAGATTACAAAATTATTGAAAGACAAATAGCATATCTGGTTAGAAATAGAAAATTGAAGCCAAAGTTAGAATGAACTGGTGTGTGAACTGACAGGTTTTAATTCCAGATGTCAAACAAAGTTATGTAATGAAACATGTCTGTTGTCCTTTTTTCTTTCTTGTTTTCTTTCCCTGATGTTTCCTTGGCGGGATTCACTTGGCAGAACTATTTCCGAGACACCTGGAATATCTTTGACTTCATCACTGTGATTGGCAGTATCACAGAAATTATCCTGACAGACAGCAAAGTGAGTGGCTTGTGGGACCCTTCTCCATAAACTTGTCCCTGAAATGGCATTTTAATAATCCTCTGCACATTAAATCCATTTCTACCCATCAAATCAGTATGTAGCCCTCTGAGTGTTGAGAAGTTCACCTCCATAGTTCTGAACAGTAGCCAGAGAATACAAACATTGGAATGGTGCTGAATGTCATGGAATGTTTGTTTCATTTGCATGACTCAAAAGGCAGACATCTAATGGGGTAAGTAGAATAGAGGGTGTCAGAGAGGTCTAGTGTATGCAGGGTTCTGCTGGATACTCTGGGAGATACAAAAGAGCACCAGATCTTTGCTGTCCAAGCTCTTAGGGCTGAATTGTTAGCTTGAATTTGTTCATCCTAAAGAGAACTTAGGCACTCTGGTGGCGTAGTGCCTAAGGCATTTGACTGCTAACCAGAAGGCTGGCATTTCAAACCCACCAGCCACTCCTCAGTCACTTCTGTAATGATACCACCTTGGAAGCCCAAGGAGGGGTTGCTATGAGTCAGATCTGACTACACAGCCGTGAGTTTGTTTCTTTTCTTTTCTTTTTCTTTTTTTTTTTTTTAAAGAGAACTTAGAGAAGTCATCATAATTCCTTTTTAATATTGGAGAGCTGTCATGTGCTAGAGGGATTACTAGGTTTGCTCTTTTGGGCATCTCAGTTAGGACTACTTGATAGAGGAACAGTGAGGCTGGGTTGGTATAATATATTCAGGGTATATTTCCCTCAATCCTTCTACCTGGGAAAAAGGGCAGGTTGGAAAGGCTTTGAAAGATAGACTTCACTGACCTGTCAGCTGGAGTAGATGTTACAAAAGAAAGGTAGACACTTTATATCCAATTTTATGATATGAAGGAGGGAATGTACACAAATATGAATGCTTAGATTTTTCTAAATGACTATGATGTCACTGACTATGTTTCCTTTTGGTCCACCAGCTTGTGAACACCAGTGGCTTCAATATGAGCTTCCTGAAGCTCTTCAGAGCTGCTCGCCTCATAAAGCTGCTACGGCAGGGCTATACCATACGTATTTTACTTTGGACCTTTGTGCAGTCCTTTAAGGTAAGAGGCCCTAGCTCCTCTTCTCTGAGGCCAAGTGGCTCTGTCATGGCAGACAGCACAGCCAAGAAACACATGTCACTTGGCATCATTGCTCACATCCCTTCTCCTCTGGGAAGTTGAAAGTCAGTAGAATGGGTGTTTGTCAAAGCAGTTCCTGGTGACAGCACAAGAGTCTCTGGGTGGTACAAATGGTTAGTGCACTCGACTACTAACTGAATGGTTGGAGGTTTGAACCCACCCAGAGGCACTCAGAAGAAAGGCCTAGTGGTCTACTTTTGAAAAATCAACCATTGAAAACCCTCTGGAGCACTGTTCTACTCTGACACACATGAGGTTGCCATGTATCAGAATCAACTCAATGGCAGCTGGTTTCGTTTTTGCTTGGTTATAGCAGTTGAAATCAACTCGATGGCAACTAACAACAACAACAACATAGCAGGGCCCCGCTAAGCTATGATTGGCTTATGTCTATAGGATATAATTTTTCTAGAAAAATATCTTGACTTTATAATTCAGGTATCCTCTCTGTCCTCTGAGGCAGAGAGTGTGTATTATGAGGTGTACTTCTCCTAGGTATTACAAATTGCCCTGAGGAATCCTTTCCATGTATAGAGCCAGTCATCTGTGGTCAGTTGTCCTCTGCGTTTCAGAGACCTTGTCACTAGTTTTATTTCATGTAACAGTTTTCCAAAGGACTCCTTGAGTTGTTCTTCGTAGGAAGATGACTCATACCCATCCCTCCCATATGTCATCAATGTCTGTTTCCTGAGCCACTGAATGTATGGCATGCTAATGGTCACCCTGTGTCCTACAAACAAATAGGGATGACGAGCAAGCATAATACCATGAGCTTCTTTTGAACAGCCTCATGCTGTTGTACAGAGGTGTATGTATAATAAATAGAAAAAATGGACACCTGAGGTCTACTTTAATGGCAGAGCCTGCCAGTAAAAGTTTTCCAAACATATTTTAAATAGCTTCAGGTTCTAGCAAATAATCGTAATTACTTTTTAAGGTTTAGGAGGCCTAAGAGCTGTTCGGAAGATTGGGCAATCCTACTTCCGTAGTGATACTGCCTCGGAAACCCAAGGAGGGGTCGCTATGAGTTGGGGCCGACTTGACGGCACATAACAACAACAACAACAAGAGCTGTTCAAATGCCTACTAGTTTGCTCTCTTGTCAAAACAAGAGTTTTCCAGTGAATGTGTTTGGAAAATAAATTTGAAGAAATTAAGTGATTGAAAGATGAAAACTTATGAGTATACTAAATTGCTTTCTTTATTTCAATTATTTGCATATTTTAATTAGAAATTTAAGCAGAGAAGGCAAGCCAGTGAATTTATGGTTCCTTATCATTGGAAATGGAGTTCTCCCATCTCATCATCACTCATTTACTTCTTCATTAAGGGCTGGGGAGTTGAGACTGTGAAACCAATTTTAAGGATGCTCTGGATCCTAGGAGCTCCCTTGACATATTTTATCATGTCCAGAGAAGTTTTGGGTATGATACTTACCATAAAGGTCACCATGAAAACTGTTTTTCCAAAGCTATGCAGCAGAGGAGAAATCTAAAATCTTAGCAAGATCTTACCATCTGGTCTCAGGTGAATATGGATTTAGATACTTTTAAAACCCTTTTTTAAGAGGCCCACTCAATAAGCCCTTGCTGTTAGTAAGTCTCTTAAGAAATATGTGTCAGCCTGTCATATTATCATCCTCACCAGTTCACTGTGAAACTATAGACTACTGAAGGCAAAGAAAAGGATGTCAACAATTGATAGGCAAATGATTGGCTTATTCCAGCAAATAATACAGAGAACTGGGGAGAGCTAAATCTACCTCTGGATGACACTGTTATAGACAGGTATTTTCTCTTTTAGAATAGTTGTGGCACACAGTGTAGAAGTTCTTTTTTCAAAGTTTACTTAACAAAGGCTTTCTCTTCTAATGCATAGCAGAGAGGCACACAATGCAAAGAGCAATGCTGTGCCTGTAGGTATTCCTTCCAACCCTGAGCATCACCCATTTCTCCATCTCCGAACCCTACTCACAAGTTCTTCCCTCTTGTCCCTTATTGTATTAGAATTTATAGCATGACAAGAAAGGAGAACAGAATGAATCTTTGATCCCCTTTCCAAAACTGGAGGTAGGGAGTGATGAACTAGGGACTGGAGACATTGGAGTGGAGAAGGTAGAATAAGAGAAGGAAGTAAATGGTGGAAGGTAGCAGCACATCAGATGGCAAGAAACTCTGCCTCCATACGCACGCCATTCAGTAGAGGAAGTAATTCACATCACTTCTCGAAATGCAGCCAGTCCTCTTCACAATCTTGAGGATCAACTCTTCATTGGAGAGCTGGTTCTCCTACCAACTTTCAGTTGCATTTTAATTGTGTCCTTTATTCAAGTTGTAAAGAGACTCCAAGGGCTCTTCAGTTAGCTAGCTATCTCTGTTGATAAGCTCTGCCCAGGTCATGCAGCCTGAAAGCTTTGGTGGTTCGGTGGTAGAATTTTCACCTTCCATGTAGTGGACCCGGGTTTGATTCCAAGCCAATGCACCTCATGCACAGCCACCAGCTTTCTATCAGCTGTCTGTCTGTTGCATGTTGCTATGTTGCTGAACAGATTTCAGCGGAGCTTCTAGAGTACAATGGACTACAAAGAAGGGCCTGATGATCCACTTCCGAATATCAGCCAATGAAATCTTTATTGATCACAATGGTTTGGTCTGCAGCTGTTCATGGTGATGGTCCAGGGCTGAGCAACATTTTGCTTCTTTGTGCACAGGGTGGCCATGGGTCAGGGGCCAACTTGAAGGCAGCTAACAACACCCAAGACAGGGTGGAGACTCACAGTCACATTATCTGCCAAGAAGCTCACTAGATGATAAAGAACAGGGACTTCCATGGCAGCATTGAGATCACCCCAGAATTTTAGTGGCCCACCCTGGCCCCAAATCCAAACTGCCCTATGTCTGCTTCCTTCCCCAGCTACTAAGGGCAGTGCTCTGCCTTCCATCTTCTCTACCCCCATACTTGAGATGTTATTATCCCAAAATGGTGTTAAACTTGCACAGCATGGAATGTGTCACATGGAGTCATGGAATTATATGATGGCTAATACTAAAGCAAGCTTTTTGGAATTTTGCATGACACATAATGGAATATCAGGAGGCTTGAAAGTTGGACGATGATGTTGCCTAAAAGCCTCAGAGGACAAAGGAGCCTTCCAGGAACTGGCAAATGAGGCCCAAGCCATTTCACTGTACTTCCAGATTCTCCATCATGGACATCACATTGGGTATGGGAGTTTGAAAGGGTAATCTAGGGATTTGGAAGCCACAGCTAGATGCTTGCTGTGTAATTTGCATCACAATTATCCAGGTCATTAATATTTTGTATGCAACTTGGGAGGAATCCCAAGCCCAGGAAGTTTTCCCAGCTCTCCTTGGAAGTACAGGCCACAGTTCTGGATGAGTGGATATTCTTGACAGGTAAATTGTAAGCCAACAGCTTCCATGTCTCTCAGAGCATGTGGACATCAATCAGCATAAGCATTGCACCCAAAACTGAACATCCCAGGAAATGATCCCAGTGCTGTGACAGTCACTGTCAGGGGGTGAGAGTCCCTGCACTGCTGGTGACTGCAGGCTGTTGAGCCTGGAAGCTGCCCACCTTGAATTCATGGTCATCTCTCTGCTTTCCCTCCAGGCCCTCCCCTACGTCTGTCTTTTGATTGCCATGCTTTTCTTCATTTATGCCATCATTGGGATGCAGGTAAGATGGTGCGCCAGGGGCTTAGTAAGGGGAGGAAAATGAGTTAGAGCCCTACTAGTCTTCAGAAACAGTTGTTCGCCAGTACTGTCTCTGACATAGCAGCCTGAGAAGGAGAGATGGAGTGTGTTCTGAACCCCTTCTTGCCTACAGGCCACTTTCCCGTGGGCCTTGTTGCATGTGACCTTGGAAATTTCACATATGCTGCAGTATCTATTCAGGTCACCCACATCATCAGGGGTCTGGTGCAGGGACTTCATCTGGGGTTGTCAGATTGTGATGTTAACTTATAAGCAGCCTGATTTTTATGTGTGCACCAACAGAAATGAAGCAAAGATTACAGCATTGTTTTTAGCCAGAGGGAGCACCTCTGAAACTAAAGGGGAGAATCTCGTATACCAGGATCTTGGTACTTGGACAAGGTCTGAAAAAAGATCACATGGTTATTCTCCTGTGCACAGTGACACCAAATGTGTTTCAGTTAGGTCTTGAATGGCTGAGATTTATGCTGTAAGATCTATCAGCATGAACAACGCGTGGACTTACTGGTGCTCTGCTCATATCTAGGGAGACTCAAGGGCCACATTCCAGCTAATTCCTCTCAAAAAGGAGCATGTGGCTTGCTGGATAGTTCCTGGGTTACCCCATCCTTTCCAGTTTCAGAACTTAAGGCATAATCAGGTTCTTTCCATGTATATAGGTAAACAGAGACCTGCTGAGCAGAAGAGGCCACAAAAGGTCTTTGAAAGGACACTTTGGTTATGGATGGGTGAATTCCTACTGTAAACAGTCAGCAACATCTTCCATGAATTTATCTGGTTGGATACACAAGCATTCTGCTTGTCTTAGGGAAGCCAAGCCCTTCAGACTTGGAGATATCATGTCTAAGCCCTAGCAGAAAACTTCAGCCAAGTTGCAGGCTCCTGAAGTCAAGCCATCTGGTTGCCTTTGGACAGAGAGCCGTCTTCTCCATGATATCTCCTTCTGGAGCAATAGTGTGCACCAGCAGCCCTTTCCAAGAGCATCTCTGAAATATCTCTTGGTTTTGCTCTTCTCTCTAGCTTGTACTTCTTAGTTTCACTATTCTTCTAATTTCATTACTGGAAATTTTTTTCTCCAAAAATACAGTAAGTTTTAAAGTATCAAAAAGTTTGAGACTCAGTGGATAAGCAGGAAGTGCTCTTTCACTGAGGATGTTTGAGTAGAGATTTTGGAATCTACTTGATGGCAATGGGTTTTTTGATTTTGGTTAATGATAATGTCAGGAATATTAGAAACAAAATTCCTGCTGAAGTTTAAGGCTGGATTGATAACCTTTCTGAGTCTCCTTCTGACTCCCAGCTATTTGATTCTAGAATTAAAATGCTCTTGAGTATGGAAAATGAATTTGGTCTGTGAACTTTCACTCAAATCACAATAAAGACATTTTTAAGAAATGAATAAAATGCCCTTGAACTGGCAAATTAAAGTCTGATGAACTTCTTTTTGTCCATAACTAAAATAGTTCTTAAGTTTCCTCTTCAAGCAAAATTAACTAGAATACTGACCTGCTACTAATATTACTAGTGCTGATAATGATGATAAAGCTAATTGCCATTACTTTAATTCATTGATGTTTAGACAGTGCTAAAGGAGCTTTGCTGGTGTAGTAGTTAAGGCATTTGGCTGCTAGTCAAAAGGTCTGTGGTTCAAACCCACCAGTTGTTCCACAAAAGAAAAATGAGGCAGTCTGCTTCTGTAAAAGTATACAGCCCTGGAACCCCGATGTGGCTTGCTATGAGTCAGAATGGACTTGATGGCAGTGAGTTTGGTTTGGTGGATGCTGCTGAATGTGGGCTCTTCTCCCACCTTCCCTTTCTCTGCCTCTCCTTTTCCCTTCTTTCTTCCTCCCTTCACCTGCTGTTGTTTTTTCCCTACCTCTACCTCCTTTTTCTTCTCTCCCCCTTTCTTCCTCCTTTCTTCTTCCTTCTCCCCTCCTGCTCTCCTCATCCCCCTTCCCTCCTCCTCCTCCTACTTGACAAGCTGTGAAAACTTGGTCAAGTCGCTGCACCTCTCTGGGCCTTAATTCCCTCACCAATATAGTACAGGGCTTGAATAGTTAGCTTCGCAGATCCTGTCTAAAATTCTAATTCTGTTATAAAATTCTGTGATTCCTGGTGAAAAGTATCTAAGCTTATACTGTCATTAAGCTTTATCATGGGTCCCAGTATCCCTTCTATCTCTTCTATCCCCTTTGATGTAGGAAATTTTGGTTAGTGACAAGGACTAAATTAAAATTTTTTAAAAAATAGAAAAGAGAAATTGTAAAGTCCACCTTCATAATAAATACCCATTTCTGGCTTGGAAATTAGAATAGAGTCAAAGTCACTTTGGTTCCTTTGACTACATGCTTACCTACTACAAAATCTAAGGATGCTTTTCCACTAGTTTATTGTTTGATGGGTTACTTGAGAAAATCATAATGAGGACTGCAATGGCATCACAAGTGTTAAATACGGAAAAAAAACACTGTAAATTGTGTGTGTGTAATAGAATAGGGATAAATTATGGATTCTATAGCAAAAGGGTGAAAAGAAAGAAGAAAGGAGGAGATATGAACAAAGGCAAGATAATATCCCCATATCGTCATGGGGTTTCCAGAGCAAATTAGATTAGATTATTTGGGTAGGCTTTTTCAATGCTACTATTTGCCTATTTGAAGGCCCTCTCTCTTCTTATCCTCCTTTTTCCCTTCTTCCTTGCTGCCGTCTAGCTTGCCACCTCTATTTCCCCTGAGAGACAAGTAGTATTTGGGTTTTGAAAAATAACATTGAGAACAAATTCCCAAAGCAGGTGTCAGTGGGAGTTATTTGAGCAAAATAGCTGGGGGCAGAGATTGTTCCTCAATTGCACATTCTAAAAACTGTTAGGGATAAAATGTGTCCCATTTAGCATACATTAGATGAACAGAAGTATGTTAACTGTAGGCCGAAAATTGTTTCAAATGTACACCTTCGGTTTATATCCTTGATTTCTGAAAGGAGATCCTGATATGCAGTGTGGTCTGGGAAGAGTGTGCATATGTAAAAACACCCTTCTCCTCTGCCGAGACTTAGGGTGACCTTGGCTGTAGGCAGCACTGTATCTGGGAGTTCATCAGTATTCATTACCTGTGGATAAAGATCTCTAGTGGTCCCTCTTTTTTCACATGAATTTGTACTGTGACCACAGAGTAAGACCAGTGACCAGCGCAGAGCAGTAAGCTTCACTTATGGCTAGGTCTGTCTGAAACCTCTTTCATGTTCAAAGTATCCAGTTGTCCCGACTTCTGTCTTACAAGCAGCACTTTGTTTTAGCTTCTGCATTGAAGGATCACTTTTGGAATTCTAGCTTCCTTTCTGGGTGGTGGGTGAAAATTGTCTCTCTCGAATAATGTTGTATATGTGGATATGGATGCTTTTGTTCTTATGGACTCTAGATGATAGGGATCTTGACATTATGATATTTGACTATCTGTATGAAAACATATTAAAGGAAGATAGAGATTCCTCTTTCTGACTTGAGCTGCTTGCAAATCCCAGGACATCTGCCCAAGCAATAATTCATGACTTCTGCAGATATAGATGTTCCCATCACTATTACCCAAGACAGGCAGAAGGGGTGACTCCTTCCCTCCATTTCCATTATGGATAATGCCTTTGACAAACTGCCTGAGTGCCCTGGTGACAGGTATCGTGGAAATAAAGAGGCCACATCAGATGTGGGAGCAACAGGCAGAATGACTTCATCTTAGCTTCTGTGGCCCTCACTAGTATTAGTCTCCTTGACTTGCACTGAAGCAGTGGAGAAGATAATTACTGCTGAGTATCAGTCCAAGAGGGTGGTGTCCACCAGTCTCTCTGGTTTGAGTTGTCTGCTTCAGGGTGAGGCCCTCAGGAAGAACCATACATGTGGGTTCGCCAGGCTGCAGGTCTACCTGATGCCCAACTGCTGGGCAATCACACAGCTCAATACTCATTGCTTTCTGTTGTTTTTCTTCTCAAGGTTTTTGGAAACATAAAATTAGATGAAGAGAGTCACATCAATCGGCACAACAACTTCCGGAGTTTCTTCGGTTCTCTCATGCTGCTCTTCAGGTACTTGGGTGCATAACTGTTGCAGCCAGGGCACTCCTGGTGGAGGGAGATGAGTTGATTTGTCTCTTCCTCCACTTCTCTTTGTCTCTTGATTCTGCTTCCTCTACTCCTGTCAGGATGTGCTGTAGAATGGGGGAGGGAGGGAGACAATGAGTTTGTGAAATTACCCAAGGACATTAGAAAAGTTAGATCAACTCCTTGGTCTCGGTAGTTGATTTGCAAGTTGCAATTTCAGCATGACATCCAGGGCCCTGGAAGGGGCAGGTAAAGAGAGTTTCTTGAAGACCAAAATCCATATAAGGCCTAAAACCTTAGATGACCAGATTTATGTGGAGTCTTAGAAAGTACCATGATTATCTCTACCACTATTAACCAAGACCCCTCAGAAGATGGAGAAGCAGTGGGTCAGTGTCAGAACTCAAGAGCAGCTTCATTGGCACTCTTCATCCCTCAATGGAAAGAGCTAGAGGAGGCTCACTAGGCTCTTTTTTGGGGCCTGAGCAAGAGAAAGGGATGAGTGAACTGGCAAAGAGGCCTAGGCAAGGGATAGGGCACGCAGACCTGCTACTGCTAATTCAAATGTCTTTTGGGCTCAGGAGTGCCACAGGTGAGGCCTGGCAGGAGATTATGCTGTCATGCCTTGGGGAGAAAGGCTGTGAGCCGGACACCACGGCACCGTCTGGGCAGAACGAGAATGAACGCTGTGGAACCGATCTGGCCTATGTTTACTTTGTCTCCTTCATCTTCTTCTGCTCCTTCCTGGTGAGCAACATTATGCTCTTGGTTTGAGATGTGGCCTATCCCATCTCACCCCAACTTCTCTGATAAATAGATAAGACATGTTTCCTTGGAGTACATTCTCTGTCTCTGTCTCTGTTTCTATCTCTGTCTCTGTCTCTCTCTCTCTCTCTCATACACACAAACACACACACACATACACACATACACACCAGCCCATTAAGAAACAGGCCTTCAAGAGAACTCTTGGAGGTCAGGGTGCTTCTCAGACTCTGGGTATATGACTTTAAATAGCTGAGGAAAATCTTTGCTGCTTCTAGGGAAAGATTGTTGTGAGAAGGGATGATGAATGGGATATGGTTCAGTGAATACAGCTTTGAGCTTCATACCAAATCTGTTGTAACCCAGAAATAATCATTTCTCTTTGCCCCCACTTATTTTGTAAGTAGGAATAAGAACATCTTTCCTCTCTTATGGAGACTTTTGAACTGTTTCAGAAAAAGTGCCCTGGAAATTAAAAAAAAAAAAAAATTCACTGCTGTCGAGTTGGATCCGACTCATAGTGACCCCTCCTTGGGTTTCTAAGGTGGTTTCTCTACAGAAATAGATTGCCCAATCTTCCTTCCGAGAGGAGTAACTGATGGGTTTGAACTGCCAGCCTTCTGGTTAACAGTCAAATGCCTTAGGCACTACGCTACCAGAGCTCCTTGAAAATACAAGGTGATACAGCATTAATAAGAGTAGAATGATGACAGTAGCACAATGTAATAGACGTAGTTCTCTCTTGACTTGTGGTATCATGGGGTTTTTTTGTTGTTGTTGTTTTTACAATGGGCCAACTTGATAGAAATGATAGATATGAGTGATATGAGTATTAGTAAATATTGAGTAATATCTGTGGAGGACACCCACTTAGAAAACAGTGAGATGTCCTCAGTGCCTTCTTTATTCGTTCTTTGGGAGAAAGTATGAATCAGCACATCAGCATCCTGAAATTGCTACCCTGCACACTCAGACCAGCAGTGATAAGCAGAATAAATGGATGACATGCTACCAGATCAATAAAAGGGTCAGTCTCATGTTTCTGACCACCCTGACATCCCTCAGCTCAGCTTCAGTGCTAATGCCACTGCCTGTACAAAAGGCAGATGACTCAAACAGTGATGCTGCTGAAAAGTGGTCAATTCATGGCAATGCATCAAAAAGTGAATTAATTTTCTCATGTCTAAGGCATTTCTAACTCTTTAAAGTGGAAGAAAGACCCCAAGGGGACTATTAAGTGTAGCTAGCAGGTTAATGGATCACAGAATGTACTAACTGGAGACTTGGGTAACTTACATTGTGGTCTTGGCTTTGTTGCTGTTCTAGCCTTGGCTGAGACACTTTGCCTTTTACAGTTTTTGTCAAATAGGAGGAAAATGACTTGATTAGAAGAGTATATAGGCATAGTGGGCATGTGTTTTAATACACTTTCTTCCCATGTATGTGAAAGAATTTTCAATGAACAAATAATACAAAACTGTATACTGTTTAACATTTGTGAGTATAATGTATGATGAAAATAACTGAAAGAGAATTTAGAAAAATTATATTAATTTGAGTTTTAAGTTTATTCATGCATGTATTCAGCACATTCAGTGCAGTTTTTTGTTTGTTTTTTGGGGGGAACATTTTATTGTGCTTTAGGTGAAAGTTTACATAGCATATTAGTTTTCTATTCAATAATTCATACACAAATTGTTCCATGACATTGGTTGCAATCTATGCAATGTGTCTGTAGCCTCCTCATTTCCACTCTGGGTTCCCTGTTTCCATTCGTCCATTTTCTCTGCCCCTCCCAGCCTCCTCATCTTTGCTTTAGGGCAAAAGGTGCCATTTTGGTCCATATAGTTGATTGTTCTAAGGAGCACATTCCTCACAGTGTTACTGTTTATTTTATTGGCCAGTCTCTTGCTCATTTGAGAGATGGCCTCTTCAAGTGGCTTCAGCTCCAGGTGAGAAGGATGATTTAGGTCAATAGTCTGGGGGGCTCCTCCAGTCTCTATCAGTCCAGTAAATCTTTTTTTTTTTCTTCCTTTTTTTTTTATGAATTTGAATTTTGTTCTATATTTTTCACCCATTCTAACTGGGACCTTCTTTGGTGTCCCTGGACAGAAAGGTCAGTAGTAGTAGCTGGGCACTGTGTAGTTCTTCTGGTCTCAGACTTGAAGATGCTATGATTCATGAGGACTACAAGTCCTGCAAATTAATATCTTCTCTGGGTCTTTGGTTTCCTTCTTTCTTTTTTGCTCCAGATGGGAAAAGACCAGTAGTTGTATCTTAGATTGCTGCTTGCAAGCTTTTAAAACCCAGATGCTACTCACCAAACTAGGATATAGAACATTAATTACCCATATGAGCTATGCCATGCCAATTGATCTAGTTGTCTCCAGAGACTATGGTCCTTAGCCTTCAAGCCCAGTAGTTTCATCTCATAGGTATTTGGTTATGTCTAAGAAGTTTCCATAAATATTCCCCCATATGCTCTATTATGTATAGGAATATACATGTAGGATATTACAAATATGTATGTGGAAATATCCAAAACTAGACCTATATATAGACCATAACTAGACCTATATTGCATGCAAGTATAGTCCCATAAAACCTTCCACATGCAGGATTTCATGTGTCATACATAGCATTAACCATTAAAAAAAAAAAAACAAAATACTGCCATCGAGTCAGATCTAACTCATAATGACCCCTTCTTGGGCTTCTGAGGCGACATCACTATAGAAGTGGATTGCCCAATCTTCCTTTCGAGGAATGGCTGGTGGGTTTGAACTGCCAGGCTTCTGGTTAGCAGTCAGATGCCCTTTATTCTTGCAGACCTCTCAGTGTCTTCCTTTACCTTGATCACAGTGTGCTGACTTTCTCCATATTGCATATTGCCTTTCCCTTCACCAGAATAAATACGTGTTTGCTATCTAGTTAGGGATTCTCCCTTCCTTCCCCTCCCATCGCTGGTAGCCATCAAAGAATGTATCTTTCTGTGTGTAAACCTATTCTTGATTTTTTATAATAGAGGTCTAATACAGTATTTGTCCTTACGACTATTTTACTCAGCATAACATCCTGCAGATTCATCCATATTTTGAGGTGTTTCATGAATTTATCATTATTATTTATCATTGTGTTGCATTCCATTGTATGTATGTACCACAGTTTGTTTATCCATTCATCTTAGGTTGTTTCTGTATTTTTGCTATAGTGAATAATACTGCAGTAAGCATGGGTGTGCATGTCTATTAGTGTGACAGCTCCTGTTTCTCTAGGATATATACCTAAGAATGAGATTGCTGGATCATAGAGTATTTCTATTTCTAGCTTTTAAAGGAAGTACCATACCATTTTTCATAGTGATTGTACCATTTTATAATACCACCAGCAATGTTTAAGAGTTCCAGTCTCCCCACAGCCTCACCAGTGTTTGTTGTTTTCTGTGTTTTTTTGATCAGTGCCATTATTTCTGGGTTTGGATGGTATCTCATTGAAGTTTTAATTTTTTTCTAATGGCTAATGATCACTAGCATCTCTTCACGTGTTTGTTAGCTAACTGAATGTCTTCTTTGGTGAAGTGTCTATGTCCTTTGTCCATTTTTTAGTTAGATTGTCTTTTTGTTGTTGAGGTGTTGAAGTTTTCTATACATTTTGAAGATTAGATCCTTGTCAGATACATTGTTGCCAATTTTTTTTTTTCTTGTCTATAGGCTCTCTTTTTACTCTTCTGGAGAAGTCTTTTGATGAGCCTAAGTATTTAATTTTTAAGAGGTCCCAGTTATATAGTTTTTCTGCTGTTTGTGCATTTTAGTTATGTTTGTTAGTGTAGTTATGCCATAAATTAGGGACCGTATGTGTTTTCTTCCATGGACTTTATAGTTTTAGGTTTAGTATTTAGGTCATTGATCCATTTTGTTGGCAGGTTTTTTTTTTTTTTTTTTTGAGTGGCTACTAGAATTCTTACACTGAGCTAGACCCTGGGTAGAACTCTCAGGAAAAAACAGCCCCTCCCTCACCTAGAGTCAAAGGGGAAACAAGAATACAGTGTGTCACCACTTGCTATGTTCATGGAGTGATGTGTCACATATGGAAAGGCATATAAACGTCTCAATTTTATCCTAGATGTTTTAACTGTTTAATAAGAAATATTTAAAAGAACCCAAAACTGTAACTGGGAAAGTATTTAGAGACTATAAAGGTACTTTTAGACTTTTTCAGATGGAGTGTGCTGCATAATTAACATTGACATGATTTTGAAAGAGTTGCAGTGCCTAAGGTATTTGACTGCTAACCAGAAGGTTGGCAGTTCAAACCTACCATCTGCTTTGCAGAAGGAAGATGGACAATCTACCTCCATAAAGATTTACCACCTTGGATATATAGTAGAGCTGACAAGGGATAAGGCTGTAGTCACTTCTTCGCCACAGCCAGTTATCTGGAGGGAACAAGTAGTTGGACCTGTGGGCTCGGGACCATGGTCATAGGGGATATCAAGCTCAATTGGCATAGCCAAAAACAAAAAAACAAACTCACTGCCGTGGAGCTGATTCCGACTCATAGCAACCCCTTGGGTTTCCGAGGCAGTATCGCTACAGAAGTGGATTGCCCAGTCTTCTTCCAAGGAATGGCTGGTGGATTTGAACCACCAGCCTTCTGGTTAGCATTCAAATGCCTTAGGTACTACCAGAGCATACTACACAAAACCATTGTTCCACATCCTACTTTGGTGAGTAGCGACTGGGATCTTAAAAGCTTGCAAGTGGCCATCTAGATGCAATGATGGGTCTCTGCTCATCCAGAGAAAAGAAAAATGAAGAAAACCAAAGACACGTGGAAACAATTAGTCCAAGGCACTGGTACACCATGCTATCCTCAGCCTACATGTCTATGAGACCAGAACTAGAAGGTGCCCAGCTACCAATGTCAACCACTCAGAGGGAGATCTATATAGGAGATCCTGGATAGAGTGGGAAAACAATGTGCAGCAAAACTCAAAATCATTAAAAAAAAAGGGGGGGGGGACCAGGTTTGCTGGTCTGATAGAGCCTGGTGGCACCCCTGAGACTATGGCCCCTAGCTTCCCTTCAGGTCTGGAATTGAATCCACTCCTGTGGCTTCTAACCAAGCAAAGGACAAGCATATGAGCTGAACATTTACTTTAGGTAGTTGTACTCCTTGGAGAGATCAATCATGGGAGAATAGAAGGGCTGTGTATACATAGGGAGACAGCTCAGGGGCAGGAGTGCATGTGAGGGAAGGACACAGGAAAGAGGTATCTATGGGGAGGAAGTGGGAGGGGAGCTGTTGCATTGTGGGAAATTGCAGTCAATGTCATGAGATGTGTATGTGAACTGCTATATGGAAAATGAATTTGCTCTGTAAACTTTCACCCACATCACAATAAAATTTTTTTCAATGAAAAGGATTTACCACCTCGGAAACCCAGGGGGGTTGACTCAATGGCAGTGAGTCTGTTTATATATATGATATTCAGTACTATATAATCTGCTTTCAAATTGTGGCCCTCTATGAGATTGACCCTGAGTAAGCCATACAGTTTCTCAATTCAAATCAACCACTCTATACTAATCTTAGGGACCTATGATGCATGTGCCAGGCTGGTGTACTTAAACATACAAATGTGAATATGAAGCACTTGAGTCCTTGAAGGGGTGATGGTAATTCAACCTGTCTCACAAAGTGTTAGAGTGAGCATTAAAACAAGTAATGGGTGTGAATGTGCACACTGTATTATAAAAGCCTCTACAAATGCCAAGCAATAATAATAATAATAATAATAATAATCCTTTTTGTTAACGTTAATAATTACATACCTTGAAAGGAGTGTAAAGATATGTGAGTATACATGGAAAACCCTTTAAAACCCTGGCAGTAGGTAAATAAATTCACTGCATATCCAATCTCAGTGACAGAAGGAAAGGCCCATGTTCAGTCAGTCAGCTGCATGAGACAGAAATCTCCAAATAATAGTGTCTTAACCAAGAGGGATGGATTTCCCTCCACGTCAGTGCAATCTGGAGGAAGCAGTACAGGCCTGGGATGGGGGCTACACAGAGCTGTAGGGCATCAGATTCCTTCCTGCTTTTTGCTCCATGACCCCCATGGAATATCCTTCACCTTCATGGTAAGAGCTGATAGCTGGATGCCTGACCATTTACTTGTATTCTAAGCAGCAGACTGGAGGAAGGAAAAGCAAATGGAATGAGACTGGCTATGAAAGTACACCAGAAGATGCCAACTTTCACCCTCTTCCAGATTTTCTTTTTATCTCGTATACCTTGTTTGTATACCTGTCACCTCCATCTGCCCAGCCACTTAATCTGGACTATGGGAATCATCAAGAGACATCTCTATTCCCTCATCCCCACAGCCAATTGGTCTCCATCAGGCAGGACTCTTTTCCTCGGAGGTGACAGAAAGCTCAGCTAATTTGGCCTAACCTAAGAAAAGGGATTTCATAGGTTCATGTGAATAAAGAGTCCTGTGGCAGGACTGGCCTACCCAAAGACATGATCTAGGGCTTAGATGATTCACAGGCCCAGGTTTCTCTCTCTATTTATATATCTTGTGGCTCCACTCTCCTCCATATTAACTCTTCTCTCAAACACCCCACCCTTAGCTCGAGACCTCACATCCTCACATACTCAAGATCAACAGGGAAAAACTAGAGTCTTTTGTCCATTGACTTTGATGAGATCACTTGTTCAACCTTTCATCCATCACTGTGGCCCAGGGAATGGAATTCAGTGATGAGCTGAGGCTTGGTCACACGTGGTGCCCCACTGAACCATACTAACTCTGAATAGGCAAGGGGTGGATGCTTAAGAGATCAAAAGTCCAGCAAATGGCATCAAGGAACCATTTGAAATAACAAAAAAATAACAAAACGATGTTGTTCACTGTGGTCACCAAGTCCAGTTGAGTCCACCTCCTCTACTCTTTACTCCTGTCCACACTACTATCCCTGCTTCTGGCTTAGTTCAAGAACACTGCCACAATCTCCTGCCTGATCTCTGATCCTCCCACTCATGTCCCCATTCCTGCCCACCCTCCACACTGCTACCCATGGTTCTTTCTGAATGCAAATGTGCCTTGGAATCTCTCCTAGTTAAAACTCCTTCTGTGGCTCCTATTGCCTACTGAATGGTCTAGACCAGGGGTTGGCAAACAAACTACAGCCCACAGGCCAAATACAGTGTACTCCCTGTATTTGTAATATATGAGCTAAGAATGATTGTTACATTTTAAAATGGTTGCAAAAAGTCAAAAGATGACTAATATTTTGTGACATGTGGAAATTATAGGAAGTTCAAATTTCAGTGAGCATAAATAATGTTTTATTGGGACACAGTCATGCTCTTTCATGTACATATTGTCTTTGGTTGCTTTTGCAGAACTGAGTAGTTATGCTAGAGACTATATGGCATGAAAAGCCTAAATATTTACTATCTGACTAGTTTTCCAGCTCCTGGTCTAGATCCTTTAGCATGGTTTACAAAATGCCATGATCTGGTGCTTTGGACCCAGCTACACTGCCCTTCACGTTGTTCCCTGAAAGCACTTCATTTCTGTGCAGCTTGTTCACATTCATTCGTGCTGGCTCCTCTGCATAAACCACCCTCCTCTATGCCCGTGGCTACCTGGTGAGCTGTTCCTAGTTTTTTCAGGTCCCAATGCAAACATCAGACCTATTACAATTTTTTTTCTTCTGACTCCACTATAACCTATAGATTCTTCTTTCCTGGCTCTTAAGAAATTTGTGTCATTTGTGTTTTTGCATATGTCATATTCTCTACTAAATAAGTCTTTGAGAAAATTCCAGTAACATTTGCTGAAGGCCTGCTAAACTTTAAGCACTGTGCTAGACATGGGAATATATCTCTAGACTTTTCTCATCTCATATCCCCAGCACCTGGATCTCTGTTTGGAACATAATGAGTATGCAATAAATGTTTTGTTGAACAAATAAGTGGAAGAACTGAGTCTTAGAAGCCGCTTAAGAGCCATGAACATCTGTAAGTTGCCACTCAGTAAGCCATGAAGACAGCTCTAAGACATCTCACCAATTCTATGTTTGCACCCTTTGTGGAGCAAGGGTTGGGGAGGGAGGCTGAACAGGGAAAGGTGATATCAGGCTTTGAATTCCTCTAGCCTTCAAGAGTGTTGTGGTGACTACTGCTCTCTCTGCAGCTACAATAACAATTAAATAAATTGAACAGATGATAAAAGTGCATATGGAGTACTTTGTAAATATAAAAGGGCATAGAAAAATTAAATTATAATTCTCACACAATGAGCAGTGTGTGGCACAAGTAATGACAGTGTGTTGCATTCAGCCAGATCAACATTGCTTTATGGCACCTTCAGCGTTAATAACTTTTGAATTCTTTATTTGCCTTGAAGCTTGTTTTTCTGCTTCCTTTGCTTTGCTTAAGTTTCCCTGAACTCCCCTTCTGCCCCCTTACCCTTTAGATGCTCAACCTGTTTGTGGCCGTCATCATGGACAACTTTGAGTACCTGACTCGAGACTCCTCCATCCTGGGACCTCACCACTTGGATGAGTTTGTCCGCATCTGGGCAGAGTATGACAGAGCTGCATGGTGCGTAGACTTCTGGGCCACCCAGGGGCCTCATATCCGGGGCCTCTGGAGTTCTCAAGGAAGAGGTTGGAATTAGAGCCACCCAAATGCTTGCCTGGTACATACAGAAGGAGAGAAGATTCTTCTTAGTCTTGGCCTAAGGAAGAGGCTTAGTCCTCTGACTGGCTCTGTTATCAAGCCAGTCACCAACGACTTGCCCTTTTTATCTTTCTTTACCCTTTCTTTCCTTCTGTGACAGGCTTTTCCCTTTCCTTACCAGTCCCACCACTCAGACCTCATAGGAGCTTCTGACAAGCCCTTTCTTCTCCTGGCAGTAATCAGTGGACTCCTTTGAGTCACCAGGAGATGTGACAAAATTCTCTAAGGCAGCTGGACATCTGGTCACCATGCTCAGTGACATTAGCATTTTATTTTTTTCATACCTCTCAACAGGTACAGTGTGTGATAACTCTGAAATTATATAACAAACAAAGCAAGTTGTTCTTCAAACTGTTCTGTTAAACACTTAGTTTTTATTGCATAGGATGAAATTAAATGCAGGAATTAGCAGGGATAACGTCCCAGCCTCTCTTTCACTGTCCAGCTGTTCTGAAATGAAGTTGTACTGTCTGAGCTTTAGAGCAAGGGTTGGCAAACTATAGCCTATGGACTAAATTTGGCCCACCAACAGTTTTTGTAAAGTTTGATTGTAACATAGCCACACCCATTTATTTATTATTGTCTTTGGCTACTTATAGGAGCTCTGGTGGCATAGTGCCTAAGGCATTTGTCTGCTAACCAGAAGGCTGGTGGTTGAAACCCACCGGCCACTCCTCAGAAGGTTGGGCAATCTATTTTCATAGTGATGTTGTTGTTGTTGTTATGTGCCGTTGAGTCAGCCCTGACTCATAGCGACCTCTCCTTGGGTTTCTGAGGCAGTATCACTATGGAAGCAGATTGCCCAGCCTTCCTTCTGAGGAGTAGCTGGTGGGTTTGAATCGCCAGCCTTCTGGTTAGCAGTCAAGTGCCTTAGGCACTACACTACTAGAGCTCCTTTTCATAGTGATACCACCTTGGAAACCCAAGGAGGGGCTGCTATGAGTCGGATCCGACATGGCAGCAGTGAGTTTGGTTTTTTCGGTTTGACTACTTTTTGCACAGTCAAATCAGGATTGAGTAACTGTGACAATGATGGTGTGGCCCACAAATCCCAAAATAGCTACTGTCTGACCCTGTACAGAAAAATGTTGCCAACTCCTGCTTTAGCATGCAATGGGGCAGCATTGCAGCCCTCTCTGTTGAGGAGGGGTGAGAGCTCTTATGAATGCTCACTCCACATGGGCTTTTCTGTCCCAGGTTGTCTTAGCTTTAGGATCGTAACTTACTAGTATGTCCATTCTGGTCACCCTCTGAAAATACTTCAAGAATTGTCATCATTCTATACAGAAATGGGCCATGTTGCTTCCACCTGGATCCCCTTCATAATCTGAGACTGTTCCCAGAAGCTATCTTCTTGTGAGACTGTTCAGCTGGGATTGCTGCTCCAGGGGCTGGAAGAATGAATTGGAATTCCTCTTCTCCTCAGTAATCATGACTTAGGGCACAGAGTTCTCTGACTTCATGCTTGTTACCATGGCTGCACAACAGCTTTTACTTTCTGGGTGTACTTCGTATAGTAGGTGGCCTCCTTAAACAGCAAAGGGCAGTGTTAGAGGGGGATGCACGAAGACACTTAACTACTCTGAGTTCCCTCATCTATGTTGTTGTTATTGTTAAGTGCCATCGAGTTGGCTCTGATTCATAGTGACCCTGTGTATAATAGAAGGAAACACTGCCTGGTCCTGCACCATCCTCACAATTGTTGCTGTGCTGGAGCCCATTGTTGCAGCCACTGTGTTAGTCCATCTTGTTGAGGGCCTTCCTCTTTTTCACTGACCCTCTACTTTATCAAGCATGATGTCCTTCTCCAGGGACAAGTCACCCCAATAACATGACCTACCTTTAAGAGTGTCTGTGAGGATTATATTAAATCCTGTATATAACTATTAATATAATTGGCACAGACCATATGGGAATGCAACTGGAATATATGAAAAGTTGATACCTAAAAAGTATGGGTGGGTATGAGGTTGGGAGCTTAAGAAGGGACCTCTTTACTCACCTGAGAGAGGAGAAACTAACTTATAGCAAAAGAGTTCATTGTTCACCTCGGTTCACTAAGGTATCTCTGGCTCTCAGAAATCCCAGCTTCCTGTGGTTTCATGTAGTCTTTGGATTCAAATGCCATGTGAACTAGACACATTCCTCCCCACTCATTCCAGCTGCTGGGAAGAAAGGATCCCATGAGGATTAATCATGAGACTCAGACATGTGAATTGTGAAAGAGCCAAAAGACAAAGAAGAAATCTCTTCATATCTGGTGTGAAATTCACAGTATAACTAGTTCTGATTGATGTCATTGGCTTTCCCTGTGAGATGAGGGGGAATCAACCAACAGAAGTCAAGTGAGCCAATGTATTCAAAAGGAAGACTGATTATAGGTTGCAAAGAACATCAGTCGATAGTAGCTGCCAGTTCATCCACTACCTGCTCACTAAGAAACCAAATAAAAGAATCCGTGCTTAAATTACTTCCCAAGAGTCTAGAGACTTAGAAGTACTGATGAGCTGCTATTTGAAAGACCAAGAGGAATCAAAATCAAAATCATGAAAAGGCTAAAAAGGGGGCAAAGCACTAGTCTAGAGATGGCTGCTGGCCAGGACTGAATGCTCAGAGATGGAGAGACCAGATTTATAATTTCCATTGGGAACCCTGGTCCAGACCTGCAGATCCCTCTCCTGTTGCTCTCTTGTTCTGGCCCATGATGGGGCAGATTCTTGAAGCCACTGGCATGTTACTATTGTAAGCTCCTCATTCATGGTGACCCCAAAAGAGAATGAAACACTGCCCATCCTTAAGATTGATTGCAGATCAGACTCTATGATACAGAGTCTTCATTGGCTGATTTTTGTTAGCTGATCACTAGGCCTTTCTTTCTAGTCTGTTTTAGTTTAGAAATGCTACTGAAACTATTCAGTATCATAGCAACACGGAAGCCCCCTCTGACAGATGGGTGGCATTTGTGCATGAGGTACATTAACAGGGAATTGAACCTAAGTCTCTTGCATGGAGGCAAAAATTCTGCCACAGAACTACCAATTCCTCCATGACTGCATATAAATCCATTGTTAATTCTGCCCCATCCACAGGGAGCCAAAGCTCTCTAGCAGGCCCGTATAAAGAGAGTTGATAGGATAGGTCACGTTACTCCTAGAATTCTGATGGGATTGGCCAACCTGCCCATGCATTGGGACTGGGAGAGACTGTACCTGGCCACCTCCCAGGCTACTCTCTGAACACAGACCCCAGCAGGCTCCCACAGAGTAGAGAAGCACTTGCCCAAGTAAACCAGGGAAAAATCTGTCCCAAAGAGAAGCGAAGCCCTTTGCAAATCCCCTCATGCCAACTGTGCTCCATGCTAATTAGCCTAATGGGGAATTTGTCTCTCGCAGTCTGCAGAAAGATTCTGACTTACCACTGCTCTGACAAGTGGGTCTGAGTAACTGAATGTAGTCAGTGTCTGTGAAGAGCAAACAGTTCTGCAGTCCACTTCAGTCAACCTGACATCTGCTCTTGACAGCTGTCACAGGCACTGCTGAATTGCCATGCTTTGCTTCTTAGAGGCCTCACTCGAGCTTGAGTCCTGTTTCTGGCTTGAATGGATAAATACAGAAGCTCTGGTGGAGCAGTGGTTAAACCATCAGCTGCTAACCACAAAGCTGGTGGTTTGAACCTACCAGCTGTTCCGTGGGAGAAAGATGTGGCAGTCTGCTTTTGTAAAGATCATAGCCTTGAAAACCCTATGGGGCAGTTCTAGTCTGTCCTGTAGGATCAGTATGAGTTAGAATCAATTCAGTGGCACACAATAGCAACAATGTAAGTAGGTGTGTATCTTGGGGCACTCTTGGGCAATAAAGCAGGTCCTTTCGCATTGGATGGGCTGTAATTTCCTTAGACGGTTGGGGACCGTGCAGTCTGGCAAGATGCTGGTTCTCTGGTGCTTACTGTTCTCAGTCTCTCCTGGTCTGGCTTGGCCAGCCCCAAGGAAAGAAGCTGCTGTTACCTCTCCCAGCCTTCCCCTTCATGGCTAAGCTGACATTCCTTTCCCATCTTCTCTGAGTGTCCTATTAACCCATCTGTGCTTCCTTTACAGCGGCAGGATCCCGTATAAGGATATGTACAAATTAGTGCGGGTGATCTCGCCTCCTCTGGGCCTGGGAGAGAACTGCCCCTACAGGGTGGCTTGCAAGGTTTGCCTCCCAGTCCCCAGCCGTGACTGTGACCGGCGGTGGGATGCAACATCTAATGCTTCCTGTCCTCTGCTCCACCACCACTGTGCTACACGAGGGAACCTTCATATTGCTTTCCTTTGAGTTTAAAGAGGTCCAAACACTCCCAGAACCAGCAGCTGTTACATAAGAAGAGGGACACATTTAGGGAGAAACAGAAAATAGTTAACTTCGTAATGAAGTTATGAGAGCACTTTTCTTGCTCATGCGCGCGCACACACACACACACACCCTTCAATCCATATAAGTCTGTAGATTTAAATCTACAGACTGGCATCCTTTTCACTCATGATGACCACATCCAGAAGTACCAGTAAGTCTGTAGATTTTACAAGAGGACCTTTCCCTCTAGGGAATGCAGAAGTCTTTTCACCCAGCAAAAAGTTCTGGTTTCCCTCCCACTGGAGAAAGAGAATCCCTCATTTTGGCAAAATGGCATCATCACCCATGTACAATGTATCAAAGTGTGGTTCTAGGCATCCCTGCCTCTGCCTACCCTCCCAGCTTGTAGGGAGTTTTGCCTGTGATATAGAACAGAAAGGAGGTGAAAAAAATAAAGAATTAGGGAAAGAGGTGAAAGGGGGTTAAGGAGACATAGATTTGGTGGTGTATGAAGAATTGAATAGCTCAGAGGGCTTGGGAAGGTCTCTGTAGATAAGGAAAAGCTACTGAGAAGATTCTTTGCCTTGGGGTTCTGACATATTATTGAGATGGGGCTGTGGGGTCTGTCATATTTGTCAAGTCACTGCTTATTTGTGAGAACAAGGGCGTTGTTCATGGGCACACGGGATCTCCCTCTCCACCTCTGCTTTTACTCTGGGAATGGTCTAATATCCCAGCAGCTCTGCCAAGTCCCCATCCAAGGCCAAGCCTGCTAGATAAGAAAATTCTCCAGGTGCTACACAAGGGAAGTATGGTCTCCCTGGGGCATAGCACAGCCCAGGCAGCTGGAAGAAGACATAGGCCCAGGAAGGATGCCAGCCTGGGCATCTGGCTTGGGATGAGGACACAGTGATTCCCGTATGCGGGAGGCCGAACAGCTGCCTCTGCTGAAACTCTTTAAACTCCACCCTGGTGAAACCTGCAGCCGCATGTGGGGAGAGCCGGGCGGACAGCATGGCATGCAAGAGGTTCTCCCTCCTCCAGGTTCTGTTCCTCTGTCCCCAGCATGCCACTGGCCTGGTGCATGCTGGGGAATCAGAAGCACTCCTCTCCACAGAGCCAGGTGGAAGCAACTGGGCCGACTCTCCGACCAGCAACCACAGCCCACCACTCTCTATGCAAGACGCTGCCTCCTGCTGCAAACTCACCACAGAGGGGGGATACACGATGTTCCACATGTGGGTTCAGGGCAAAAGAAAGGTCTGACTTCCAGGCCAGCACCCCAGCCCTAGCCGGGGCCACAAATTCCAACCCATGGCTGGAACACCGTCTATCCGGTTTATACCACTCATGCACAGCCCTGGGAATTCAAATCAACCTTGTATTTTATTGGGGACGGACGAAGTGAAGTCAGGGTCCGCTAATCCAGGAGGAAAATGAGTGCTAATGACAGTGCATGTGGAGAGTAGGGGACCAGAGGTTCCCACTCGTGTTCCCGGGTCTGTGTGGGGTGTGATATAAACCTGTACCAGGATGGAGTCACATGTATGATTTGCCTTGATTAACAGGTTTCCTATTCTTTTCCTGTTTGTCCACTTTGTTTTGTTTTTCTTCTCCTGTTTTCTGTTATTATTTTGTTTGTTTTTTGCTCTCTGGGAATGCCTGTTCTCCTCTCCTCCCTGTCTGCATCCTTCTTCCCACTTCCTTTCCTTTCCCTGCCACCCTTTCTGCCCTGCCACCCCACCCCATCCCAACTGACCACACCCCTCCATGAGCAGTGGCCGCATCCATTACACTGAGATGTATGAAATGCTGACTCTCATGTCACCACCGCTAGGCCTCGGCAAGAGATGTCCCTCCAAAGTGGCATATAAGGTAGACCACCCCTTCCTTTGTTCTGGGCTAGAGACCAACAGGAGATGGGATCCAGTGTGGGGAGGCCAGAACATGGGGAGGAGCCTGGGCTGGGGAGGCGGAGGAGCGGGCTCAGAGAAAAAGCAGTGATGAGACTGAGGAGTCAGGAAGGTTCACTGAAGAAGGATGAAGTCTTCAAATAATGCAAAGCATGGTTTGCAGTATTATTCAAAGTGGGTTTTTTTTTTAATGTGCTATTCTATGTTTCTACAAATATCTGGCTTGTTGTGAGTCGGTTTCTAGAAAGGAAGTGTTAAGTAATGTGTCGAGAGGTAGCCTGTGGGATAGCATATATGGGCAAGAAGGAAGCCTACAGCACAACGGCTATCAGAGATTATAAACAGAAAAATATCTTCAACCATATAAATTAAGAAAACAGTGCAGGAATTCCTCTGAACATGGTTCAAGAAGAAATTTTTAGGGGAGAGAGAGACTCTTAACAAATTTTTCTCTCCATGGAGTAGGAAGGAACCATGACATAGGTTCCTTCTAGGTATAAGGGGAAAAAAGGAACATGTCTTCTATCGCACAACAACATCAGCTTTCTTCTCCCATTAGCCCAGCTACCTCATTCTCTTGGAAATACTTAAGGGAAAGGGTGATGATGGACACAAATTGCTTTCAGTGTTAGATTCACCTCATTGGCCCAGCTGAGTCATGGGACCTAGCACTGGAGCTATGGGGTGGATTCCCCATGGCTTGCTCAGAGCAGCAATGAATATTGGGGTCATATGTATTGGGGTGCTCATAGCTTTGAGGCCTGGGATTTTTGCCTCCACACCTTAGTAATAGTTACTGTTAATTCCCCTTTATTTTTAAAATGGATCCAGAACTCTGGGACTCTTTCATTCACTTAAGAATACACCATAGCAATGCTACTACTTCTCTAGAAGTTTAAAGAAGTAGGAGAGATGGAGCTCAGAAACAAGCAATAAACTGGCTTTACATTCTAAGACATCATGTCTGTGGAACCAGTTTAGGAGAGAGGTCCCAGTGGAGCATTAGAGACCCTCCCTTAGGAGGAGACACTTCCCCTCCCAGCTAGGCTGGTGGTTCTGCTAGAGGACCTTCTGCTGCTGCCTCCAAGTTACCTAGCTCCAGAGAGCATCTCATTGAACTTGGGGTATCAGGGCACCCTCATCCATCCCAGTCCATAGCCTCTGAAGCATAGCTTGGGGACTGGCATCCTTTTCGCTCACGATGGCCACATCCAAAAGTACCAGGTGGTGGAATATTGCCCTGAGTTTTTTGCATTCATGGGATGAGGCTTGGTGGGAGAAAGGTACAAGATTGGAGGAAAAAGTCACAAGAATTCCAAAAACAAGATACTCTCTGGAAAGTGGATTTGGCCATTTCCATTTGATCCATTACCTTGGGTGAAAGGAACAAGGCCTGCCCACTCTGCTCCTGGCTTTGTCACCCTTCTTGCATTCCCTTTACTCTGCTCTCCCCATCCTTCTTCCCCAAGACCCTGTTTGCACTCTTTCCTTTCCCATCCTGTTCCACCTCATCCTTTGGATAAGTTGGAATTATGCATGTTCAGCCATGTGTTGGCAAATGCCATCTTTTCAAGACTCAAAAAGGGGGCACCAGGATGCATCTCTCAAGTCAGATAAGCAAAGCAAAATGTCCCCCTTCACTACCTTTCCATCTGAGTTTTGGGGTGTTCATGGAACAAGTGGAAATGTGGAGCTGCCTTAAAACATGGAATGGAGCCACCTCCCAGAGCTGACTCTTTTCCCTGAGCCACTTCTCTTAGAAACACTCCCCATCTCTGTCAAAGACATTCTTAGGACTATGGGGGAGTCCTACAGAATGACTAGGGAACCTCGTTCCCTTGGAATTTGGAATCATTCCCTAAGAAAAACAAAACAGCAGCAAATGAGCCTTCAGTGAAAAGCAGGGAGAGTAGGACTGGGAAAGGGGTGGGGAATCCTTGCCCTTCTTTTTTGTCTGTGCATTTGACCTCTGCACTTTTCATCCCTTCTCACCAAGATATCTTTCGATATTTTTTTGCCTCCTATTTCTTTTCTGTATTTCACACAGCGACTGGTCCTGATGAATATGCCAGTAGCTGAGGACATGACAGTCCACTTCACCTCCACACTTATGGCTCTGATCCGCACAGCTCTCGACATCAAAATTGCAAAAGGTAAGCTGAGGAAAGAAGGAAATGGATTCTGAAACAACTTACAGAGGATTGTGGAGGATGGAGATATTTCCACTTTCATCCACCTGCCTAATCACACCACCATGCACTGGCCTGGAAGTCCATACTAGAGCTTTGTCTCACCTCTGAGATGCAGTAACTCTAATATTTGCCATTTCCTCCTGGTAAAATACATGGTTTGATAATCTGGTTCTTTAAACTTTAGCAGTATATTATCTTCAGTGCCTGGTACATAGTGTGCATCCTAGAAGTATTTATTGAGCAAATGGATTCTCATTATATTCTTTTATATTTATTTATATTCTCTGACATGGTGTCTCTGGCAGGTGTTATCATAGAGGTCATGATGGTCCTTTGCTTCTCTTGATTTTCTAAGTCAGTGTTTAGGAGAGAAAAGGTTTGCTACTTCTTGATGGACCTTCAGCTTCCCTGCTCTTGCCAGATCCAAATCCTTTTCAAAGTCAGGTTACTCAGTCTATGGAGGCAGAGTGTCACTGGAAGGACATATGTACGAATAATGAGGCAGGCGAGCCTTACTCACGGTTGTTTTCATTTTTCCCTCTGATGGGTTGAACACCTGGGAGGCTTTTAGAAACAGTGAGGAAAGTTGATCTTGGTCTCAGGGCCTTGGATCTCTGTGGCAGGATATCTCAGAGTCACTGGAAATGGAAGGCAAAATCCATTCTGCTTCTTCAGCAGAAAGACCTAGTGTTGAAGATCCACTGTCACTAAATGCCAAGAATTCCTGTCAGAATATGAGGTGTCATGCTGAGTCAGTTCCTACCTCCACCTACTCCCTCAGTCCTTACTACTTCTATGTCCTATTTTATTTATTAATAATTTATCATATTCTAGGTGGTGCAGACAGGCAGCAACTAGATTCAGAGTTACAAAAGGAGACCCTGGCCATCTGGCCTCACCTGTCCCAGAAGATGCTAGATCTGCTTGTGCCCATGCCCAAAGGTATGGAGTTTCCTCCTGGGTCCTTGTTCCTGTGGGTCCAGTATGTTAAAGTTGTATGTTTTGGGGAACACTGAGTGAACAAGGAGATAAGGCAAGGATGCTCTTTTATCCTGAGGAAATGAGAATCTCAAAATTTCCTTTGTCATTCTTAGTTGAAAAGTTCTGTAACTTTCCACTTTCTGTAGTTAAGAAAGGTTCTGTAGTTGCAGATGACACTTCTTGGGTACATAGCTCTTTCCTTATGCATGAGTGCTCAGCAAATCCTCATGCAATTGGGAATGGGGGGGCGGTATTACATAGACATGAAAACCTGGTAGAGTATGAGGTGCTGCATACTAATGTATTCTTCTCATCAGTATCATCACTTGGGTTTCTATGTCTGCTCCCTGAGGGCAGAGATAAGGACCTATTCACTTTATACTCCCAGTGCGTAGCACAGTGCCTGACATGTAAGGAGAATGGGTGAATGAGTGGTGCAAACCTGCTTCGGAGAGTGGGTAACAAGGCTTTGAGGAATACTACCCTCTCCCACCTGTCTTCTCCCTATTCACACTATGCCACATATCTGTTTTTAGCCTCTGACCTGACTGTGGGCAAAATCTATGCAGCAATGATGATCATGGACTACTACAAACAGAGTAAGGTGAAGAAGCAGAGGCAGCAGCTGGAGGAACAGGTGAAGGTCAACCACAGCATGATGGGTGGGTGGGATATGAGATAGTTTAGAGATAGCTTAGAGACATTAGGAGACTCTGGTAGCATAGTGCCTCAGGCACTTGACTGCTAACCAGAAGGCTGGTGGTTCAAACCCACCAGCCACTCTTTGGAAGGAAGGTTGGGCAATCTACTTCCCACTACTTCAGTGATACTGCCTCCGCAACCCAAGGAGGGGTTGCTATGAGTCGGGTCCGACTGGATGGCACAAAACAACAACAACAACAGGAGGCACATGAGGGCTCCTGCAGGGACAGGCCCATGCATCCCTGGGGCCTAGGGCCCTGCAGGGACTTAGAAGCAAAAATAAAGAGAGTAGAGCCCAGGAACTTCTAATGGCATGTGAGATTGGAAACTGTGGGCCCAGGAATGATGGAGCAAAGGTTAAAATAGTCAAATGAACAAGGTATCAGTCATTAGGAAGCTAAGGGAGCAGTGGATTTATGTTAATGAAGGAGGAACAACTCAGAAAAGGAAGGTGGGAATGGTTGCACAGTTCAAAGAATGTCGTCAGTATTACTGAATGATACATGCAGAAGCTGTTGAATCGGTGTATGTTTTGCTGTGTGTATTCTCCACAACAACAACAAAATAAATTTTCTTAAAAAAAGACATCAGTCATCCTGTTTTACCCAAGTAAATGGTATATCCCACCAGCAGCAGAACCCACAAAGTCATCTGAGGTCCTTTCTTCCTCTTCCCACCTTTCACACAGAAAAATGCGCCGATGTTCCAGCGCATGGAGCCTTCGTCTCTGCCTCAGGAGATCATCGCTAATGCCAAAGCCCTGCCTTATCTCCAGCAGGACACCGTTACAGGCCTGTGAGTATCATCAAACGTGGTGCGGCACCCCAGCATGGAAAAGCAGACTAAGCATGGTGGCCAATCCTGGGGCATTGAACACTGTGGATGGACAAGGAAGGCAGGAAGCTTTGACTTGCTTTGATACACTAGGATCTTAGTTGTAGTTGTGTTGTGAAGAATAATCATTTTCTAGTCTAATTCTTCTTTAGGACGTCCCTGTGAAACTAGTGTCCTGCTAGGAAATATAACTGCCCTTGCTGGGTGTGAATTTTCCTGTCTGCAGAAAATAATGTTTGTTGAATGAAAAAGGGAAGGAGAACCAATAGTTAGTTACTGGATGTTTCCCTACGATAGGCTCTTCCAGAGACTATTTGCATCATCTTCCTTCATTCTCACTATAAAAACCTACTATGCCCTGGAGTTATGTATTAGTGTTCACAATTTATACAAATGAAGAAACTGGAGGCTAAAAGAGATTTTAAAAGCTGACCAAAGTCTTCTGGCTGGTAAGAAGCTGAACTGGGATTTAGAGCAGTTATTTGGGACTCACTGTACCATGGTAAAGAAGCTCTGCTGGTATAGTGGTTAAGACATTTGGCTGCTAACCAAAAGGTCAGTGGTTCAAACCCACCAGCAGGTGTGCGGAAGAAAGATGAGGCAGATTTAAGATTTACAGCCTTGGAAAGCCAGTGGGAGTCACTGTGAGTTGAGTCAACTCAATGATGGTAGTAAGTTTGCTTTTTTTAATACCATGGTCATAGTCCTTGGATGGTGCAGATGGTTGACCACTCAACTACTAACTGAAAGGTGCCTCAGAACAAATGCCTGACAGTCTGCATCCTTAAAAACTCTCTGGAGCATGGTTTTACTGTGCCACATATGGGTCACCATGAGTTGGAATTGACTCGATGGCAACTGGTTTAGTTTTTGATATACCATTGTAGGAGTCCCTGAGCAGTGATACCCAGAGTGTGGTTAATACACTGTGCTGCTGACAGAAAGGTTGGCATCCAGAGACTCATCAGAAGAAAGACCTGGCAATCTACTCCTGAAAAATGAGCCTCTGAAAACCTTTAGTTCACAGTTCTACACTGATACCCATGAGTCTGAATCAGCTCCACAACAACTAGTTTTATACTATGTTGTTGTTGTTATATGCCGTTGAGTCATCTCCAACTCATAGCAACCCCCTCTTGGGTTTCCGAGATGGTATCACTACAGAAGTAGATTGCCCAACTTTCGGTTTTATACTGTAGTATCGATAATGAGCAAAAGACGTTAGAGCAGGCAAAAAGTTTTTTAATTTTTTTTTTGATTTTCTATAATAGAAGTGGAAACAAAACCCTAATTTAAAAATTTTCCAATTCTTCCAAGTTGCAGGTCTTAGCTCCAATGTGGTCATTAGTCATACATGTCTCACCATAACATCTTTCTACTATTAATATGCATAGGTTGAGCACTCAGAGGACATGAGGCCCTGCACTCAGTGGAAGAGTTTTTGTGGTTGGGTTTAATACAATATTAGTTCTTATGGAATCTGGAAGCAACAGTGACAAAAGAACACAATTTAAGTAGTTAGCAGGAGAAGTGAAATCCAGGCTTGGGAATGAGACCTCTGTTGGAAGGCCACTTGGAATCTCTGATACCATTAATTTCTTTCTGCTGGTGGTCCTGGAGACCTTCTTTTGAATAGCCTTGTTTTCAGAGGTCACAATCTAACACATTTGGGAGAAGAAGAGGATGAGAAACATGACCAAGGCTCTTGGTCCTTTGTAGAAGTAATTTGATGTGATGATGGGGTGTGAATTTTCCTGTACAGAAAAAAAAAAAGCTCACTGCCATCCAGTCCATTCTGACTCATAGCGATCGCCATTGGGTTTCCAAAGTGCTGAATCTTTACAGAAGTAGATTGCCTGGTCTTCCTTCTGCAGAGTGGCTGGTAGATTTGAACCACCAACCTTCTGGTTAGCAGTCAAATGCCTTAGGCACTGCGCCACCAGAGCTCCTTACAGAAAACAAGTAGAGGATTACTTTTGGCCTGTGTGGAAAGGAGATATGGTGATATGGTTGGGCAGTAGGACCTCCTCATTGGAAGGGTTTACAGTGCTTATCATCAGCCCTACCTAAGAAATGGAGACATACACCCCCATGTGGATTTCTTTTAACCCCACCAATTTGTTGTGCAATTTAACCCCATCATAGGATCAGTTCAGGAGTTCTGGTAGTGTAGTGCCTAAGGCATTTGACTGCTAACCAGAAGGCTGGTGGTTCAAACCCACTAGCCGCTCTCAGAAGGAAGATGGGGCAATCTACTTCCGTAGTGATACTGCCTCGGAAACCCAAGGAGGGGTCGCATAAGTCAGATCTAACTCGATGGCAGTGAGTTGGTTTTTTTTTAGGATCACTCCAGCTGCTCTCACATATATTTATTGATTAATTCACTCATTGATTTGACCAACATTTATTGAGAGACAAGTCTTGAAAAAGAAATTACAAGAAAGATAAAGATTAGGAATGAAAAAGGTAGTTTAGTGTGACATTAGGAACTCTGATAGTGTAGTGCCTAAGGCACTTGACTACTAACAAGAAGACTGGAGGTTCAAACTCACCAGCTACTCCTCGGAAGGAAGGTTGGGCAATCTACTTCCGTAGTGATACTGCCTCGGAAATCCAAGGAGGGGTCGCTATGAGTCGGGTCCGACTCAATGGCACGTAACAACAGCAGTGCAGCATTATTTTAAAGGAAGAGCTCACCTAGTATGAGGCTTTGGAAGGGCTCCCTGAGGAAATAATGATTGAGCTGAGACCCAAAGACCAGTCACTCCAAGAGGGGTGAGAGAAAGTGTAGCAGTGAAGGAAACCTAATATCTACCAGAATGACAGGAGCACAGAGAGCTCGGGGGTCAGATGTGGCAGATTATGGGTTTGGACAGCTAAGCAGAGGCCAGGCCTTTGAGGGTCTAATAAGCAGCATAAAGAGGTTTGACTTTGTCCTAGAATAACAGGGCTTTAAGCATCAGAGTGACGTGATCATATTTGTTCTTTGAAAAGATCATTCTGGAATGCGGTGTGGAGAAAGGATTAAAGCGGAGCAGTTTTGGCTCAGGAACACTGTTTAGTAGATTACTGTAGTTATGTAAATGATGATCGTGATTTGGACTAAGTGGGGAATGGTCGTCAAATCTCAGAGATTTAGAAGATAGAGTAGATAGGATTCGGTGATTAGTTTGCTACATGGAATGAAGAAGAGAGAGGAATCAAACATGACCCTTGGGTTTCTGTTTGAGCCTTTGGGTAGATGGTGGTACAGTTACTGAGATGGGAATACTGGTGGAGCTGCAGGCTGGTTTCTCAGGACTATCTGGAACCTATGTATCTAGACCCATGCATTTGTTCAAGTAAAGCCTGCCCTGGGAGTGCAGGGTTGAACTGATTGATAGGGTCCTCCCTGAGCTTACAGCTGCTAGAAATTCAGACATCAAACAGTTAATTATTAGAAAGAACAAAATTTGTCATTTTCAGTGATTCAATGGTAGTTCTGATAAGTACAAGGAAGGAAAACATATCATGATACCAGTGCATGGAACAGGGAGATCTGACCAGTTATCAGGTAGGGAAAAGGTTGGATCAGAGATTTCCTTAAGGAAGTTCTAATAAGAATTCTGAAGGATAAATTCAATATAACATGGAAAGATTTTGTTGCAAAGAGAAGCATTCTATACTCTGGGAACAGTATGTATTTAAGTTTTGAGTCAGAAAGAAGTCTGGCATACTCAACTAAAAATGACAGGTATGTCTGCTATTCAAGGTGCAAGGAAGAATATGAGGCAACAAGAGGTAGAGGAGGCAGGGACTAGATCATGAAAGGATGGAGCCAGGTTCTAGATTCAGGACTTAATCAAAAGCAATGAAAGGCTGATGAGGATTTTAAGTAGGAGGTCCTCTAGGTTCAAATCATTCAGTGATTCCAAGGGGCCTGTCTACCAACCAGGGATTCAGCAGTTACTCATTGTCTGTAAGACAAAAGGGGATCCATTTCTCATCATAGCTCTGCTCATCTTGTTCTTGGTTTTTCTCAGGAGAAGGCACACTGAGGAAGATGAGTGAAATTTAAGCAGGTCATTCAAATATCAGATGGCTCTGTAGCATTTGTGAAAACTCAGTTAAACCCTCACGACTAGCATGGGTCCAGTGAGGTGATTCTCTGCTATTCTCATCTTTC
Organism: Orycteropus afer afer; assembly: GCF_000298275.1. Lineage (NCBI taxonomy): Eukaryota > Metazoa > Chordata > Mammalia > Tubulidentata > Orycteropodidae > Orycteropus > Orycteropus afer. The sequence continues at coordinate 9,221,692 of NW_006921630.1, forward strand.
CCTGTGATCCTAATCTAAGGAAGATTGTAAACCCATTGTTGTTGAGTCAATTCCAACTCCTAGCAACCCCATAGGGCAGAGTAGAACTGCCCCATAGGATTTTCAAAACTATAATCTTTATGGAAGCAGATTGCCATGTCTTTCTCCTATGGAGTGGCAGGTGGGTTTAAACTGCTGACCTTTTGGTTAGCAGCCAAGCACTTAATCACTTTACCACTTGGGCTTAGTTAAGTAAGATTGTAACTACTGATTATTTTTAAGTAATTGGCAATCCTTGATCATGCCTCACATTTTCCCTTGGATGCACACTCACCTCTTAAGTGGCTCTCTCTGGAGCAGAAGACTGACACAGAAGAGGCAATGTTCCATCTCTCTCTCCTCATTCTACTCAGTTGATAGAGCTGCTGCTCAGCCACTGACCCTGTCCCTCTTGCCATATCCAGAATGCCTCCTCTGAGTTCTTGAACAGGTCAAAATTGTAGCTGTTAGTATACTGGTTGGATTGGGAGCCAAATTCTCAGGAAAAGTTGGCTGCCTCTTTTTCTCCTAACCAACTCAGTGGGTCCCATTGGCTAAAAATGTCTGGAGGTGCTAAACAGCAGTTTAATAGCAAGTGCACTGTGACAGCTATCCATATTTTCATTCTCAGGTCTCTCAACATTTGGCAGACTTTGTCCCTGTCCTCCTTCGTAGCCATTTTCACCTCCTCTGAATCACCAATTTCTGGAATCATTCAACCCAATTCATGAACTGACAAGTAGTATCTGGCATAAAGTGGTTTTTCAATAAATGTTCATTGAATTGAATTTAGTTTGGCCAGGGATGTTGGCACAATAAGGCCATATACTTACTGAGAATGGGAAATTTTTTTTTTAAAGACCATGACTGCTTAATATTTAAACAGACTGTTCACTGTTTAAACTATGGCATTTTCCTGCCAAATGGGGAAACTGAGCAGAAACAGATTTACAATCTTAGGATTGGTCTTCCATATGGCTGAGTGTGACAAATGATGTCATTTGTCACAGATATGCTAGTCACCAGCAAATGATGAATGATTCCAAATGCAAGTTGGAAACAACAGTTTCTTTCTTTCCCAACACATTTTTAAAACTTTTCATCCTGGGGCTCAGACACCTGTAAGTTACCAGGCCTACCAGCCAGCGAAGGCTAGATGGTGTTGGTCTTACTGGGAAGGTCTTGTCTAGGGTGGGAATTTGTAGTAGCAGATATGGCATGACTGTTTCTCTCTCTCTCTCTTTCATATACCCTCTGAATTTGACTTCGCTTTTCAGGAGTGGCCGGAGTGGATACCCTTCAATGAGTCCACTCTCCCCCCAGGAAATATTCCAGTTGGCATGTATGGACCCAGCTGATGATGGACAGTTCCAGGAACAACAATCTCTGGTGAATTAAAGAGTTATATGACCTGGAAATTACTTCCTTGATTTCCTGATCCCCCTCACCCTCATTTTCAAATTTTATTTCATAGTTATGATCCACCAGAAAAACTTTCTGGTAGTCCAGCTAGTACCCTGGGAACTTCCTGTCTTCACCCTGGCATGCCTACGTTTCTTATGTTCTCTAACAAATGCTTACTCTTTGGATTTTACAATCCCAGAGGCCCTTTCACTGCTGCAGAAACGTATATTACTTCAGGCCAAGCCTTCTTAGTTTATACCCCTGAGCATCAAACATATACACAAAAGTCACATATAAAATCCTGCCTATGATATGGAGGCTTAAGATGAATCATCATAGAGTGAATAGCACCAACCATACAGCTTAGTGTAGCCAGTGTGGCTCCCGAGAGCACCGGAATGCCCTAGCCAGCCCCTAGTGATGCCTTTTCTTGAGAACTTAAGAGCAGTGTGTGCAGTAGTGATGAGCTCTCTGCCGTGAGGTACAGAGTCTCTTTCCTCTATTCTGTGTAGATTTAGGCAAGTGGGGCCTTTTGGTCACAGTTCTGCAGGGTCAAAAATATTCTAATATGTCCTTAAAGTCACTCTCCTGAACCCCAAGTGAGTTTCTTATTAGCATAAATGGTGAAATTCTCTAGGGACCTATTGCATCAAGTTAAAGCTTTGAGAAGACGGCAGAGTGAAGTTTAGTTTTTCTAATACAAAGCTAAAGTGCAATTCCCAAACATAACAAGATCCCTCCTGAGCTTAGAATTAGAGCCTGAGTTTTCACTGGCCTGGACTAAAAAGACAAAATCCCAGCCTTTGCATAAGTTCATACAGGTAGCTTATACTACACAAGTTCTGTATCACTTTGATTATAATACACCTGAAGTTTTCTCTCTCCTTCATTTTTCTCCTGGTACCTCCCCCACTACTATATACCCTGGAGCTATCGTGAATTGAAGTCATGGTGGAGTGTGGGTGTGGCCTCTTTGTGGGGTGCATGTCTGATGGCATGGGTACTATTCAGAATAGAAGCAAGCAGCTCAGTAGCTCAAACAAATGAGTGATTTTGTCCCCTGTGACTGTTGAGACAGAGAACTGTGCATGGTTGTGTTTAGGGAGACAGCCAAACCAGACACCCTAGGGCATGAGTGTTGCCTGAGGGTGTTCTTGGTGATGGGGCTGGGAAATGGTGGAGTGATTCCCTGTCTTTCCCTCTGAGAAACTTAGCCCCAGAGCCCAAGGAGTAATTGGTACAAAGAATTTGATTCTTAAAAGTATCTGTCAGCATCCTTTAGCTTGCCTGCATGGCAATGGGTCCAGTGGGAAAAATCTCAGTAATGTGTCCTTTCTTTCACAGGGAAGCTTCCTTCACTATGTCTTCATTTCTGCGGGTTCCCCAGAACTGAGCCCTAGTGCCAGGACTCTTTGGATATGTGTTCATCTCATTGTCAGTACTGATGTTTGTAATTCAGTTGGGGTGTCAGCTGTACGGCACTCTCTCCACTGTGTACTATTGGCCATCCGTAGAGCTGCTGCTCCATGTCCTGAGGCGTGGCCATGACTTGAGTGTGTGCATATGGAGTGTGTATGTGTGTGTGCGTGTGTCTTATACCGCCTCTGACACCCATAAACTGCAGTGTTGTTCCACATCTGTTTGGAGTCAGACCTGTGTGCTATATAAAGCATGTCCTGCAAACTCTGTAACTTGATTCAAGTGTACACATTACATGCCCTGGGAAGGCACTCCTCCCTTTCACACCAGAGATCACTCAGCCAAATGGTCATGGAGGCTGAGAGATATTTTAGGCACCCTTTCCTTTGGGCAATGCCCTACTCACACCCTCATGTTTTAAGGATGTCATTTCCTGAAAAGTAAAGTAGCTTTTTTTTTGGTCTCCAGATATCCAAGATGTTTATAGGTTTTCTTCTTGGATGGCCCATGTAAACCCCTCTAAGGCAACTCCATTCTTCATACAGTGACACTTTCTCTTTGTACAGAGCATACACATCTGCCAAACTAACATTCTTTAACCAGGAAAAAGAAGAGTTACACAAGGCTTTAGAGATTCCCCATCCAAACTTCTAATGCTCTAGAACAGCATAGTTCAGTATGATAGCCACTGGCCACATGTGGCTGTTGAGCACTGAAATGTGGGTATGAGATGAGATGAGCTGTTAAATGTAAAATACGTAATGATGTCAAGACTTGGTACAAAAAAAAAGTGAAATATCTAATTTTTTACAATGATTATATGTTGACATGATATTTGGATATAGATTAGGGTAAACAGAGTATGTTACTAAAATTTCATCTGTTTCTATTTATTTTTTTAAATGTGGCTACTATGAAATTTTAAATTAGATGTGGCTTGTACTATATTTCTATTGGACTGCACTAGTCTAAAGCATTCCTCACAGATGGCCACCCACCATATCTTGGGATGGTTTCAGTCATAAGAGAATTCTTTGACTACTAAAATCATAAATTGATACATCCCTTAGAATACAGGCTTCTAGTTAATTGGTAAGAAGCATCTCCAGATTGAAAGAATAAAACCAACACTACCACCTCTCAGAAAGTAAACTGCACATATCTAACAAGTTTTATTACCAGCAATGGTTGTTTCGCAAAGTTATAAAATCTGAAGCATCGTTCAGTGAGGGGGATAAAAAAAAAAGATGATACTGGACTACGAAAGGTAACCGTGACCTCTCAATCCCTGTTAAGAAGGTAATAAGAGAAAAATAAAACATTAATTGAATTAGAATTTGGAATATATTCCTGAGCTGTCTGTCTGAGACATCTGGTATACCACATAGTGCCCATAGACACACACACACACGCACACCCACCCACACACATACACACCCCTGAGACCTTAAAGATACAGGTCTCTTTTCTGAAGGCCATTCTTGGTATGGAGGAAACAGAATATCCCCTGGAAGGGAGAAACAATAAGATGGAACCAAGTCCCACAAGCGTGGCTGTGTGTTTATTTCCAGGAGCCAGAGGTTAGTGAATTAAAAAGCGTGCAGTCCTCTAACCATGGCATCTACCTTCCTCCGGACACCCAGGAGCATGCGGGATCGGGGAGGGCAGCCTCTATGCCACGCCTGACTGTGGATCCCCAGGTAAAAAGCCACCACCACCCACCATATGCAGTGCCATCCCGGGCTGTATTGAATTGGTGGGTTATGACATAGTATCTGATACCTTTAGGTGAGCTTTCAGCTTGCTCCCACCCCTGCCCTATCAGGAGGCCTGGCTCAAAGACATTCTTTAGTACAGCCTGCTCCTCTTCCTCACTGTGTTTCCAGTGAACCCTTCACCACACTGCCTAGCCACCAAAATGGCATCACTCCCTGTACATGGGCTAAGCACTCTCAAGACTCAACCAGCCATGCAAGAAATATTTTTCAGGATTTTTTTCTGTGCATTTTTCTTCCTTTTCTCCTTTCCTGGCTGCCCCAACACATGTGCAGTTACTTACACACACAGTTCTGTGTCAGGACTGTCTTGTCCTAACCAGTGCAGGCCACGCCTCATTTCTTTGTCTGTTTACCTGGCTTTATTTTTCCTGTCTGTCTGTCTTACATCAAATTTTGACAGAGACAAGAGTTTTTGTGGATCTGTTTTGACATCTGTGGCAAATCAAAATGCCAGCATTTAAGGTGGGGCTGGGCTGGGTCTGACAATGGGGAGAGTGGTGCATTCTTGGTAGTTGTTAAATTGCATGCTCTCCTCTCGTGTGGTAGGGAAGGCCTTCTCTGATGAGGTAGCAAAAAAAAAAAAAAAAAACCTCACTGCCATCAAGTCAATTCCAACTCATGGTGACCTCCGCTGGGTTTCTGAGGCTGTAAATCTTTACAGAAGTAGATTGCCCCATCTTCCTTCCACTGAGCAGCTAGTAGGTTTGAACTGCTGACCTTCTGGTTAGCAGCCAAATGCCTTATCCACTATACAACCAGAGCTCCTTTCCCTGATGAGAATAAGAAAAGAAGACAAAGCCATACTTCTTTCATGGTGTAGACTTTTTGGTAATCAGTATAGGATTTGTATCAATTGTTGTTGTTGTTTTTGCGGTCGAGTCGGCCCCAACTCATAGTGACCCCTCCTTGGGTTTCCGAGGCAGTATCACTACAGAAGTAGGAATGCCCAACCTTCCTTTGTATCAATTACTGCCCCATATTTCAAAAGTGGCTTTAGGTCCTGGCTGAGCACCTCTGGTAGACAGCTCTGTGGGAAGCTTACACAGTGCCTGCGTGCATTCTGCTAGATTTTGCCCTCCAATATACTCAGTTGGTTGCTTTACCGAGCAAGAGAAGACCCTGGACCAGTTCCAGTGACATAACACTATGGAACAGCTTCAGCTAAGGTCTGAGCAAGAAGGATTTAAGGGGATGCCACCACAAGGTTACAGTTTGCAATGTCCAACAGTCTCAATCTCTTCTTATCATTAGATCCCGTCAGTAATTAATCCAGACCTTGTATTCCTCTGGGGGCTCATGTTTTCAGGTGGTGACAGACCCTTGCTCTATGAGACGTTCTTTTTCCACTATTCGGGATAAGCGCTCAAATTCCTCGTGGTTGGAGGAATTCTCCATGGAGCGAAGCAGTGAAAACACCTACAAGTCACGTCGCCGGAGTTACCACTCCTCCCTGCGACTGTCAGCCCATCGCCTGAACTCTGACTCAGGTGAGATCTTCCCCGTTTGTCTCTTTTGTCAGGCAGTGGGCTCTTGTCCTGATGGACCGATTCAAAAAGGACTGTAAATCACTGGGAACAGAATTCGGGTCAAGATACCAAAAAAACAAACCAAACCCACTGCCATCAAGTAGATTCCGATTCATAGCAACCCCCATAGGGTTTCCAAGGCTGTAAATCTTTACGGAAGCAGACTGCTCCACCTTTCTGCCACGGAGCAGCTAGTGGTTTCAAACTGCCGACCTTTTTGTTAGCAGCCCAGTGCCTTAACCACAGCACCTCCCTATATTCATCAAAAGGCAGAGGAGATTCCTTCCTTCAGGAGTAGGACAAGGGAAATCATCAGAATTGAAGTTTCCAAGTGGCCTTTTGCAAAATTCCTGGGATTCCTTGGAAATGTATCAGACAGTCCCTGGTGTCTGGGTGAGATTGGAATCACGTGGGTTGGGCTGCGGCCACCAACTCTACTTCTACCAAAACAGTGCTACTACGTAAATTATGTTTCTTTTTCTCTCATTCAGACTCATTATTATTATTATTAAAGGAAAAACTGTTGTTCTGTTAAAAAGCCATTAGAAAAATCATTAGTCTAGTTCAATCTCTTTACTAGGTGAGGAATCAAAAATGAAAAAGTAATGACTTGCCCCATATCATGGGGGCAGTAAGTGGCAGAACTGGGACTAGAACCAAGATCCTTGGACTTAAAGCCCAGGATTCTCACCTTGGCTTTATGTTAGGTGTGTCATTACTTAGTTCAAGCATATGTCTCAGTTTCCTTCTGCTGGTACCATTTTTTGCCCAATTCTCCATACCTGTGTTTAGAACTTAGAGGATTCCTGGGTAGTATTATTGGCAGAGTCTGTCATTATCATGTCTAGGGTGAAAGGAAGCAGAAGAGAACAAATTGCATATTTTGACAATGCATGTCTTTCTGATGGAAACTTGTAAGCTTACTTGCTCACAAAAGACTTGCCTAGCCTTTTTCTCCTAACTGCCTTTCAGATCACCTGTTGACATGCCTGGAGAAGCCAGGGTTCCTTAGGGGCTCACTCTCAGGGAGTGATGAGACACCTGGGGAGACTTCTCTTCATCTTCAGTGCACAGTGTGGGCTAAGTTATGACCAGTTGCTACTGTTGTCTCTTACAGGCCACAAGTCTGACACCCACCGCTCCGGAGGCAGAGAGCGGGGCCGATCAAAAGAGCGAAAGCATCTGCTCTCTCCTGATGTCTCCCGCTGCAACTCAGAGGAGCGAGGGACCCAGGCCGACTGGGAGTCCCCAGAGCGCCGTCAGTCCAGGTCACCCAGTGAAGGCAGGTCACAGACCCCCAACAGACAGGTGAGTACAAAGAGCAAGCTGAGACTTTGACAGGAAGACAGGGAAGGGTGGTCTGTGACTTTAGGTGTAGAATGTGAGCATTCAGCAGCCACACTGAAACACCCACAAAGACCTCAGTTTCACAGGAACCTCTCCCTACTTCGCCTAGAGATGAGCTACTTAATGCTCCTCTGCTAAGAAATTAAAGGAATTCACAGAAAACCAGATTTCCTCCCAAAAAAAGAAGTTGGTGTTTAGAGGTCACCCCATCCTAATCTTCATAAGCTATAAGTACAAAGTCACAATATAGAAAGAAGCTCACAAATATCTCAGCCAGATTTGGGAGAACAGGCTTGTCTTTGAGCCACAGGGGTTGTTTTTTTGTTTTTGTTTTGTTTTGTTTTTTCCTTCACCCAAGTTACTATATGTCTGTCCTCTAGTTAGTGGTTTACCCTCCCATCCCTACCCACCCCTGGTAACCATCAAAGAATATTTCTTCTTGTGTGAAACCCTTTTCTTAACTTTTTACAAAAGTAGTCTCATACAAGGTATGTCCATTTGTGATTGCCTAACTTCATTCAGCATAATGGCTTCTAAGTTAATCCATGTTATAAAATGTTTCACAGATTCATCATTATTCTTTAAGGTTGCATAGTATTCCATTGTGTGTATGTACCATAGTTTGTAGATCCATTCCTCCATTTAGGTTGTTTCCATCTTTTTGTTCCTGTCAATAATGCTGTGATGAACATGGGTGTGCATGTATCTGTTTGTGTCATGGCTCTCATTTCTCTAGGATAGAGGTATATAGTGCCTGAATATCCTCTTTGGCGAAGTGTCTGTTCATGTCCTGTGACCATTTTTTAATTCAATTATTTGTATTTTTGTTGTTGAAGTGTTGAAGTTTTCTATAAATTTTAGACATTAGTCCCTTGTTCAATATGCCATTGCCAAAAATTTCTTCCCAGTCTGTGGTTCTCTTTTTTATGCTTTTGGTGAAATCTTTTGATGCACAATAAGTGTCTAATTTTTAGGAGGTCCCAGTCACCTATTTTGTCTTCTTGTGTTATATTTGATAGTGTATTAATGCTCTGAATTAGGACCCCTAAGTTCATTCCTATTTTTTCTTTGATGATCTTTATGGTTTTATGTTTTGTGTTCAGGTCTTTGATCCAACTTGAGTTCATTTTTGTACATGGTATGAGATATGGATCCTGTTCATTTTTCTGCAAATGGATATGCAGTTTTGCCAGCACCATTTATTAAAGAGACTATCTCTTCCACATTTAATGAGCTTGGGCCCTTTGTCAAAGACCACCTGTCCATTGTGGATGAATTTACTTCTGGGTTCTCAGTCCTGTTCTGTAGGTCTATGTGTCTGTCATTGTACCAGTACCAGGCTGTTGTAACTACTGTCACTATATAGTAGATTTTGAGATTAGGAAGTGTGAGGCCTCCTACTTTGTGCTTCTTTTAGTATCTGGGTTCTCTATCCTTTCCATATGAAATTGGTAATTAAATTTTCTCTTTTTTTAAATTTATTTTATTTTAAGAACTTGTTTTACAGTCAATGTAATGTGTAAATTTAGTTTCATTTCCCATTTACCATGTCCAACCCTAACCCAGTCTCCTCCCCTCCCTACCCTGCAACCTTCCCCCTGTGCCCCTCATATTTATGCACTCCTATTTGTCCTGCGTTTCCTCAGTTTGAATGTTGGTCCTCTGGTGTCTCATGGTCTATTGCTCTAAGGGATGTATTACCATAGAGTATGTGGGTGCGTCATCCTGGGTTGAGTGGTCTGAATGTACATCTTGTTAACTATTGGACTGAGAGCCCGCCCCTGGGGGTGAGTTTTATTCCAGGTGCTGAATGTATTTCAGGGCCATAGTATTGGGAGTCTCACCAGATTTCATCTTACCAGTAATTCTGGTCATTATTGAGATTTTGGATTTTGTTCCACATTTTTCCTCCCACTCTATCCAGGATCTCCGGATTTGATCCTTTCCTGAGTGGTTGGCATTGGTAGCCGGGCACCATCTAGTTCTGGTTTCGAGGTCCATCATGTCCTAGGGTTGATTGCTTCTAAATGCCCCCCTTTTTTTCATTCTTCTTCACTTCCAGTGCTAGGAGACCATTAGCTGCATCTTAGATGGCTGCTTGAAAGCTTTTAAGACACCAGTCGCTATTCACCAATGTAGAATGTGGAGCAATACTTTTATGTATTTTGTTGTGCCAGTTGAGTCTGGTGTCCCCCAGTATTATGGTCCTGAGGCAATAGATCTATTAGATCTCTCCCCCATAGTGTCTGGTTGTCTGTGAGGGATTACTCTGTGTCAGTCTTCTATTGTTTCTGTAAGGACTGCAGGTATTTTGTATCACTGGTGTCTGTGCAAGATTAGCCTGAGCTGAATCTATCCTTGGTCTAGAGTATACTTCTGTTCACTGACTCCCGTCTGATCATCTCAGTTGTGTATATGTTTATCTGTATAGCCTAGTGTTTGGTGTTAATGGCAATGCAGTATTGTGGACAGATTGGTTGGTATTAGCATCTGTCGTCTCTTATGTGTACAATTCAGTGTACTCTCATTTCCTAATGTTATTATGGTGGTCATACATCCTTCCTGTATATCCCTCCCCCTACCTAGGTCAGTTTATAGGCCCCAACTAGCCCAAAATTAATCCCTTCCCTTCCCTCTCCATCCTGGTAACCTACTAGGTGAGTTCCCTTTCCCAAGCAAACCCTTCTCTGTCTTTTTACAGTAATGGGCTCATACAGTACTTATCCTTCTGCAATTGATTTATTTCACTCAGCAAAATGTCCTCCAGGTTCATCCACATTGCGAGATGATTCGTGTAACCATAATTTGGTTATCCACTCATCTGCTGATGGGCATTTAGGTTGTTTCCATCTCTTTGCTATGGTGAATTGTGCTTCAATGAACAAAGGTGTATATATGTTTGTTCGTGCACCATCTCTCATCTCTTTAGGATATATTCCTAGTAATGGAATTGCTGGGTCAAATGGTACTTCTATTTTAAGTTTTTTAAGGAAACGCCATATTGTTTGCCACAATGGTTGTACCAGTTTACAATCCCACCAGCAGTGTATAAGAGTTCCATTATCTCCACAACCTCATCAGTATTTGTTACTATTTGATCTGTTGAACTTTGCTATTATTGCTGGAGTGAGATACTTCATTGTTGTTTGATTTGCATCTCTCTAATGATTAATGATCGTGAGTAATTTCTCATGTGTTTGTTGGCTGCCTGTGTATCTTCTTTGGTGAAGTGTCTGTTCAAATCTTTTGCCCATTTGTGAATTGGGTTATTTGTCTTTTTGGTGTTGAGGTGTTGAAGTTTTCTATAGATTTTGGAGATAAGTCTTTTATCTGATATGTCATAGGCAAATATTTTCTCCCAATCTGTAGGTTCTCTTTTTACCCTTTTGACGAAATCTTTCAATTGTCACAAGAATTTAATTTTTAAAAGGTCCCAGTCATCTAGCTTCTCTTCTATCTCCTGCACATTCTGGATTATGCTTGACAGTCTATTTATGCTGTAAATTAGGGCTCCCAGATTTGCCCCTATTTTATCTTTGATGAATTTTATAGTTTTGGGTTTTACATTTAACTCTTTGATCCAGCTTGAGTTTGTTTTTGTGTATGGGATGAGTTATGGGTCTTGTTTCATTTTTCTACAGATGGATATCCAGTTTTGCCAGCACCATTTGTTAAAGAGGCTGTCTTTTCCCCATTTAATGGGTTTGGGGACTTTGTCAAAGATCAGTTGTCCATAGATGGATGGGTATATGGACTTTCAATTCTGTTCCATTGGTCTATATGTCTGTCATTGTACCAATACCATGCTGTTTTGACTACTGTGGCGTATAGTAGTTCTTAAGATCTGGGAGTGTGAGACCTCCCACTTTGTTTTTATTCTTGAGAAGTGCTCTGCTTATTCTAGGTCTCTTTCCTTTCCATATGAAATTAGTAATTAGTTTTTCCATGTCCTTAAAATATTTTGTTGAAATCTGGATCATAATTGCGTTAAATGTATAGATTGCTTTAGGTAGTATTGACATTTTCACAATGTTTAGTCTACCTCTCCATGAACAAGGCAGGTTCTTCCATTTATGTAGTGCCCTTGTTGTCTCTTGTAGCAGTATTTTATAGTTTTCTCTATATATGTCTTTTGTCTCTGGTGAGGTTTATTCCTAGATATTTTATCTTTTTCACAGCTATAGTGAATTGTATTGTTTTCCTTATTTCTTTATCAGAGGACTCCTTGATGGTGTAGAGAAATCCAACTGATTTTTGTATGTTGATCTTGTATCCTGCAACTTTGCTGAGCCTATTAGTTCCAGTAGTTTTTCTACTGAGTTCCTTGGGTTTTCTATATATAGGATCATATCATCCACAAATAGAGATAGCTTAGTTCCTCTTTGCCAACATGTATGCCTTTTATTTCTCTTTCTTGCCTTATTGCCCTGCCAGGACTTCCAACACGATGTTAAATAGAAGTGGTGATAGAGGGCATCCCTGTCTGGTTCCCGTTCGTAAGGGGAATGCTTGAGTCTTTCTCCATTAATAACGATGTTGACCATTGGCTTTGTGTATATACCATTTATTATGTTGAGGAATTTCCCTTCTGTCCCTATTTTTCTGAGAGTTTTAAACTGGAATGGATGTTGGATTTTATCACATGCCTTTTCTGCATCAATTGATATAATCATATGGTTCTTTTCCTTTGTTTTGTTTATGTGATGAATTACATTGATTGATTTTCTGTTGTTGAACCACCCTTGCAAACCTGGTATGAATCCCACTTGGTCTGGATGTATTAATTTTTTGATAATCTTGTTGGATTCTGTTGGCCAGGATTTTGTTAAAGATTTTTGCATCTATGTTCATGAGTGATATTGGTCTGTAGTTTTCCTTTCTAGTGGTGTCTTTCCCTGGTTTTGGTATTAGTGTTATGCTTGCTTCATAAAATGAGTTTGTGAGTACTCCATCTTTTTCTATGTTCTGGGATAGCTTGAGTAACATAGGTGTCACCTCTTCTCTGAATATTTGATAGAATTCTCCAGTGAAGCCATCAGGACTAGGGCTTTTCTTTGTGGGAAGTTTTTTTTATGACCGGTTCAATTTCTTCCCTTGCTATGGGTCTGTTCAAGCTTTCTATTTCTGAGTGGGATAATTTAGGTAGGTCTTGTGATTCTAGAAACTTGTCCATCTCTTCTACGTTCTCAAATCTATTGGTGCACAGTTTTTCATAACATTGTGTCAGTATCTTTTTTATTTCAGTTGGTTCTGTTGTGATGACACCATTTTTGTTTAAAATTCTTGTGATTTCGATCTTCTCTTTCTTTTCTTTTGTTAGGTCTGCCAATGGTTTATCAATTTTATTAATCTTTTTGAAGAACCAACTCTTTGTTTTGTTGATTTTCTCTATGGTTTTTTTGTTTTCTGTTTCATTTATTTCTGCTCTGATCTTTATTATATCCTTGCTTCTAGATACGGTAGGATTCTTTTGTTGTTCTACTTCTAGTTGTTGGAGTTGATGAGTTAGAGTGTTGATTTTGTTTCTTTCCTCTTTTCTGATGTATGCATTTATTGCTATAAACTGTCCTCTGAGTACTGCTTTCACTGTGTCCCATAGGTTTTAGTAGGATGTATCTTCATTCTCATTAGTTTCTAGGAATTTTTTTTTTTTTTTTTTTTTCAGTTTTTATCTGTCCTGTAACCCAATAGTTTCTGAGCAGTGAGTTGTTCAGCTTCCATATATTTGATGCTTTTTCCTTGGTCTTCCTATTATTAATTTCTAGTTTTATAGCATTGTGGTCTGAGAAGATGCTTTGCAGTATGTCATTGCTTTTGAATTTATTGAGGCTTGTTTTATGTCATAGCATATGGTCTATTCTGGAGAAGGATCCATGTGCACTGGAAAAGAATGTGAATTGTGTTTTTGTTGGGTGAAATGCTCTGTATATGTCTGTGAGTTCTAGTTGGTTGATTGTACTGTTGAGTTCTTCTGTATCCTTGCTGAGTTTTTCTCCAGTTCACCTGTCCCTCCTTGAAAGTGGTGTGTTAAAGTCTCCTACTACTACTGTAGAGTTGCCTATTATCCCTTTTAATTCAGTTAATATTCCCTTCATGTATTTTGGAGCACTTTGATTGGGTGCATAAATATTTATTATTGTAACGTCTTCTTTGTCAGTTGACCCTTTCAGCATCATATAATGTCCCTCCTTGTCTCTTATGATGTTTTTCACCTTAATGTCTATTTTATCAGAAATCAATATTGCTACTCCTGCACTTTTTTGGTTTCCATTGGCTTGGTATATTCTTTTCCATCCCTTAACTCTTCTTTTGTTTTTATCTTTGTGTCTAAGGTGGATCTCTTGTAGGCAGCATATCAATGGGTCTTCTTTTCTTATCCAGTCTGCCACTCTTTCTCTTGATAGGTGCAATCAGTCCATTCACTTTGAGTGTAATTAGTGATAGGTATGAATTGATTGCTTTCATTCTATTGTGGGTTTTTTTTTTTTTTTTTTTTTTGTCGTGTTGTTGGTATTTCTTTGGTCCTTATACTTTTCTGTGCTGAGTTCAGTTCGTTGGGTAATGCTTTTTCCCTTCTCTTCTTTATAGTTGGTTTTGTGCTTATTAAACCCATATGTTTTCCTTCCTTCTGGATTTGCTTAGAAGAATTGTTACTTTTCTCTGTGGTTACCTTGGAGTATATTCTTGTCTCTGCATTTTTAGAACAGTGCATACTGCGAAGACATTGTTCTGTTTTCCTCTCCATTTGAGGGTCTGTACCTAGAACTTTTATTCCCTCTGATAGATTAGTTGCTGTTGTTGTGTGCTGATTGAGTTCCTTGGTTTTTAAGGTATAATGTTTTATGGTCTTGTTTTGAGTATCTATTTCTGATTTGGTTTTAGCGTTGATGCCACGTATCCTGGTTTTGTTGATCTCTGTTGTGGGTTCTCTATTGGAAGGATTTCCTTAAGCATTTCTTGTAGGGTTGGTCTGGTTTTCACAAGATCCCTTAACTTCTGTTTGTCTGAGAATGCCTTGATTTCGCCCTCATATTTGATGGATAATTTGACTGGATATAGGATTCTTGGTTGGAAGTTCTTTTTCTTCAGTGTTTTATATATGCCATCCCATTCCCTTCTCACCTGCATGGTTTCTGCTGAGTAATCGGAGCTCAGCCTAACTGTTTGATTATTATAAGTAATATTTCTTTTTTCCTGAGCAGCTTTCAAAATTTTTTCTTTGTCTTTGGTTTTGGAAAGTTTGATTATAATATGCCTCGGTGTTTTTCTCTTGCAGTCTGTCTTGTGTGGTGTTCTATGAGCTTCTTGGACAAATATCTTTTCTTCCTTCATGATATGGAGGAAGTTTTCTGTTAGCAGGTCTTCCACAATTTTCTCAGTGGCCTTTTTCACCTCTTCTTGTTCTGGAGTTCCAAGGAGTCTTATATTGCTTTGTCTCATGTCATTGCATATGATTTTTAAGTTCTCTTCATTTCTCTTAAATCTTTGTTCTGATTTTTCTTCATACAGGCTAGTGTCCAGGGATTTGTCTTCTAGTTGGGATATGTGTTCTTCAGCCAGTTCTAACCTACTCTTTTGTGCTTCTACTGTGTTGTATAATTCTGTCATTTTGGTACCCATGCTCTGTATTTCAGTACTCATCTTCTGCATTTCTAACTGCTGTTTTTGTATGAGTTCTGATTGTGCATCAATCTTATTATTCTGTTCCTGAATGATTTTCCTGAGTTCCTCTAGGGAACTGTCTGTGTTCTCCTTGTTTCTGTTTGGGGTTTCCTTAGGCTCTTGTATAGCTCTATAAACATATCTTCTAAATTCCTTCTCAGGTAATTCTATTGCCTCCTCTTCCTCCATGTATAATGAGACCTTTGTTTGTGGTTTTGCTTCTAATGCCTTGTCCTGTTTTTTGTTTGTTTGTTTGTTTGAGGTTGCCTGTTGTTTCCTAGACATTCTGAGGTTGTCTTTAACTGTTGGTTATGTGTTGATTTGTTTTGTCTTGGTTTTATGGTTTAATATTTTGAAAAGGTGAAGCTGGTATATTTTATTTTATTTAATTATTGATTCAGGTATGCTGGGTTGCTCTTTGTGATGGTGGAATCACTGTGTGGAATGTGGATATAGGTTTCTGTTTGTCCTAAAGAGGGTTTAGAGTTTGAACCAAGAGGTTTTATGTTGGCTCAATATGGTTTCTTCTATTGGATGAGTGAAGTTATTGGCAAAGAAGGTGGGAGCAGAAGAAGGAAAGCTTGTTGCTAAGGTCAGTTTCTACGGCTTTGAGCGGACTGCTACTGATGACATCTTACTGTTATTTATAGGCCTGCAGCTCAATTTCAGGACAGATTCCTGTTGTTAGGGTGTTGCCACTTCCCACTAGGCTCAGACACATACAAAGACCCCGCTTCCAAGGCCCCTTGGTGCCAAAAAGGCAACTTCCCGGGTCTGCAATTGGCCGTGGGTATTTCTCTCTCTACCCCGCCTGCCTGCAGCGCTGGCCCAACCCACCCAGACTGCGATCGCAATCAGCTCGGGAGTTTGTCTGTTAGTCTGCCGACCTGCGGCGCCAAAGATGCACGTGGTTTCAGCTGCACTGGAGTTGGGAGAGTGCCTGCTAGTAATCTGTGGTCCTGATACTAGTGATAAAGACAAGTGCAGACCTCTCTCTCAGTGCCACTAAGCTGACCCAAGCCTATTCAGTGACTCATTGAGGGGGGAGTGAGCTCACACCCCTGGAGCACCAATGACTCTCTGCTTGGGTTGCAGGGGTTCTGCCTTTGCCCATTTGCACCTAACCTACTCAAGTTACTGATAAAATCAGGTGCTGAAGGTAGATTCTTGGGGTGTTCACTGGTATGTTGGTGTGGTCGCTGGTATGCTCATATGGGGTATCTTCTGCCTTGACCCAGGGAGGTCTTAGGTGGCCGTTCTGGCCTGCTGGTCACTCCCCCAGGGAAGTCTCTAGTGGCCTTTCTCGGCTGCCTGTCCACTTTCTGCCAGGTAGATCTTTAATTTCTTCTGCTGTACCTTTCTTCTAATTCTACTCCTCTGAGTTTGGTGCACTCTGATTCAGTGAGCTGTTCAGAGAACCAAAATCCTTAATTCAAACTGCTGTACCTAGTTTTTCAAGCACTAAGACGCTAGAGGGAAATAGCATGGTGACTACTGATGAGACTCCATTTTGAATTCTCGCTACTATCAAATTTTTTATCTTTTTAAAGAAAGATGATGGAATCTGGATCAGGATTGCATTACATCTATAGATCACTTTGGGGAGAATTGACATTTTCTTGATGTTAAGTCTTCCTGTCTATGAGCATGATATAGTCTTCTGTTTATGTAGGTTTCTTTTGGAAGCTTGTAATAATGTTTTATAGTTTTCTTTGTATAAGTCTTTTGTGTCTCTGGTTAGATTTATTCCTAACTACTTCATCTTCTGGGTGGCTATTGTAAATGGTGTTGCTTTCCTAATTTCCTTTTCTGTGTTCTCTTTGTTAGTGTAAAGGAATCTGATTTTTGTATGTTGCTCTTGTACCCTGCTACCTTGCTGAAACTATCAATTAGTTCCATTAATTTTTCTTACTGAGTCTTTGGGATTTTCTTTGTATAAGATTACATCATCTGCAAATAGAGACAGTTTTACATCTTCTTTGCCAATCTGGACACCTTTTATTCCCTTTCTTGCCTTATTGCTGTGGCAAGGACTTCCAATACAGTATTCAGTAGGAAGGGTGATAAAGTCATTTTTGTCTGGTACCTATTTGTAAGGGGAATGCTTTCAGTCTCTCCCCATTGACAGGAGTATTGGCCATTGGTTTTGTGTGTATTATGATGTTGAGGAATTTCCCCAGAAGGACTTCTTTGATCAATTGTTTGATTCTTAGTATTTGTGGGAATGGTGATTCATCTCTCAGGCTTGGATTCAAAAGTGAGAGCAGTTCAATCTCATTTACTGAGCTTCCAGACATCCCAAGAGGAAAATCATGTCTCTCTTACTGGCCTTTTCTTAGCTGATACCTAAATAAGAATAGCCAGAGCTGTGTGAAAAAATGCTTTGGCCCTGCTTTCCTTCTCACTCCCAACCTTGTCTCTGTTCGAGGTATTAAGAGCACAGGTGGGAGACTCATTCAACAGAAGTGGTCCATGGGAAAGAGGAAGGCTGCTGCAACAGGCTTCTAGAGACATAGACCACTGAGAGGCCTTCTAGAGCAGCAGTTTTCCCATGTTGGTGCAGAACAGAAGCACCTGTGGAGCTTGTTTGCAAGTGCACATTCCTGGGGCCTCAAGGATTCTGTTCCAGTAACTTAGAAGTGAGACTCAGAAATGGGCATTTCCCCCAGGAGATTCTGAAACAAAGAGTTTATAAACCACACACACTTTGAGAAACTATGTCCTAGAAGTCCACCTACCAACAGCTGGGCTCAGATACATTTGGGGGTAATTGAAGAGGTCAAGGGTGGACTGAGCTAACGTTGAATTTGTGGGATATAAAAACCAAACCAAGAACTCACTACCATTGAGTCGATTCTGACTCATAGTGACCTCCTTTGGATTTCTGAGGCAGTAAATCTTTATGGAAGTAGATTTGCCCAATCTTCCTTCCACAGAGTGGCTGGTGGGTTTGAACCACCAACCTTCTGGTTAGCAGTCAAATGCCTTAGGCACTACACCACCAGAGCTCCTTATGGTCATGCGATGTAAAGCCAAGTTAATCTCCATGAGTAAACTTCCATGAAGACATGGAAGAAAGAAGTAAAAGTAAGAGAAGGAATTTGCTATTCCCTTAGACCCACTTCCAAGAAGGGTTTCCCATAGAGAACAACCCCAGAGCATTTGTTCACTTTGTTTGTGGTTTTCTTTCTCACTTTTTTCCTCAAAACGTTATTTAATTTATTGCTGTTGAGAATATACACAGTAAAACATACACCAGTTCAACAGTTTCTACATGCACAATTTAGTGACATTGAGCACATTCTTTGAGTTGTGAAACCATTCTCACCTCCTTTTCTGAGTTGTTCTTCCCCATGAACATAAACTCACTGCCCCCAAAGGTTTCTATCTAATCTTTCAAGTTTCTCTTGTCACTTTGATCCCATATAGATCATTCTCAAAAGAGCATATTGCTCAAAACAGACTTTTTTTTTTTTTTTTTTCTAACAAGTTAAGCTAAACAGTTGTTCAATTTTAAGATGACTTCAGGGCATAGGTTTGGTTTAAAGTTTAAAGATTATCTCAGGACAGTAGTTTCAGGGAATCATTTACCCTCCATGCAGAAAGTCTGGAGTTTGTGAGAATTTGAAATTATGTTCTGAAGTTCCCCCCTTTTGATCAGGATTCTTTTTTAGGATCTTTGATCAAAATGGTCAGTGATGGTAGCTGGGCACCATCCAGTTCTTCTGGTCTCATGGCAAGGGAGGTAATTGTTCATGGTGGTAATTAGGTACATATTCCATATCTTCCTCCTATTCCTAACACTCTTACCTCTGTTGGTCCAGGTGAATAGAGACCAATTATTGTGACCTTGATGGCTGCTTCCAAGCCTTTAAGACCCCAGGCACTACACAGTGAACTAGGAGGTAGAACAGAGGTACTAAACACCTTATTAGTTAATTAACTGGGATGCCCCATGAAACCATGACCCTCCAAACCAAGGAACCAAATCCCATGAGATTGGTTGTCCATAAGCAGCCACAGCAGCTACTCTTTTTTTTTTTTTTTTTTTCTTTTTGGTCATTGTAAATATATCTATCACACAGCTTTTGCCAGTTCAGCCTTTTACAGATATATGATTTATTGACACCAATTACAATGATCACCTATGCAACCCTACCCTAAAATCAATGTGATATTTCCATCACTGTTAATCCCTCTTTTCCCCCTACCTCCCACCCCTTAGGACAGAGTAGAACTGCCTCATAGGGTTCCTAAGGCTGTAAATCTTTATGGAAGCAGACTGCCTCCCTGTTTTTCCAGTAGGGCTGCTGGTGGGGTTAGCGGCCAAATGCCTCAACCACTGCACCTCCCTGGTAACCACTAATAAATTTCCGTCTACATACATTTGCCTTTTCTTGTCTTTTTACATAAGTAAGGTCATATAATATCTCTCCTTTTGTGATTGGCTTATTTCACCCAGCATAATGTCATCAAGCTCCATCCATCCTGTAGCATGTATCAAGACTTCATTCCTCCCAGTGGGGCTGAGTAGTATTCTGTTGCATGTATGCACCATGTTTTGTTTATCCATTCATCTGTTGGTGGGCATTTAGGTTATTTCCAACTTTTGGCTATTGTGAATAGTGCTGCAATGAGCATTGCTAAACAAGTCTTTTTTGGAGTCTTTCTCATATTTTTAAAGTCTTCCTTTCAGCATGTCCTTATTCGATACATAGAACTTCCAGACCCTTGCTACTCAGAGTATTTATTCCAGGGACAGACATCTATGACATCAGTATTGCATGGAAGCTTCTTGGAAACACAGACTCTCAGGCCTCACCCCCAGCCTGCTGAATTCACTGTCTGCAGTTTAACAAGACCCCAGGAGATTTGTGTGCACATTAAAGGTGGAGAAGCCTTGGTCTAGAGGACATTGACCCCTCAATCTCCACCATTCCCATCTGTGAATCCCTGCATCCTTTAGCACAGGTGAATCATAGTAGGGGGCTCCAGCTCAGCCCTCCTTTCCTCAGAATTCAGACTCCAAGGGCTCTCGATAAGAGGGGCTAGGAACCTTACAAGATCCTAAATAGGGATCCTGCCAGGCCCAGACTAACATGCCGTCTCTATCCTGCTGTACAGGGTACTGGGTCCCTGAGTGAAAGCTCCATCCCCTCCATCTCTGACACCAGCACCCCAAGACGAAGCCGGCGGCAGCTTCCACCAGTCCCTCCAAAGCCTCGGCCCCTCCTCTCCTATAGCTCCCTGATGCGACACCCTGGAAGCCTCTCTCCACCCAGTGACGGGAATGAAGGTGGCTCCCTGCTCACCTCCAAAGCTGTGGAGAGCAACAATGCTTGCCTGACCGAGTCTTCCAATTCCCCGCACGTGAAGCAGAGCCAACAGTCCTCCCCACAGCGCTACATCTCTGAGCCCTATCTGGCCCTGCACGAAGACTCCCACGCCTCAGACTGTGGTGAGGAGGAGACACTTACCTTCGAAGCCGCTGTGGCCACTAGCCTGGGCCGCTCCAACACCATAGGCTCTGCCCCACCCCTGCGGCACAGCTGGCAGATGCCCAACGGGCACTATCGGCGGCGTAGGCATGGAGGGCCCGGGCCAGGCATGATGTGTGGAGCTGTCAGTGACCTCCTGAGTGACACGGAAGAAGACGACAAATGCTAGAGCTGCTCCCCCCTCCGATGCATGCTCTTCTCTCACACGGAGAAAACCAAGACCGAATTGGGAAGCCAGTGCGGCCCGGGGGGGAGGAAGAGGGAGGAGGAAGATGGAAAGACACCATGCATTATCAGAGAAGAGGACGTGAAGGACAAAAGGAAAACCAGTCAAATCCACCAAATTGCTTTATTTCCCTCTGCAAGATGGGCACTGCCATAGTTCTGCCTCTTTGCTGGGGAAAGAAAATACAGGAACAAGGAGGACTCTTCCCATGGAGAAGGGACAGGAAGATGGCTTTGCTTCCCTTTGCCCCTTCCTACTCTTCTAAAAGCTATGGAGGGATCTAGCAGGCATGTGTCTATGCTCACTGCCCTGAGAAGCCTGGACGACTTCTTGGCTCATAACTGGGGAGCAGAGACCAGAGTGTCCCTCACCAACTCTTGCTCCTCAGTCAGCACCACTACCACCAGGGCAACTGCAACAGCATCTCATGCATTTTCCTGTGGCTTGCTTCCCCCAGAGAAGCACAGGCGAAGCTCAGGAGCAATAGGTGGCAAGGGGTAGGAGGCCGAGAGGGAGGAAAGAGCCAAAGTGGAAAGGGCCAGGGTGCTGTGACAACAGCAGCAAGGGCTGGTCTGAGTGAGAAAAGCCATAGCCCAGAGCCCAAACCACAGAGGACAGAGAGGGTCAAAGAAGTGGTGAGCAGGTGGTGCTGGCAGGAACAGGCCTCCATCTTGGAGAACTATCACCCACATAGTAGGTGCTGTGAGTGTCAGCTAGGATAGACTAAGGAAGTCCCCCAGGGTCCATGAGGTGCCTGAGGCTCTGGCAAAGGTAACGTTAAAACATTTAATAACGCACATAGCAGGGGAAGTTTGTGGCCAGAGTGCTGGATCCCTGTGGATGCCAGGCATTAATTCTTATAGAGGCTAGTCATGGGGGAACCCTAGGGTGGGGATAGGGTGGCATGGAGGTACTTAAGGGACTCAAGTAAGAATCTGTTTGTCAACCAGAGTAGAAGTGAGTCAGTATGTGTGACCGTGCTATGCCATAGCAGCGCATGCTGGCCGAATGTCAGCCCAAACTTTGGTCCAGGAAGCCACAGGCCTTTCTGCCAAGCAGCAAGGCTATTTCTGTGCCAAGCCCAGTGAGGCCAAGTGCCTGAGGCCCAGCCTTCCCAGCCACTCTGCTGAGAGGGCAGAACACACATGTCCAAGGTGGGCCACACATCACCTGTCAGGGCTTTTATAAATACAGGAAAGGCAGAAGGGTTGAAACAAAGAGTCGTTAATGAGAGTGTCAGTCTGAGTTTACTGAGGACCTCCTGTGAGAAGGGACCTTTCAGCCTGGCAGCTTCTGCATCTGGCCTGTGGCTGAGGGTCCATTTGTCAGGATATCTTTATAGTGATTAGTAAATATACCTCAGCTTAGACCTGGGCTCCTCATTCCAGCAAACAGGCTCTGATGGGGCCTTATCACACAATGTGATAAGATGGGCCCCAGTGGCCCTGAATAATTCCCTGGTCCAGGACGGAGCTCATCCCTCCCAGAGTCACAGGTAGGCAAAAGACAGCTTCAGGCCACTTACGTCATTCCTAACCACCAAAACTCAGAAGCATTGGGAAAAAGAGCCCATTCTGGGCTAAGCAGTGCTCCTTTAGTATAGACTATCCATTTTGTTAAATCATTGCATTTATCTGGGGCAGTCCTTGGAAATAAACATTTCCTGAAGTCCTTCCCCAGCCCCCAAGACTATCATAGTAGGTGGAAGGATCCCTGGAGAAGGGTGCAGATAGAGCCCTCCTTCCCCAGCCAGGAGCCAGTGGAACCCACCTCCCAGGCTCCTCCATGGGGAGGCTCTGAGGATTTCTGGCTGGAGGTTTCAGTTGCTAAACCCTTGGGCACTTCCTGTAGCTGAGACAGACTCTGCCTCCTGGATAGGAGCAGCCCATGGCTGTGATCTTTTTAAGCCTTTCTTTTTCTTATGAAGTTGTTTATTTGTTGTTGTTGTTGTTTTGGTTGAAATAGAAATAAGGCATAGCAGCATCAGCTCTGAAAGCCAGATTCAACCTTGTGGCTGTAGAATCATTAGTCGTGGCCAGCTTCTTCTCTCCTAGTTATCAGTGGAGCTTCAGTGACCCACGGTCAGCCCCAAACCAAAGTTGTCCTGGGGTAGAGTGGCAGAGACCAAAGCCTCCCACTCTCAGTCCCTCTTCCCTTTTCATTTCCCTCTCCCACTCAGCTCATCTTTGCTGGAGGGTAGCTGGGAACATGAACATGACTATGTAACACCCTTCTTATCCTAAAAGGCGTGATTGTTACATAAGACTCTGATGCTGGGCCTCATATTATTTCTAAGGTTTCTTCTGCTCAGCATCATTTCATGCCAAAGTGCTGCTCTGGGCTGCTTTGTGTGCACAAAATTGCTTTCTTCCACCTCGGAAATGCAGCTTTCCCCAGGGACAGGCTAGCCACAGGATGGCCATTCTGAGCCAGCGAGTCTATTGCATGGTGTTCTAAGCAAAGTGAAGTGATGCCTTATGCCATCACAACAGTAGGAGAAATTTAGGCTGGCAGAGCAATTACCAGAAATGGAATTTGCCTGTGAACAACATTCTGAACACTAAATCTACTGTGCCAGGAAGCCTTCCTGTTGCACACCTGTACTTATTAAACTCACAGGGGAAGAGGGAAAAAAAAAAAAAAAAAGGCTTTAGAGTTCTGCATAAAGTTGTAATGTATGGCAGAAGTGGTCCTTGACCGACTGCCTGTTTTTTTTAGTACCTATGAGTTTACGGACTCTTATTTATTTATTTAATGTCATTCAGTTTCCCCTAACTAAGAAATCTGGTTTATTTTCCCTTAGCCTGCAACCTTCTATCAAGACTATAAAATAAAAGAGAATTCTCTGTTAAGTCACAGAACTCATTATCACCCTCTTCAGATCCCTACTGCCTCTGAATAAACGTTAGCGCCAATTTTCTGTCCAGTTGCTGATTAGGACATCATTTCCTAGGTATCAAATTCTGCTGCTTCTTTCCCTTGAAAAGAGGCCCCTTTAGATACCAAAAGGATCCCTGGTGGCACAGTGGGTAAGACATTGGGCTGCTAACCAGGTCAGTGGTTCAAACCCATCAGCTGCTCCATGGGAGGATGATGAGGCAATCTACTTCCATAAAGATTTACAGCCTTGGAAACCCAATGGAGGTCACTGAGTTGGAATCGACTCAATGGCAGTGGGTTGGGTTTGGTTTTGGTTTAGATCCCAAAACCCATGCTGCTCTTTGGTTTAAAAATGACGTCAAGATCTTGAGTTATTCCAAGCAAAAGGGGACTACTTCCAGTGGCTGAGATAACATAGAATGATAAGATTTGGCTTCCAGAAGTCCTATTAGAAGATTCTTTAGCCATATGTTCAGTTTCCCTTGCTAATGTTAGTCTTCAGCATCTCCTCAAAATAAGAGAAAGAGGAAGAGGAAGAGGGAGAGTGGGAAGGAAGAAAGGAGCAAATGAGGGGAAAAAAGAGAAATCAAGGCAGGGAGGGAGAAGGTCTAAGTAGCTTTATGTTTAGATGTTGTTAATTTACTTAAGGCTCCAGAAAGACTTCTGGAGGGGGATATATTTCTGTTTCTCAGTCTCAGTCTCTCTCCCCAGGAGGGCAGAGCACCATCAGGCCTCCAGACATGGTGGTGGGGCTCTAAGCTTTAGGTCTAGGTGCCTTGTGAGCCAGAGTCAGGCTGGAATACTTGCACCATGAAGGGATGGTGCCCTTTTGTGCCACCAGGCTCCACGTGAGCCATGCACAGTTGTCTGAATTGGGCCGTGCCACTCTTCTGGTTGAAGAATCTATTTCCATTCTGGACTGCACTTTCTGCTCCCTACTCAGTGCCTCAGAGGGTGCTGGGATCACTAAGAACATTTCCCCAAAGCTGAATTCCAAATGTTCAGGATTTTGCCCTCTCCTGACTTGGGAGCCACAAAGAGAAAACGCCATCTTCTACTACTCGGCCCTCATCTCCCTTCCCCACACATATCCATCCCTGTGTGATCAGACTGAGTCTTCTCTTCCTCTGTCCTCCCTTCCTGGCCCTTGTTTGCATTGACCCAACTCCTGAGCTGGTTAAATCCACCAGGACCAAGCTTATTTGCTTACCTGACTGCCTCTGTGATGCTTTCTGATACTGGTCTATGTTCTTTCTAACGAATACACTTTGTAACTCACCAGTTGATATTCATGAAGTTTTGTGTGTGTGTGTGTGTGTGTGTAATGTCTGCATACTAGATGAAAACTCACTTCAGGAAAAAATTAGGTTTCTCCTGACATAATGGAACAAAACTTTTAAATACTTTTGATTTTTTAAAGCAAGTTCTCGATTTTTCAATGTTCTCTGGTGGCGTAGTGCCTAAGGCATTTGACTGCTAACCAGAAGAAGGCTGGTGGTTCAAACCCACCAGCCACTTTGTGCAAGGAAGATGGGGCAATCTACTTCTGTAAAGATTACTGCCTCGGAAACCCACAGGGGGTTGCTATGAGTGAGAATCGACTCAATGGCAGTGAGTTTGGTTTGGAGTTCTCTGTTTCTAAAACCTGCCCTAAATATCTTCTTTTTGGAGAGAGCTTTTTCTTAGTGGCTAGAGCCAGGGACACATTGAGGAATTGCTGAGTTCATTTTTATGCTCAATTGTAGCATATTCCTTATCTCTTCTGTTTTGGGAACAATCTGGAGCTCCTGTGTACCGAGACTCATAGGGAAAGCCAAGGAAATGATAGAATGAATACAGAAAAATTTCAAGATGCTTCTGTGCCTTGGAGGATCTTCCTCACTGTTCTCTCACCCACCCTGCTGGTCTCCTTCTCCTGGAAGGCATGCCTTGAGCACTGTTCAGGAAGCACAGGAGATGACTTCATGATGCAGCAAAGAGTAAGAAGTAGGCCCTTTTCAAGTGGCCATTTGGCATGAATGTTTGGCTCCAGACGAGGTCCCATTGGGAATCCAGTCGAAGTCTAAACAATGAATTTTTTCGATAGCTGCACATTGAGACTCTTAACAAAAGCCTAACAAAAATTAACTCAAGGGTTGTGAATTAACCTTTTTATGAGGTGGTCAGAGGAGATCCCAGATTAGTAAGCACCACCTGTACCAGCATCTTGGGTTTGATTTAGTTCTTCTCCTCTCTGGACCACCCAGTTTCCTCCCAGCCAGGTCTGCCCTGGAGGGAGTAGCAGCAGGTGCCTTCTCTGCTGACTACAGTGGGAGTGCTCAATGACACACTGTGTCAGCTGTCACCTGTGGCAGCTCACCCAGTCCTGGTACATAGATGTAGCACTTGTTGGGGACAAAGGACTAAGATTAGGAAAAAAAACAAGTGTCTTTGGTTTCTGGTGCCATCATTTCCTTCCCTGGAGTCGTCCTTTCTGCTTTGACCCTCTGAGGCTTATGCATCCCTGAGAGGGCACACAAAGCCAAAGAGAACAGGTTCACAGATTGTCCCAATCTACTCAGCAGATAGAGTTTTCCCCCCTTCATCTCAACACCCCTTAAATAAGCTTTTTCTTTTGCAAATAGCTTTTCCAGTATGTGAGGCTAATGACTAGAAGAAGCCTGGAAAGCTTCTCTTAATGAAACTAAAGCCGGGTGATTGGGAAGGATGAATGGGACTCACAGCAGAGTTTCATCAGATAGTTAGTGAAGTTGGGGTGCCCCAAGCTGCTCTCCTATTTTTGCAGTCTTGCCTCCTTCTACCCCCCAACCATGTTGTAAATATGGGGGTTAAGATTTTGGCCTTCTAAATGCAAAAGGAGATTTTATAAATAAGCCATGCTAGTATGTAAATACATTATTGAAGTTAGAATTTTTATTTCTGGGGGTATGAAAGAGTTGAGTAGATCAAGTAGAAAGAAGTATGGGGATTTATGTTTATTTGTTAGGGTTTTATTGGTTGGTTGGTTGGTTTGTGTCTTGTTTTGTGTTTTTGTAATAGACCTGTTCTTAGGACAGTGAAGAAAGACAGATTTATGCTGTGCAATGTTTCTGAATCAGCTTCTATTTAGAAATTAATTTCAGTCAAATTTAATGATACAATATTTGAGTTTAAAATCTGAGGCTACGGTCCCACCTCTGTCTGCTCTTTCTGGTTGCTTTGTCTTCTTTCTCCTTCTGTCTCGGTCAGTCTTTCTTTTGTCTCTCCATGTCTCTGTCTCTTCTCTCTCTAGGGACTTAAAATATAACCTAGATTAATAAAATATTGTCTGAAAACTTCAGTGTAAGCTAAGGAAATAACAGGATGGATATAGAAAATTTTCAGGATATCTTTAAGCAACAACAACAAAAAAAATTAAGTCTTGATGGGAAGATAATTTTCTAAAAAAAATAATATTGTTACTGATACAGTAACAGAAAAATATTAGGAGTCAAAAATAATAAATTCTAGGCTTTTGTACTAACTGTGCCTTCAGCAAGGGTATTCACATCTTTACTTCCTTTCTCTTGCTAAGAAAATTGAAATACTAATACTTGGCTAGTTCATGGGTATGTCAAATGTTCATAAGAAAACTAATAATATAATTTAAAGCATTTAGTCTCCACAAACCAATACTTATAAAATTCTTAGCATTGCTATAAGCATTTAAATTTTTTAAAGAAATTTTATGTTGCATGGAACCTAAGTCAAGGACTTGCTTAGATTGACACTTTAGTCTTCCCATTTTCCTTCTTAGCTAACTTGAAATATATATGTATGTATGTATGTATGTATATATGTATATACATACATTGTTGTTTTAAATCCAGGAAGTTGGGTTTTCATGCTCACAGCTTCCTAGTATCCATCTTCTCTTTGTGGACACTTAAGCCAGTCATAGATCAAATAACCACAGTCTTAATCCTTAGGGTCCTTACCCAAATTCCAACCCAGCAATGGAAATCAGAATGAATCTTTTTTCTCTGTTTCTCTTTTTTTGTAATGCAAGCTTCTCAGAGATAAGAATGGTTTGCTCTCTATATTTTAGAACCAGATCCTAGAATTTCCCCCACTAGAAAGTGGTAGTGCCACTTTCTCCTGTGTTCCCTCAGAGGATGGCCCTAAAACTACAAATGAGATTAAATCAAAACTTCCAACTCTGAATCTAACCTTATTTGGTGACTCCATTATTTTCTTTCTAGTGTTCTAATTTCCTATGGCAATGGCCTCCACCACTCAAGAACCACCATTCAAAGCAAGTTTCCTTCCTATTAGAAATCTTTATAGGCATTCCTATTTCAAATGATCAGATTAGAAATAAGGATGAGCAGGAAAAACACACTCCAAAATTTCAAAGTGCCATTAATAAATTTTTTAAAGTAAAGGTAATATGAAATGAGGGCTAAACAATGTAATCTAACTGCCAATTAAAGTATACAGTAGCTCTGATCTTAGTTACATTCGATATGGAATTGTATAACATCAAACAGATCCCAACAGATTTAGTAAAAACATAGGTATTGAATTTTAATGGTTACCAATGGGGATATACACTTAGCCTGCAGGCTGAGCGCCAGTCAATGTGTTTATATCCTGGTGTTTTGTGAACAAGCCAAAATTTATACAAAGCCAACCTAAGTGCTGCAACTGCAGAGGAACCTCCCTCTTGGTGACATTAGAGAGCAGTCCAACTCCATTCAACTCAAACTGAGTCCAAGATTTGGAACTCACCCAGAAAAACAAATGGAGGCAAAAAATCTAATGCACCAAGCACAATTGGCATTTTATAGCAGGACAACCTGGGTAGAGGGTAGGAAGACAAACTGCAGAACAAAGATAAGGTTGAAGTAAGAAAATAGCAGCTGGTTCCAGGAGGAGGACAGGCTTAGAGATGTGTGATCTCAGAGCTTCTTTTTTACTTAGATCGTGGAGGAAACTCGTTAGCACTGTGCTGGATTCAGAGAGGTTCTTTCTGTTAAACTCACAGAAGGATTTAGTCTTAGAGGACTAGTTGATTCCTGAATAAATTACCAGACCTGGGAGATGGAGAAAAAGGAGGTTCTTGCTTTTAAGCAGCCCAAAGACAAATCTTATGACTTCAGCAACTCCTCAGTATAGCAGTGGTGATAGTAGAGAGATTACACTGACCTTCCCAGTGGTGTAAGAGCTGTGGGAGGGGAGTGAGGCAAGGGATGGTCTTTATCAGAAGTAGATTTCCAACTCTGCAGGGTGCACTGGTACTGACTGACCTCAGAGGATAACATTGCAAGCAGGCGGACTACAAGGTGTCCAGTTGGTGCCCTCAGGCTTTTGGGACCCAAGGTCAGGCATTCCCTCTTCGACTTACTCTTAGAGAATGACTGTGTAAGATGGGATCAAAGGGAAATTGGGTGCTCTGCCTTAGGCTGTTAAAATGCTGCCACCTGCATTATACAACACACATGAGTCAAGGCCTATGAGACACTCCCTTACTGGCAGCATCCGCTGCTTAGTAATGGTGTTTGACTGGCAGCCAGTGCTGGCTGCCCAGAGTATCGGTGCACCTCTCCTACCGCCAGAGTTCAGCACTGCATGTTGACCAGGTGGATATCCTGTAATATAAATGCTCGTCTGGATCCAAAAGGAAAACCATTACAAATAAAAGAAAGATGAACAACTTTAATGTTTTTTGGGGGGAGGGGTCAAAGAAAAGAATAAATAAATAAAAACTTGTTGTAAAGAATTAACCGGCCTGATTACCCTCACTTGAAGTGTCTCTTTGCCTGATTACCCTCACTTGATTTGTTTATTTGCTTCTATGAAAAAAGGCTGCCCCAGGAAACTCGAGCTGGAATCTGAGTGGGTTGCAGGATCTGTAGTGCAGTTGACTGAGGCCTGCTGAGCCAAGCTAGCTCTCATGATGTCTGGAGTTTCTCAAATTTCCAAGGACATCCTGGCCCTGGGAGGTTTTGTTAAATTTTAAAAAGTCTTTTTACCTGGGCGGAAAGGAAAACAGTAGCCTCCGGAAAGACGGGTTCTCTGAAAAAGTTGAGTAGATTTCCTGATCAGAAAAATACAGTGGCCAAGAGAGGAATTTAAAAAAGTAGGCAGAAAATCTCTATGGAAGAGTAGGGCTTCATGACTAAAAGAACTACAGCCAGCGTCCTCTCCAAAAGATTCAGCTGAGGCTAATCTTGCACAGACACCAGTGATACAAAATACCTGCAGTCCTTACAGAAACAACAGAAGACAGACAACAGAGTAATCCCTCAGAGACACCCGACACTATGGGAGAGAGATCAATAGATCTACTGCCTCAGGACCATAGTACTGGGGGACACCAGACCCAATTGGCACAACAAAATACATAAACGCATTACTCCACATCCTACATTGGTGAGTAGTGACTGGGGTCTTAAAAAGCTTTCAAGCAGCCATCTTAGATGCAGCTAATGGTCTCCTAGTGTCAGAAGTGAAGAAGAATGCAAAAAAAAAAAAAAAGGGGGGCATTTAGAAGCAAACAGCCCTAGGACACGATGGCCCTCGAGACCGAAGAACTGGATAGTGCCTGGCTACCAATGCAAACCACTCAGGAAAGGATCAAATCCGGAGATCCTGGATAGAGTGGGAAGGAAAACGTGGAACAAAATCCAAAAACACAATAATGACCAGAATTACTGGTCAGATGAAATCTGGTGAGACTCCCAAAACTATGGCCCTGAAATACATTCTGTACCTGGAATAAAACTCACCCCCAGGGGCAGGCTCTCAGCCCAATAGTTAACACGCAGACCACTCAACCCAGGATGCCACACCCACACACTCAATGGTAATACATCCTTTAGAGCAATAGACCATGGGACACCAGAGGACCAACATTCAAATTGAGGAAATGCAGGACAAACAGGAGTGCATAATTATGAGGGGCACAGGGAGAGGGTTGCTGGGTAGGGAGGGGAAGAGACTGGGTTAGGGTTGGACATGGCGAATGGGGAATGAAACTAAATGTGCAGGTACGTTGAATGTAAAACAAGCTCTTAAAATTAAAAAAAAAAAAAAAAAAAATCTTCCAGCAGCAATAAATAGTCCTGGCCCAGACAGCTTCACTGGAGAATTCTACTCAAAATTCAAAGAGGAGTTGACACCAGTTGTACCATGGAATGAGGGATATCACTACTGATGTCAGGTGAATTTTGACTGAAAGCAGAGAAAATCAGAAAGATGTTTAAAAAAAAAAAAACAACTCACTGCCATCAAGTCGGGGGAAAAAAAAAAAGTAGGCAGAGAATCTCTATGGAAGAGTAGGGCTTCATGACTAAAGGAACTACAGCCAGCGTCCTCTCCAAAAGAGAGTGAGGATTACGGGACGCCAGCTTGGCTGCCAAGTCCAGGAAAGATCTTACTCCCCAGGACTCTCAAGAGATATGTCCATTCTTCCCTTTTGCTTAGATCTCTGCTCATTTGACCAGAATCCAGTACTAGTTACCATTGAGTCCATTCCACCTCATGGTGATCCCACACATATCAGGGTGGAACTGTGCTCCACTGGGTTACCAATGACTGATTTTGTGAATTAGATTGCCAGGCCTCTGGGTGGATTTGAAGCATTTTTGCTTTAGCAGCTGCACGTGAGAACCTTTTGTTCCACCTAGGGACTGCTTTCATCACAGTTGTTGCTTCCTTGATAAAAGGAAAGCTGCAGGCCGAAGGTTCAATGGTTCACTTGATTCTTCATTCTCAGGTCAGCTTTGTTTCATTCTCACAACACATCATCTGCCTGTAATCCTAGTCTTGGGTTTATTATTTTAATGTGAATAATTTCTATCAACTAAATAGAAACCAGAATTCTATGTGGAAATTTCCCAATTCTTACAGTTTGACCAAATATAATTTCTCAAGCCCTCACTCAAAAACTCACTGCCATCAAGTCGGTCCTGACTCATAGCGACCCCTCCTTGGGTTTCCAAGGCAGTATCACTATGGAAGCAGGTTGCCCAACCTTCCTTCCAAGGAGTGGCTGGTAGGTTTAAACAGCCAGCCTTCTGGTTAGCAGTCAAATGCCTTAGGCACTGTGCCACCAGAGCGCCTTGATTTCATTAGGTAAGATTCTTATAATTAAAGCCATCCAAAAATGTGGGTGATGATCTGTTGGGGATGGTCTAGGTCCTTGGAGGCTGGATTGATTGGAAACCTCTAAGATCCTGTCCAACTCTTAGATTTTGTTTTCTTTCCTAATCATTTCATTACCATGCCTCCATCACCACTGGAATTAGACAGCATTTGACAACAATTTCCCCTAATTTAATACTTTCATGAGATGACTACTTGATTTGTTTGGGCAAAGGTGGGTTTGTGAGAAGTTTATATGGATTGATGAGTTTGTCTGGTTCCTTTGTAACCTAGATCTTAGGTCTATGGTGTTTTACAGCTAATGGTACTTGTAACACATGTTGTTGTTGTTGTTATGTGCCGTCGAGTCGGCCCCGACTCATAGCGACCCCTCCTTGGGTTTCCGAGGCAGTATCA
>NW_006921630.1:9254072-9270575 GCF_000298275.1 Orycteropus afer afer
ATGTGCCGTCGAGTCGGCCCCGACTCATAGCGACCCCTCCTTGGGTTTCCGAGGCAGTATCACTACGGAAGTAGGATTGCCCAACCTTCCTTCCGAGGAGCGTCTGGTGGGTTTGAACCGCCAGCCATCTGGTTAGCAGGCAAGTGTCTTAGCCACTATGCTACCAGAGCTCCCCCACATAGGAAAAAAAAAAATAGACTGTGTTCTAAACTTCTTTCTGGGTGTTTCTGTATCATGCCTTTGAGCATCTCTTGGTCACCTTTACACAATATGTCCCTAAACCTAAATTTTGCCTCTGGCTATTAGAAACTTGTCTTTACTTGTGTACCACTTTCCTTTACTAATGAACTGGGGAAACCAAAGACCAAGATTTCATTTCCTTAATATTTAAACATAGAACACTGGGACTAGTCATAGGGGTATATTTGTGGGAACATTTTAAACATCAGAGGCAACAAAGAGAAGGAAACAAATAATAGCTATAAATGCAAATGCTGGAGTCAGACCCAGCAAGTTCAAGACTGTGCACCACCATTCATTGGTGGTGAGCCCTTGAGCAAACCACTTAACTTCTCTAAGACTTTCCTTGTCCTTAAAATGGGAACATTCTAGCAACTACTTCCTAGGACAATTGTGTGGAGTGAACAAGTTACTGCATCTAAAGAGAACAGCTTGTGTCTGTCCCATAATAGGTATTCAGTAAATGTCAGACATAACCATAAATGTCATCATCATCATCATTATATAAAAGTGCCTTTTCCAAGGATAAGTATATAGCCCACCAAACCTGAGGGACAGAACCCTTCAAGGCCATATTTTAATGAGAAAACTGTGCTGAGTGGGTGTTGCTTTTCTACTAATGAATCACAGAGGACAATTTGATCCTCAGACAAGGTTTCTAAGGGAAAAGAAATAAATTAACTTTAAAAAGCAAGCAGATCATTATTATATATCTATTTTAAAATAATGCCTCTACTCTTGTCTCAGAACAAGCCCTAATTTGTTTATTCTCCACTTCTAATTTCCATATTCATTTAATAGCAAAATGAGAGAAACATTAGTGGGAGATAGTAATTGTAAAAGTAGCAATAAAGTTAATGGCAACATTACAAATACTGTACACATATAAACAGCAATATTCAAGGCAATTTGAAATATCAAGTAACTCACAAATCAGTGGCACGTGTAAATGAATCATAAATTCAGAGCCAATGGCCTGATTGTTAACTCCATTTAAAAAAAAAAATGAAGAAAGAATAGTACTTTTAAAAGACCATTTCTAGATGGTCAATAAAAACTATTCATTTATAAGACCTCAGCTCTAGACATACATAAATGCATACAACCCTTTGCAGAGGTTGCCAGGTGAGTATTGAGGCAGGACAACAGGTGACTGCAGCCAACCACATGAGTCCATCCAGGGCAAGGGTCCCCATCCCTCAGGGTGCTGCTTCCAGACCTCTGTCCTCTGGCTCTTGGGTGCAAAACCATATGTGTGCATGTAAAAATAAAAAGAATCATTGTAGCCTCCATTTGCTGATACTGAAATGAGCCTAGAACACGCAAGAGTCATAGAACCCAGAACATTAGAGCAGAAAGAAGCTTAATTACTAATTCCAGTCTTTATTTTATATGTGAGGAAGTTGAGATCTAGGAAAACTCTAAAATGTGTTTCACAAAGGTCAAGGAGGCCTCCAGCCTGGGGCTCCTGTGAACCTGAACATCCCATTAAGGTGGCCCTGGCAACCACAGCACAACTTTCCAAAAAAGAGGTGAAACACAGACATCTCAGGAGGCCCTTTGCTAACATATCCAGAAGACTCCTTTGAGACTTTAATGGAAGCCATGGACACTCTCCCTTGGAAAAGGCACAAGTGAAACCTCAGCTCCCAGCCTCACCCCAGAGCCTGGTTAGAACCCCTGCAACAATTCCAGAAGAGATTAGGGAAATACCAGTACCAACTGCCATGGGAACAATGCTGACTCATGGTGACCCCATGTGTGTCACAGTAGAACTAAGCTCCTTCTTCTTATTGTTATGTGTTGTCAAGTTGGACCCGACTCATAGTGACCCCTCCTTGGGTTTTTGAGGCAGTCTCACTTTGGAAGTAGATTGCCCCATCTTCCTTCTGAGGAGTGGCTGGTGGGTTTGAACCACCAGCTTTCCGGTTAGCAGTCAAGTGCCTTCCTTAGGCACCATGTCACCAGAGATCCTTGGGGTTTTCCATTACTGTTTTTTGGAAGTAAATTACCAGGCCTGGCTTCAAAGTTGCCTCTGAGTGAACTTGAACCTCCAACCTTTTAGTTAGCAGCCCAGTGCTTTAATCATATGTACCACACAGGGATGCTAGTTAGGGAAATATCAGACACAAAACAGTTACATGCCTCAAAAGAATTCAAAGGAAGAGCTGTGACAGATCAAATGATTCAGGCCTGGAAAGGAAGGTTAGCATCAGGCCAGTTCCTGGACAGATTGGAAATTCTGCTTTCCTTGGCCTCTGGCTCTGATGGCTTCACTTGATGAGAGTGCAGTGTGGATAGCTGGGAGGAGGGCAGAGAGGGGAAAGGGGTGCTTCATAGAAATATAAATTAAAAAAAAAAAAAAACATTGCCATCAAGTTGATTCCCACTTATAGCAACCCCCATTGGATTTCCATGGTGATAAATCTTTGCAGAAGTAGATTGCCCAGTCTTCCTTCCATGGAGTGGCTGGTGGGTTTGAACCACCAACCTTCTGGTTAGCAGTCAGATGCCTTAGGCATTGTACTACCAGAGCTCCTTTCATAGAAATACAGCTCTGTAAATATGCTGACATGAAGTGCCAGGTAGACCTGGGTCCAAATACCAGCTATGCATGTGACCCCAACCATGCTACTTAGACTCTGACCCTTGGTTTTCTCAACTACAGAATATGGATAAAAATGCCAACTTTACATTGTTATATTTAGGATTAGAAACAACATATGTAGAGTACCTAACATGGTACATAGCGTTAGAGCAGGCTTCAGTAAAACATAACTGTTAGTATTATGGATCCGTTGATTCATTCAATGGTATTTAATAATCACATACAATGGTGTAAGGAGCTCTGGTTGCACAGTGCCTAAGGCATCTGACTGCTAACCAGAAGACTGGTGGTTCAAACCCACCAGCCACTCCATGGAAGGAAGACTGGGCAAATCTACTTCTGTAATGATTTACCACCTCGGAAACCCAAAGGGAGTCACTATGAGTCAGAATCGACTCGATGACAGTGAGTTTGGTTTTTGATTTATGGTGCCAAATAGTAGGATTTTAATAATGAACAAGAGAGAAGAAGTGCATATCCTCAAGTTGTCCACAGCAATGGAAGCTACAGACAAGAAAACACACCATTGCACCATACTGTAATTCTTGTTAGGATGGAAAATTTTCAGGCTGCTACTGAAGCCCATAGGAGCAACCTAGGGAGTCAGGAACACCTTCCTAGGAGAACTGGCATTTGAACATGAGTGAAGACCAGAAGAATGACAGGGGTTAGCTGGGCCACAAGAATGGGGAAGAATGTGCTAGGTAGAGACATGGGAGAAAGTAGCTTGCTACAGTTCAAGGACAGAACTTTTGAGAGGGCATGTTAAGAGAGAATCCTGGAGAGTTGAGGGATGGCTTATAAGACAGGAATTAGTCTTCACCTAGCACTGTATTGGCAAGTACACTGGTAAGTGTTCAGTCATGGGAAGGGTAGACACAAACATCACTTGGATAAACTAAACAGTATTAACTTACCAAAAGGCTAAAGACAACATATACAGTATGCAATATAGACAGATAAATAACAATATTCTTCAAGTCAGATAAATAAACTTCTGGTTACCAAACTCCTCATTAGGGGTACACGGCTGAAGACAAGGATGTGTGAGTGAGTGAAGGTCATATCAGACCCTCAGGAAGCCTAACAAGTTCCTTAAGGTTCAGCTCATGAACGTAACACTGAAGCTGTTCTCAGTAGGTGCCGTTGAGTCGGCTCTGACTCATAGCAACCCTACATACAACAGAACGAACCTCTTCTTGGTGGAGGTCAATTTGGAGAAGTACCAAGATGTGGCTTGGCTGGTACACCTCATCAATCTTGAAGATGCACCATGTACAATGTGGTGATGGAGCTTGGACATTACAGGACTGTCAGGCTGGAACAGTTCTCATTTGTCACCCTCAGCCTCCTCGGCCCAACACACTTCAGGCCAATAAATCCCAGAGTTCAGTGCTGCAGAACCAAATAGGGGCCAGTTTCCCAGGATCCTCTGGGAGGCACTCTAATGAGCCCTTTGTCTGGATACTCTGTTTATCCCTTAAGCTTTATTCTGAGGGCAATGAGCAGCCACTGAGGTTATTTGAAGGAGAGGACCTGATTTGCAAAAGCAAAATAAAACAGAAGCACTCTGACTGAAATGAAGAGATCCTTAACTTAATCATAACTGTAAAGTCCCTTATGCCATAGAAGGTAACATTCATGGGGCCTGGGAATTAGGAGGGCAGAGACATCTTGGAGGTCCATTATTCAGCTTACCACAGATGGTGGTGGTGATTGTTGCTAGCTGCCCTCAAGTAGGCTGCAACTCATGCACAATGGAATGACAACGTCCAGGCCTGCACCACAGATGATGTTGTTAGATGCCATTGAGTCTATTCCAACTCATAGCCACCCTATGCACAACAGAATGAAACACTGCCCGGACCTGCTCCATCCTCACAACCATTGCTATGTTTAAACCCATTGTTGCAGCCACTGTGTCAAGACAGTGTGCTTCATTTATTTCAGCAACAGCAGCTCTACAGATCTGTGTCCACCAGTGGAAAACAGTGGGCGTGGCCAGCACAGGCAAATCTTTCTGGTCCTCCCTTCACAGTTCTCTGCAGCCCAAAAAGCCCCAAACGACCTTGTGTGGAATAACTTTTCAGCTTCCCTTGATGGCATATACAGCTCTGTCACTCACATATCCAGCTTCTTTAGAATATTTCTCATAGGGTGAGACAAGGACCAAAAGAAATCAGACCAGTGTTTTATTTTCTAATAAAAATTCCTCTGTCAAAATCATAACCAGTAGTTAAGAAGTATAGAACCTTGGTTTATGTCATTAATGCATTCTTAAGCTTCATTAAAGCAAAACTATGGTCCCTTCATGCATTTTAAAATATGATTTAGCTTGCCACAAGCTGATGGATAAACAACTTTCAGGAGTACATCTGAAGCATAAACTGAAATATACCTCACATATTTGTCTCAGGAGAAAGAAACTAGTTGCTGAGGTAAAAATTGCTTAATTTTACTTGAAGTTCCCACTTAGAGGACTAAGTCTCTTCACTTGCGACTCCTTCTGTTCATGTTATGTTTCTGCCCCAGATTTATCAGATTGTCTGTCTTTCTTATCGTCCAGGTATTTGTGAGTGGTCCTTTCTTTCTCAATTACTTGTCTTTTACTTGTATATGTAGCACTTTTCTTTGGCTTTATAATAGTGGCACATTAAATAAAAATGGAGGGCAATCTTCAGAAGTAAAGCATAATTGTGAAGAGTTTTCAGTGAAGTTTTAAAAAATTCCTTGTTTCTCAGAGTCCATTCAAAATAACCTATCTTGGGTGGACATGAGTGCTTCTTGGGAGAGCTGGTGACCCTCCCAGCCAGGCACTAAGGTGGGGTGCACTAAGTAAGGGCCCCCACATGCTGAGTGGGCCACTTGGTTCCCACGTGAGGTATCTCATGGTATAACCTTTGCAGACTGAGGTAGGCTTTCTGAGGCAGAAAGAAGCAGGTGCTGCTGAGAGCTGAGCCAAGATGTGGTGACTAACTTCAGGCAATGACCAGAGTTTCATGTTGTGGCTGCTTTAGAAGATCGAAGGACTCATAGACGTTTCCGGGTACCAGAATTGGTCACCTGGCTTTATTTTCCCTGATAAATTTCATTTGAGAGAGGGAAAAAGGAAAGAGGAAGAGGAAAGGAAGGAAGGAGAAGTGTAAATGTAACCAAAGTGCAGTTCTAATGTTACCAAGCATCACAATTTAATCTCCAAGCATGGAAGAAAGGCTCTTTTTCAATTAGTAAAAGAAACGGGTTAGTCACACACTAATCAAGATCTATTTTTGCTTGAATTAGGTCAGTCTTCGTTAAAGGCCTCTCCAGAAGTAGGCGGAGGTTGAACCCCCATGGGTGGTTTGCACTAATGCAGCAGCGATGACTCACATGCGCCAATCTTGCAAGCTGCGCAGATGGCTGCAAGCAGCTGAGTGAGCTTCCCTGCCAAATTCATCCTAGACCAAAGCCCCCTCCTCCACCTTTGCTGGGAGCCATGGGAATGGACTACAGAGTGGGTGCCGGTGGTTTCTAAGCTGATCCCCATGCCAGGAGGGCACAAAACCTCCTTCATTCTTTGCTAAACAGAGTACCAAGGAAAGCAACCCTCAGCTAGATGTGTCCTTGGGATTGGTATGTTTGTGGACTGGGAGGTCTCTGTAGTAGTAGATGGGTTATCCTGGGGTGACCACTTGTCTCTTATAGCCTGGACTATCCTGGTTTTAAAAGTGAAAGTCCAGCATCCCAGAAATCCTCTCAGTCCCAGCAAACCAGATGGTTGGTTATCCAAGGGTAAGATGCAGGGCCAAATCTTTACTTGGAAGAAACTCCAGGTTCTCCACAGTGGATGACAAAAATATTGAATGTTCAAAATGCATTGAAAGAAAATATGCAAGCTAGAGGGGATGTTAGTAACTATCTGATCCAGAGGTTCCTAGAATCCCCTGAGCTGTTTTATTGAAAATGTAGGCTCCTAGGCTCTACCTCCAGGAATTCTGATTCAGTAAGTCTTAGATGGGAGTCCTTGGGCAGTGCAAATGGGTAAGAGCTTGGCTATTAGGCAAACAGTTGGTGGTTCAAACCCACCCAGAGGCACTTGAGAAGACAGGCCTGGCAATCTGCTTCTGAAAGGTCACAGCCTTAGAAATCCTATGGAATCATTCTATTCTACACACGTGGGGCTGTCGTAAGTTGGAACTGACTCTACAGCAACAAACAGCAACAGATCTTGGGTGGAGCCTCAAATTTGGCAATTTTATAAGCACGTTGGGTAATTCTGATTACAAGTGTTCGAGAATCCATGTTTGAGAACCACCAACCTATCGCTGTCAAGCCAGTTCCAACTCATGGCAACCTCATGTGTGTTGAAGCAGAACTGTGCCCCAAAGTTTGCAGTGACTCCGTTTTCAGAAGCAGATTGACAGGTCTGTCTTTCAAGGAACCTCTGGATGGACTCAAACTTCCAGCCTTTCAGTCGACAGCTGAATGTGTTAACCGTTTGCACACCACCCAGGGACTCGATGTTTGAGACACAGGGATTGAATTGCAGCTTCTCATTTCATTGATTAGAAAAGTGGAGCCAAAAGAGTCATGCTGGTTGCCTGAGGCCAAACTAAATCAGTTGGTGCATAATCTAAAATATTGCCTCAAATACACAGACCCTTCCTAGTCCAAAGTTATTTTCCTTTGCAGTATTTCAGGGCTACACAGTCCCTTCTTCTTGCAAAAGCATGTTTATATTGTCTTTCTAGAAAATATTATCTGTCCTAGAAGATATTTAACAAAGGAAAAATGGAGATTCACTCAATGTAGTCATATTTCTGCTGCGGTTGTTGTTAGGTGCTGTCCAGTCAGTTTCCACTCATTACGACCCTATGTACAACAGACCATTAGGTACACTCTGTGGTCCTATGCCATCCTCATAGCCATTGCTATGTTTGAATCCATGGTCACAGCCTTTGTCAGTCATCTTGTTGAGAGTCTTCGTCTCTTTCACTGACCCTCTACTTTACCAAGCATGCTGTCCTTCTCCAGAGACTGGTCCTTCCTGATAACATGTCCAAAGGGTGTGAGACTAAGTCTTGCCATTCTCACTTCTAAGGAGCATTCTGGCTCTATTTCTTCCAGTACAGATTTGTTCATTCTTCTGACAACCCATTGTATACTGAATATGCTTTGCAAACCCCATAATTCAAAAGCTTTGATTCTTCTTTGGTCTTCTTTATTCATTGTGCAATTTTTGCATGCAAATGAGACAATTGAAAATACCACGGCTTGGGTCAGGTGCACCTTATTCCTCAAGGTGACATCTTTATTTTTTAACACTTTAAAGAAGTCTTTTGCAGGACATTTGCCCAATACAATACAATTGTTTGATTTCTTGACTGCTGCTTTCATGGGCATTGATTATGGATCCAAGTAAAATGAAATCATTGACAAATTCAATGTTTTCTCCATTTATCAGGATGTTATTTACTGGTTCAGTTGTGAGGATTTTTGTTTGACACACACCTTTCCTGATTTTAAACCATGAAGTATCCCCTTGTTCTGTTCAAACAATGGCCTACTGGACTGCATACAGGTTCTGCATGAGTACATTTGTGTTTCTGAAATTCCAATTCAAAATTTGTTATGATCCACACAGTTGAATGCCTTTGCATAATCAATAAAACATAGTTAAACACCTTTCTGGTATTCTCTGCTTTCAACCAAAATCCATGTGACACCAACAATGATAGTCCTCATTCCATGCCCTTTCCAGAACCCTACTTGAATTTCTGGCAGTTTCCAGTAGATATACTACTGCAACCATTTTTGCATTATATTCAGCAAAATTTTACTGTACATTTTTCAATAATTTCTGCCTTCTGTTGGATCACCTTTCTTTGGAATGGGCACAATCTCTTCCAGTCAATTCACCAGGTAGCTGTCTTCCAAATTTCTTAGCATAGATGAGTGAGCACTTCCAGCATTGCATCTGTTAGTTGAAACATCTCATCTGGTAATCTGTCAATTACAGCCTTGTTTTTTGCCAGTGCCTTCAATGCAGCTTAGACTTCTTCTTTTAGTATCATCCATTCTTGATCATATGTTACCTCCTGAGGTGGTTCATAGTCAACCAATTACTTTTAGTACAATGACTCTGTATTCCTTCTACCTTCTTTTGATGCTTCCTTCATTGTTCAATAATTTTCCCAAGTTGTTGTTGTTAGGTGCCATTGAGTTGGCTCTGACTCACAGCGACCCTATGTACAACAAAATGAAACACTGTCCAGTCCTGTGCCAGTGTCACAATCCTTGCTATGCCTGAGCCCATCATTGCAGCCAATGTCTCAATCCATCTCATTGAAGGCCTTCTTCCTTTTCACTGACCCTCCACATTACCAAGCATGATATCCTTCTTCAGGGAATGGTCCCTTCTGAAAACATGACCAAAGTAGGTAAGATGAAGTCTGGCCATTATTGCTTCCAAGGAGCTCTCTGGCTGCACTTCTTCCAGGAAAGATCTGTTAGTTCTTCTGGCAGTCTATGGTACTTTTAGCATTCTTCACCAGCACCACAACTCAAAAACATCAACTCTTCTTTGATCTTCCTTATTCCTTGTCCAGCTCTTACATGTATATGAGGCGACTGAAAATACCATGGCTTGGGTTGGGCCCACTTGAGTCTTCATGGAAACATACTTGCTCTTCAGCACTTGAAAGAGCTCTTTTGCAACAGATTTGCCCAGTTCAGTATGACTTCTGATTTCTTGACTGCTGCTTCCATTGGTGTTGACTGTGGATCCAAGTAAAATGAAATGCCTGACACCTTCAATCTTTTCTCCATTTATCATGATACTGCTTATTGGTCCAATTGTGAGGATTTTTGTTTTCTTTATGTTGAGGTATAACCCATACTGCAGACTGTAGTCCTTAATCTTCATCATTAAATGTTTCAAGTCATCTTCATTTTCAGCAAGCAAAGTTGTGTCACCTGCATATGGCAGATTGTTAATGAGTTTCCTCCAATCCTGATGCCGTGTTCTTCCTCATATAGTCCAGCTCCTTGGATTATTTGCTCAGCATACAGACTGAATCTGTATCATGAAAGGATACAACCCTGACACAGCCCCTTCCTGATTTTAAACCATGTAGTATCCCCTTGTTCTGTTTGAATGACAGCTTCCTGGGCTATGTACAGGTTCCTCATGCACACAATTTAGTGTTCTGGAGTTCCCATTCTTCTCAATGTTAACCATAATTTGTTATGATCCACACAATTGAATGCTTTTGCATAGTCAGTGATCAATGAAACACAAGTAAACATCTTTCTGATATCCTTTGTTTTAGTCAAGATCCATCTGAAATCAGCAATGATATCCCTCATCCAATGTCCTCTTCCAAATCCAGCTTGCATTTCTGAAAGTTCCCTATCAATATACTGCTGCAACCATTTTTTACTTATCTTCAGCAAAATTTTACTTGCATGTGATATTAATGATATTGTTCAATAATTTCCACATTCTGTGGGATCACCTTTCTTTGAAATGGGTACAAATATGGATCTCTTCCAGTCTGTTGGCCAGTTAGCTGTCTTTCAAATCTCTTGGCATAGATGAGTGAGTGCCTCCTGTGTGGCATCTGTTTGTTAAAACATCTCAATGGCATTCCATCAATTCTTGGAGCCTTGTTTTTCACCACTTCCTTCAGTGCAGCTTCGACTTCTACCTTCAATACCATTGGTTCTTGATAATATGCCGCCTCCTGAAATGGATGAACATTGATCAATTCTTTCTGCTACAGTGACTCTGTGTATTCCTTCCATTTTCTTTTGATATTTCCTACATCAGTCAATATGTTGCCCATAGAATCTTTCGATATTACAACTTGAAGCTTGAATTTTTTCTTAAGTTCTTTCAGTTTGAGAAAGGCTGAGTGTGTTCTTCCCTTTTGGTTTTCTAACTCCAGGTCTTTGCACATTTCATTATAATAATTGACTTAGTTTCTTGAGCATCCCCTTGTAATCTTTTGTTCAGCTCTTTTATCTTGTCATTTTTTCCATTTGCTTTAGCTACTCTCTGTTCAAGAGCAAGTTTCAGAGTCTGATTGAATTCTTCAATATTGCAACTCAAGGCTTAAATGTTTTCTTTAGTTCTTTCAGTTTGGAAAATGCTAAGTACATTCTTCCATTTTGGTTTTCTAACTCAAGGTCTTTGCACGTTTCATTACAATACTTTATCTTCTTGAGCCATCCTTTGAAAAGGTTCTGTTCAGCTTTTACTTCATCATTTCTTCCTGTTTACAGGGTTTGGCATTTCTTTTCTGTTTGAGTAGCTGATGTCAGCTTCAAAGGAACAGAAGCTGTAATGTCTTGTTTTCCTCCTTGAGGAGTTTCTTAGAAGTGTCAGCTGCTTTGAGCCAGTTTGCTTTTATGTATACAATTCTGAGAACTCATGCTGAGTCAGTCGAGGCAAGAGATGTTAATTATAAAGGTACAGGCTTACCTCGAAGATTTTATGGGTTCAGTTCCAGACCACCAAAATAAAGCAAATATTGTAATAAGGCAAGTCACATGAATTTCTTGATTTCCTAGTTCATATAAAAGTTATACTGTAGTCTATTAGAAGCTCTGGTGGTGTGGTGGGTAAGGCATTTGGCTGCTATCTAAAAGGTTGGTAGTTCAAACCCACCAGCCACTCCATGGGAGGAAAATGAGGCAATCTACTTCCATCAAGATTTACAGCCTTGGAAACCCTATGCAAGTTGCTAAAAGTCATAATTGATTCAGTGGAATGGGTTTGGTTTTTGTTGTTGTTGTTTTTGGTAGTCTATTAGATGTGCACTAACATTAAAAAGGTTACAATATTGTGAGAATTACCAAAATGTGGCACAGAGATACAAAGTGAATACATGCTGTTGGAAAAATGGCATCAATAGATGTGCTCAATGCAGGGTTGCCATAAACTTTGATTGTAAAAAACACAGTATCTGTGAAGCACAATAAAGTGCAGTTAAAAAGAGGTGTGGTACAGTGAATTACTTGGTATGGCTTTTCTAGCCATAGTCTTTGTGACTCTTATCAGATGACTGGGTGGGACTATGCAAATGTGAGGTGCTTGTTGCCTACCATGGGGACTGGATAGCTTGCCAATAATGTAAATAAGGTACATGGCACACTTGTGGGGGTGGGCATGCAAATAAGATGTATGGAACCCTAATGTGGGGATTGGTCAGTTTTGCCATCTATTAGGCTTAAAATGAGCCATCCTAGAGGCAGAAAGAAAGATCTTGCTACCATCAAAAAAGAAGAACCAGGAGTGGAGTGTATCCTTTGGACCCAAGATCCTTGTACTGAACTTCCTTGATTCAGGAGAAAGAACTGTGACTAAAAAGACAAAGGTAAGAAATGGCAGCAGCAGAGGCAGCAGAACCAAGAGACTGACATGAAACAGCAGCGGGCCTTCAGGCCCACAGAGCAAGAAAGTTGAGTGCCTTCAGGCAGAAGGGCACCTATCAGCAGAGCTGAAAGAGCTTTGTAACACTTGACTAAGCGGGAGAGAGGCCAGATTGAGGGGCCAAGGGCCAGAGGGAGAAAGACCTGCCTTTGGGCATGGCTGAGGAGAGGCTATCTTGATTGAAGAACTGTA
Organism: Orycteropus afer afer; assembly: GCF_000298275.1. NCBI lineage: Eukaryota > Metazoa > Chordata > Mammalia > Tubulidentata > Orycteropodidae > Orycteropus > Orycteropus afer. Next base: position 9,266,528 of record NW_006921630.1, read on the forward strand.
TACTGAGTGTTCCTGAACCTCAGTTATACTTCCCTAATAAACCCTATAATTGTGAGTATTCTCTGTGAGTTCTGTGTAGCCATTGCAATGAATTATCAAATCCAACAGTGAAGCAGAGAGTGTCACGAGAGAGACAGTTGGTGTCAGAATTGGTAAAAAGTTTGGAGGTGGTGGCATGTCTGATGTCTGCCTCATAGAAATCAGCCTTGGGCTGTTGATGCTGATGGTGATTCTCTCTGCCCTAATGAAGTTAGAGGAGGTCAGTTGATTCCTTGCCCATGCCCATTTTGTACAAGGTATACCTGGAACTAGACACAAAGCAAACTAAATTCAGGCTCCCAAATGTGTACTTTGTGGAACTGACCCAGGACACTTCATATCAGTGCACCTCATCCTTGGTTTGCCCACCATGTAGAACCAGTCTAAGTTTCAGGGCAAAGGTGAGCTTTTGAAAGTAGAACTCAAAGTTAACTCTGGCTAAGAAGGTGACAAATTGGAATGGGCTCACTTTATGCTGTTTTATAAATATATAAATGTTTTAAAGTATATAAATATACTTTATATATATTTTGCCGTTATACCCAAAGGCATTGTGCTGGTCTTCGGAAATCTCCCTCATGTAACTTTCATCAATTGCTAATACACTTATTCTCTGGAGTTACCTAAGGCTAATTCCTCTTCCAGAGCACAGGTCTTCAAATATATGGAGACAGTTATCAAGACTTACCCAGGCTAAACATCCCTAGCTTATTCAGGACAAAGTCTACTTTCTAAACTCCTCATTCCTCTCCAGCTGTGAACTAGAACACTATTGTCTTCTTAAAGTGTGTCACCCAAAATCGAACCCAGCTCCCCAACCCCACCCTTCCAGCCAGCATCCAGCTTTTGAAGGCAAAGGGAGGGGTGTGACCCACATCTCACTTAGGGGCTTGAAGATTCCTAAGAGTAAGTAGACTCTGTAAAAGGGAAACTAGCCAGGGAATGGTGATGAGGACTCTAAAAGAATAATGGAAAAACAATTTAAAATAGGGTGGGTAAAGAAAAAGTGATGGCCTGGAAGTAACATAGTATGAGCACAAAGAAACATCTGTTTAGACACACAAAGAGTTTGGTCAAAGATCCTGAGGTCATAAATGTCACATGAGAAATGGGTCATATACACTAGGGTTGGGTTGGAGAAGGCTTTTTTTTAACACTCTGTAATTCTGTGTGTCTTAGATCTATCCCAGTGAACATGGAGAAAAGGATGGATGGAACTTTCTCCAACCTCCAATTCATACAGCAGAGGAAGGGGAGAAAGCTAGTAGTGGTAACGATAAAGTGGAGATAATCTATTCAAAACGCTGATATGATGACTCCCTGAACATACTGTCTATCCTCCAGGCTGGGTTAAATAAGGTCAAACAAAAGCATAATACAATTTTTTTTTCCATCAATAAAAGCAGTTTATTCATGGATTGTAGAGTTTAATGTTTTGTCTTTAAACATTTTTTTAATGTCTTTATTGAGATACAAGTCACACGGCATACAATCCACCCATTTATAGTGTACAATTCAATGGTTTTTATTATGTTCACAGAATTGTGCAACCATTACTACATCAATTTTAGAACATTTCATCATCTCAGAAACAGAACAGAATTTTAAACATCATCCTAATCAATTTATTTCCTAAGTATTGTCATCAATTCAGAGCACATTCATTTTATGCAGTGATACTCGACCCACCAGTGAGGTGCTAAGTATTGTAAGAACTCAATATGGAAAAATGAGGGGGAAAAAAAGGGGGGGAGGAGCAAATACCTTCTTAGGTTCTAAATGAACCTGCCATGCAATATTAATGTAATACCCAACCCCAGTGTATCCTACAGTTTTGTATAGAGGCTAAGAACGTGGGCTCTGGAGCCAAACAAGTTAGGTTCCAATCCTGGCTCTAACACATAGAGTCATTAAGAAAATCCATTCCATCTGTAAAATGAAAACAGTCATTGTACCTACCTCATATGGTTATAAGGATTAAGCAGATTAACATACAAAGCATTTATACAGAGTTTAGTTCAATATCAGTGTTTGCTACTCTTATTCTTACTGACATTTTACCAAGGGAAACATTTATTATGATATGGACTGTGAAATTTTTTATTTGTATATCTAATCCACTAATCCACTAACAGTTTAGTATGTATCAAGAGTCTGTGGTTAGAGATTACAGTAACATTTGCAGTTATTGCCTGCTGGATATATTACTTATGTGCAATGTTTAAGCACTTGGGTGCTAACCAGAATGTTGGTGATTCAAACCCAACCAATGGCTCCCTGGAAGAATCTCATGATCTTTTCCCATAAAGATTCCAACCTAGAATACTCTGTGGGGCAGTCCCACTTTGTCACATGGGGTCACTATGAGTCATGATCAACTCAGCAGCATCTCAACAAGTCTTACTTAATGAATGGGAAAAAAAAAAAAGAGAAGAAGCTCAGAGAGGTAACTTACTCACCCAAGTTCATACAGCTGCAGAATGGCAATTCTTGGCTTAGAAACAAAGTCTTTTAACTCCCATTACAATTTACCAGTGTCTAGAAAGGTGCCAGGAGCTCTGGTAGCATAGTGCCTAAGGCACTTGACTACTAACCAGAAGGCTGGCGGTTCAAACCCACCAGCTACTCCTTGGAAGACTGGGCAATCTACTTCTGTAGTGATACTGCCTCAGCAACCCAAGGAGGGTTGCTAGGAGTCAAGTCCAACTCAATGGCACATAACAACAACAACAACAAGAAAGGTGCCTACCAAAACCCAAACCAAACTCACTGCCATTGAGTTGATTATGACTCATAGCGACCCCTCCTTGGGTTTCCAAGGCGGTATCACTATGGAAGTATATTTGCCCAACCTTCCTTCCGAGGAGTGGCTGGTGGGTTTGAACCACCAGCCTTCTGGTTAGTAGTCAAATGCCTTAGGCACTATACCACCTGAGATCCAAAAGGTGCCTAGTATACACCTACACCATAGCAACGCTGTAACCTTTAGCAAAGAATAGAACTGCCCCCAAAGGGTTTCCAAGTCTTTACAGAGGCAGATAGCCACATCTTTTTCCCAGGGAAACAGCTGGTGGTTTTAAACTGCTGACCTTTAGGGTAGCAGTCAAGTAATTAACAAGTGTGCCACTAGGGTTTCTTTTCTAGTATATAATGGGCACTAAACTTTGTTTTTATTATTGAAGAATGAATAAAACCATATCACAGATGACATAATTCTATATACAGAAAAATCCCAAAGAATCCACAAGAAAGCTACTCAAAAAACCCAAAACTCATTGGAGTTGTTTCTGAGTCATAGTGACCCACATTGGGTTTCCAAGGCTGTAAATCTTTACAGAAACAGACTTCCCCATCTTTCTTCTGCAGTGCAGCTTATGGGTTTGAACCACTGACATTTTGGTTAGCAGCCAAATGCCTTAACCACTATACCACCAGAGCTCCTTTAAGAAAGCTACTGTTGTTGTTGCTGTTATGTGCCACTGAGTCGGCCCCGACTCATAGCGACCCCTCCTTGGGTTGCCGAGGCAGTATCACTATGGAAGTAGATTGCCCCATTTTCCTTCCAAGGAGTAGCTGATGGGTTTGAACCGCCAGCCTTCTGGTTAGCAGTCAGGTGCCTTAGGCACTATGCTACCAGAGCTCCTAAGAAAGCTACTAGAGTTAATAAATGAATTCAACAAAGTTGCAGGGCACACAATCAACACATAAAAATCAGTTGTGATTCATACTAGCAATGAACAAGCTAACAGGGAAGTTAAGAAAATAATTCTGTGTACTATATATCTAAAAGAATAAAATACTTAGGAATAAATTCAACCATGGAGAAGAAAGACTTGTACACTGAAAACTATAAAACATAGTTTCTTTAGTCCAAGCAACTGGTACATTATGAGATCCTCAGCCTATAGGACTACGAGACCAGAAGAATTAGATGGTGCCTGGCTACCACTGTCAACCACTCAGAGGGGAATCTATGTAGGAGATCCTGGATAAAGAGGGAGAACAATAT
>NW_006921630.1:9271000-9307355 GCF_000298275.1 Orycteropus afer afer
GGCAGGGGCAGGAGTGCATAGGAGGGAAGGACATGGGGAAGAGGTGATTATGGGGAGGAAATGGGAGGGGAGCTATTGCATTGTAGGAAATCGCATTTAATGCCCTGAGACAAATGAAGTGTATGTGAGCTGCTGGTGAATTTGCTCTGTAAACTTTCACCCAAATCACAATAAAAATTTAAGAAAAAAAAAAGGTTTATTTTACAAAACTGACCATATTAAGAATAGCTGTTTTACAATACAAGAGTAAGTACTTTCAATACATCAAAAATGATAAATATCTAAGAAAAAATATATCAAAAATGATACAATATCTAAGAAAAAAATTAAGCAGAGAGGTGAAAGACTTGTATACTGAAAATTATAAAACATAGTTTCCTTTAACTAATTGAACACATTTATGATAGCTATTTCAACACTGAGGAAGCGCTGGTAGCACAGCATTAAAGTGCTCAGCTTTATGAACCAAAAGGTAATTGGTTCAAATCCACCAGCCATTCTCTGGGAAAAAGATGTGATGGTCTGCTTCCGTAAAGATTTACAGTCTTGGAAACACTAGGGGAAGTTCTACCCTGTGAGTAGGAAGCAATGAGTACTCACTCTGAGTAGTAAGTCAGCAGCCTGACAGCAGTGGCTTATTTTAACACCCTTGCTCCTAATTCTACCATTTCTGGCATTTCTGCATCTATTCCTATTGTCTGATTTTTGCTCTGGTCTATATTCACATTTTCCTGTTTCTTGGACTGCCTAGTAATTTTGGGTGGGACTTTGTCTATATTTTGTTGCTGAGTGCCTGAATAGCCATGTATTTCTTTAAAGAGTGTTGAGCAGGCAGTTAAGTAATCTGCAGATGACTTTGATGTAATCTGCAGGCCCTTTGAGGCCAGATTCTAAAGTTTTCTGGGACAGGTCCAGAGTAGTCTTCACCCTATAATAGTATAGTCCTACTACTAAGAAGTGACCTCTTTGAGGTCTCTATTGAATGCCTCAAGGTGACCACCAATGGCTGTCCAATCTGGTTGATCATCGCTTGACCGCCTCCTCAGAGCCAGATCTCACTGATCTGTGTGAAGTCTAAGAACTATTATGATTACAATTCTCTGGGTGAGTTTTGTCTGACATAGAGTTTTCCTCTATGACTACACAGCTTAAATCTTAGCAAAGATTCATGAGGATCTTATGCAGGTTTCTGGAGTTTTGCTGTTCAGATGCCATCTTTCTGACATTCTGTACAGCAACATCCAGCCATCTTAGCTGCCTTGAGTTCTGATTTTATCTCCCCAACCTCATTGAGGCTATTGGTCCTTTATTGGGTGAATACTCTCCCTGCACCATGCCCATGGTCTATAATTTATCTCCAGGCACAAATCTAGGGTGATTATAAAGCTTACTTCACTTGTTTCTCCATTTAGGGATCATAGTTCAATATCTGAAAACAATTGTTTCATATATTTTGCCCAGTTTTTAAAATTGTTTATGGTGGAAAGTTGACTCTAGTCCTTAGTACTTCCTAATGGCTTTAAGCAGAAGTCTAGCCAGAGATCTTTTATTTAACCTGTTTCTATCGCTAAACTAAAATTTCATCTTGACTCACTCATTTAAATAGAAAGTTTTTATGTGATATAAATAGAGATTAAAGAAGAGAAAATAAAAGCAAGGAGAGTGAGTGAGGGAGATTACAAAATATGAATTTAGACCCCTCATCTTTTAACCCAAATCTGAGTTTGTTCATTTTTAATATTGTTTTAAAAAATATAAAAAGGAAATTTTAGCCATTTTTGCAAGTGTTTCCCCACATTGACCTTTAGATAAATATTGCAGGCTCTAAAAATAATTAGGAGCTCTGGTGGCATAGTGCCTAAGGCATTTGACTGCTAACCAGAAGGGTGGCAGTTCAAATCCACCAGCCACTCCTCAGAAGGAAGACTGGGCAAACTACTTCTGTAATTCGGCTGAACCAGTAAGCCAAAAGTCCTCTTGTCTTGAGGGCAGTTTTGATAGTACCTGGAATTCCACAGATTCAGAATTAGTTATGAGCAATAAACCCATCCTGTTGTTTCCTAAAGTCCTTTTTTCCTGGAGATTGATCAGCCTTCCCGGTGAGCCTGAGAGATGAAAGCAACAAAAATCCACTGATATGGTCCTGAATGGCTGCAGTGGAACGTGGAGAAGACAAAGAGGGCAACCAGAAGCCAATTCCTAGCACTGGTAAAGTTTATCAAATAACTAAATGGGTAAGTCAATAGGACCTAAATAAAGCTGAAAATAGCTTCTGCTGAAAACCCTCCTTTAAAAGGCTTCATTTGTTATCATTTAGTCAGAGCAAAACTACCAGGGGAAATAGGCAATACTACCCTTAAGGAGCTCTGGTGGCACTGTGGTTAAAGCATAGGGCTGCTAACCAAAAGGTTGGGATTTGAACCCACCAGTCACTCCATGGGAGAAAGATGAGGCAGTCCACTTTCATAAAGGCTTACAACTTTGGAAACCCCATGGTGCAGCTCTACTTTGTTCTATAGCATAGCTTTGAGTCAGAGTCAACTCGATGGCAGTGGGCGGGTGGGGAAGAACTCTTGCTGCTTCTTAGCCTAGAGCTCTAGTGCATCCACAAGAATGGTTATGCCCCATCACTGTAAATGATTAGCATCCGGATTACCCAATAAGCATGGTAAGCACAGGCTTATTTATGCTTATTTACTAATCTATCAATATAAAGAAAACAAAAATTCTCAAAACTGGACCAATAGGGATCTTAAAATCTTGCAAGAAGCCATCTACATGCAATGATGGGTCTCTCCTCATACAGAGCAAAGAAGAATGAAGAAAACCAAAGACACGTGGAAACAATTAGACCAAGGGATTGGTAGTCCATGCAATCCTCAGCCTATATGACCATGAGACCAAAAGAACTAGATGGTGCCCAGCTACTACTATCAACCACTCGGAGGCAGATCGGCACAGGAGATCTTGGATAGAGTGGGAGAACAATGTAGAACAAAACTCGAAATCATAAAAAAGAGACCAAGTTTGTTGGTCTCATAGAGCCTGGTGCGATGCCTGAGACTGTGGCCCCTAGCTGCCCTTCAGGTCTGGAATTGAACTCACTCCTGTAGCTTCCAGCCAAACAACAGACAGGCATATGGGGTAAACATTTATATAAGGTAGATACACTCCTTGGAGTGATCAATCATGGGAGAACAGAAGGGTAGTGTTTGTACAGGGAGACAGCTTGCGGGGGCAGGAGTGCATGGGAGGGAAGAGCACAGGGAAGAAGTAACTATGGGAGAAAGTGGGAAGAGAGCTGTTACATTGTAGGGAATTGCAGTCAACATCCTGAGACAAAATGTGTATGAATTGCTATATGGAAAATGAATTTGCTCTGTAAACTTTGACCCAAATCACAATAAAAATTAAGGGAAAAAAAAGGACCAATAAACCTCACAATAAATGGAGAAAAGATTAAAGTTGTCAAAGATTTAATTTCACTTGGCTCCACAATCCACACCCATGGAAGTAGCAGTCAAGAAATTAGACATCGTATTGCACTGGGCAAATCTGCTGCAAAAGACCTCTGTAAAGTGTTAAGGAAGAAAGATGTCTCTTTGAAGACTAAGGTCTTCAAATACTGTACCAAGCTATGATTGCCTTGTATGCATGTGAAAGCGGGACTATGAATAAGGAAGACCGAAGAAGAGTTGATGCCTTTGAATTATGGCATTGGTGAAGAATACTGAAAATACTTTGGACTGCCAGAAGAATAAACAGATCTGTCCTGGAAGAAGTGCAGCCAGAATGCTCCTTGGAATCAAGAATGGCCAGACTTCATCTCACCTAATTTGGTCATGTTGTCAGAAGGAACCAGTCCCTGGAGAAGGATATCATGCTTGGTGAAGTAGAGGATCAGTGAGAAAGGGGTCATCCTCAATGAGATGGACTGACACAGTGGCTACATCAATGGGCTCAGGTATAGCAAGGATCAAGAAGATGGTAGAACTGGGTAGTGTTTCATTCAGTTGTACATAGGGTAACTATGAGTTAGAGCTGACTTGACAACACTTAATAACAACAACACTAATCTGTAATGAATATCAAAGATGTGATGAAAAACATGCAAAATTGTTCACTATAGATTAGTAAGCAACCACAAGTAAGCCTTTGCTTATCTTGCTTACTGGGTACTCCATCCCTGTAAGGGATTGCAAATTTGAAAAGCAGCTTTAATTCTGTAGGAAAGTGCTGTGCGGCTGGGGGAGAGACAGATGCCAGCCATACCTAGAAGCAGAATCATTGGTGTGGTGAAAAATATATACATACATGAAATTTTTCACTACAGATTAGCAAGCAGCACAAGTAAACCTGTGCTTACCTTGCTTACTGGGAAAAGTGACACTAATTAGCATCATCATGCTAAGCACATTTCTGTTACAAGGATTCACATTTACAAGCTCTTGGTGGGTTCTTCTCTTACTTTGATCAAATAGCAGCAACTGCTGCTTCCAAGAAGGAATGAGTGACTTTAGAAAGAACTGTATTGACTCCTCAAAACTGTTTTCTGTGTGAAAGCTTCAAGGCAGTAAGAAATACACAGAGAAGCAGGGTACATGTCTCAAGTAGAGTGCATGTCTCTATATATTCAAAAAGCACCCACAAAAAAAGTTCATTCCAAATGGCAAACATTTACTGAGATCTTTCTAGATTCTTGGACTTGTGCTAAATGCTGAGAGATATAACAATGACAAATAAGGCAAGGGCTTTGAATGAAATAAGCTCACAAATCAGATGAGACAAAAATGACACTCATCTACACAGTATGATACTCATATACATAGAGTAATAAGGTATAATGTAGTAAAGAGAGGCATATCTACAGCCTGAGAGTGGAGGTGCCAACTAGTGTCTTATACATAGTAGGTTCTCAATAAATAGTTATTTAATGGATGAGGAGATAGTAAATAAACTTCTCTGGTTATACCCTTTGTATATGCTCTGGTAGCATAGTGCCTAAGGCAGTTAACTGCTAACCAGAAGGCTGGCAGTTCAAACCCACCAGCCACTTCTTGGAAGGAAGGTTGGGCAATCTATTTCCATAGAGATACCGCCTCGCAAACCCAAGGAGGGGTCGCTATGAGTTGGGGCTGCTCGATGGCACATAACAACAACAACAACAACAACAACACCCTTTGTGTAGGCATCCCTTGGTGGCGCACATGGTTCAGCATTCAATTCCTAGCCAAAAGGTTCGTGGTTTAAATCCACCAAAAGGCACCTTCAGGAGACGGGCCTGATGATCTGCTTCTAAAAGGTCACAGCCTTGTAAACCCCATGAAGCAGTTCTACATGTGTGTCACCATGAGTCAGGATGAACTTGATGGCAACTAACAACAACTGCTTATATACTATCATCATTGAGTTGTTATCTTGCAAGGGACAAAGACTGGGAGTATTTTACACATAAAATAATTGGGCCTTTCATCTCTTCTCCATACCTATGTAATCCCAATATATGAGAAAGAGAAATTTCTTAATGGTTTGACTATAAATTTTTTCAGGGGCATAAACAGTGCGTTTGTTATTTTATAGTGAAATGCTATGTTTGTATCTCATCAGCTATCAATTTTAAGCTAACTTCGGTTCTCTACTTACAACTCATACCCAGGAAGCATGGTTCTCAGAAAGATACAGCATTACATGAAGGCGGATAAAAGATCCAATCTGGACACCAAGGAATGTGGTTGGGAGAAGCCAATGTGTGATGCTGAGAAATCTTAGAGGAATGTAACCTTCTCTAGGGCAGGCAGCATGACTTCTAGGGTTCCATTCCACCACCACCCCAAACCCCAAAAGTAAAACAATTCTACTCCCAAAAAGGAAGCTGAGCCTTCTGCTTCCCTCCAAGATGGAATAATAAGGATTATATTTAACTCCTCACTTGAAGCAACCAAAATAAAGCAACCAAAATATATGAAACAATGGTTTTTAAGACACTGTATATCAGGTAATGAAGGAAAGTGAACCTGAGAGATGGGAAACAAATGAATGAGCAGTACGATTGCCCCAGCCTTCTGCCTAAAGAAAGTTTCCAGGTCATGGTGCAGGGAAGGAAACCCTGGTGGAGTTCAGTATACTCCATGAGGTAAGGAGAAGGAACAAAGAGTTCAGGGAGACCACTGGCAGAACAGCGTATCAGAAAGGAAAGAGCTATACAAAGAGAGAATTCTGGAAAACTACAAAAGTTTTCCTTTGAGTCCCAAGCTGAATACTGATCAGTGCATGCAGGAGTCAGGGCTTCAAACCAGTTCTTCCCAGCTTAGTCATGGCTGATGAGGCAAAACCAGAATAGAGCCAATTTGTAAAATGTGGGTGAACTGGAACAGTAACCACAATGGGAAACATTACAGGGTGACACCATACTAGAAACTTAATCTCCCTCTTAGAAAAAAAGGGCAACATGCATGTTGCACAGCAACCAAATATCTTGACCAGCAGAATCAAAAGCAACAGTGCTCTGCTCAAAAATTGTGACCAACCATGCTGCTTTGAATATGTGTTGCACTCCATAGCCCTGGTAATAATCCAATCTCCTACATCAGGCTCTTCAAAGGGTTTACTACACCTCATTGGAGTCTCCCATTCCAGGGCTTCAACCCATAATCTTTCACTTTCTAGTTATTGTTCTGCTTCACACTCAAACTTTAAAATTTTGGTCCATTTTGATCTCACTTTATCAGTCTTGACTCAATCAGTTCAAAACAGTTCTAAGCCCTGATATGAGGAAACTATCCAAGGCTGGGGATAAACCACTTGTAATGATTAGAGGTAGTAGTGCCTAGGGCTCATATAGTTCTGGGAATACTACCTGTTTCCACCAACCAGACTGGAAAATCGGAAGATTAATGGGACACTGGGTAGAGGACACAAATGCTCTTTCCTCAGTAATGGGGAATAATTAACCCTAGATTGATTACTGCTTCAGTCCTACCTTATTTATCTTAAAAGCAAAACTGGAAATGTTCAAAATGCACATAAGTGGCATAACTGAAGCCACAGAAAAGCTCAAGCATATTTATGGGAATATAAAATCAGCATCCAACAAAGTAAAATTCATAGTGTTTGGCATCCAATTAAAAATTATCAGGATGCAAATAAATAGGAAAACACAACCCATGAGGAGGAGATAAATTAATCAATTGAAACAGATTCAGAACGGATACAGAAGTCAGAACAGAAACTTTGAAACAATTATTGAAGGTGCTTTCCATATTTCCAAAACACTAAGAAAAGACACAGAATATACAAAAATATCCCAAATTGAGCTTCTAGAGATGAAAGTTACAAAGTGTAAGATGGAAAACAAACCGGATAAGATTAATAGGAGCTGTGGTGGCATAGTGCCTAAGGCATTTGACTGCTAACTGCAGTTCAAACCCACCAGCCACTCCTCGGAAGGAAGGTTGGACAATTTACTTCCGTAGTGATACCACCTTAAAACCCAAGGAGGAGTCGCTATGAGTTGGGTCTAACTCAACAGCAGTGAGTTTGGTTTGGTTTTCTTGGTTTAGAGTTTTCAGAAGAAAATATTAGTGAACTTGAAGAAGTAGTAATACAAAATTTACAAAAAGAAACACACAAAGAAGAGATGAAAGAAGAAAGAAAGAAAGAAAAGAAAGAGAGCATCAGTGATCTATGGGGACAAAGTCAAGTGGCCTAATACAATAATAATTTGAGTCCCTGAAAAGGTGGGGAGGCAGAAAAGATATCTGAAAAATATTCGTTAAATTTTTTCTAAAATTCATAAAAACTATAAACTGTCAGATCCAAAAAGCTAAATCTCAAGTACAAGAAATAGGAATAAAATTATATCAAGGCACATAATAAATTGCATGCGAGTTGATAGATCCTTGTACTCTTAACTACTTCACAGGTTTGGTAGTCAATTTAATGAGATGGTTTTAATGAAATCATATCTTGCATATCATTTACAGGGGAATCTAACTTAATCCAACATGCTGCTAACCCCGAATTATTTAGCATAGTGTAAGAAAGCATTAATACATATTATATTAATCCCAAAACAATTAATGGATGTTCAAATGTGATTCTAATTCTTAATAAAACCAAAACTCATGGTAACCCCATGTGTTATAGAGTAGAACTGCTCTATATAGTTTCCTTGGCTGTAATCTTCATGGAAGCACATTGTGAGGCCTTCCTTTGTTGGCACTGCTGGGTGGGTATGAACTACCAACTGTTAGGAGAGTGGCTGAGTGCAAACTGTTTATACCACCCAAAGACCTCCAATTTTAATATCTATTACATATTTTCCTTTCAAAATTCTTGGTTGAGATATAGACTTAATTATAAAGGAAATCCTGTATAGATTGTTTTCTATTTTTTAAACCTCGATTTTCATATGTTTAAAGTGTCATCTCCATGAATTTGTCATATTATGGTAAAATCAGAGGTGAGATACGACACTAAAGCTTAGGCCTCACTTCTCTGGCATGAACCCCAGCAAATACTGATATTTCTTCCTTCTAACCTACCCCTGCTCATCCTTCTCTCTCATGCCCATCAGTGAAAGCTCTTCTCTGCCAGTTCCATCCTAATACGTAATTCTTTTTGATTCTTCCCTCTTACTCATCCTCCACAGCCACATTTGTCAAGTTTGGTTGCTTCCATTCCTCAGTGATTCTTGTATCTATCCATTCATTCTCAATCTTCCTTACTTCCATTCCCTGTGTTCAGGTGCCCATCTCTCATCTGGATTTTCAGAAGTTTCAGAATGGGTCAAACTATTCATGTACATGTTAGCTGCTGTTATAATTTTTATAAAATAAAATTGAGTCAGTTCCAACTCAGGCAGCCAACCCCATATGTGTCAGAGTAGAAATGTGCTCCTTAGGGCTCCCAGTAGCTGACTTTTGAAAGTAGGTAGCTGGAGCTTTCTTTCAGTGTACCTCTGGATGGACTTTAGCTGCCAACCGTTAGGTTAGCAGCCAAGCTAGTTAACCATTTGCACCACCCAAGGATTCCTCAACTCTTATAAAACAGAAAAAATAAAAAAGTTACTGTTGTGTAGTGGCTGACTCATGTCGACCCTATGGATTATGAAGTAGAACTGCTCAATTGAGTTTTCTTGGCTGTAATCTTTTTTATTATTATTATTATTTTAAGAGTTTGTTTTACATTCAACGTTACATGTACATTTAGTTTCACTCCCCATTTACCATCCCCAACCCTAACCCAAATGGAAAAAATAAAAATGTTGAAAATAAATAAATAAAAATAAATTGCATGCAGGAAAAAAAGACATGCTACATACAGAATGTAAAAGGCAGAATTATGGCCCCCTAAAATGTCTATGCTCTAATCCCTGGTGTCTGGGTTCTCTTGTGCTGCTGTAACAGACATACACAGACATCCATAAAGTGGATGACTTTAACAAACAGGAACTTATTCTTGCACAGTTTAGAAGGCTAGACATCTGAGTTCAAAATGCTGACTCTGGAGGCTGGGTGAAGGCCCGTTGACATCGGGCTTCAGCTCTGCCTCCTGTTACAGGCCCACTGGAGCTGGAGGGTTTTCTGACTCACATAGCTGCTGGGTGCTGAGGCTGATGAACACAAGATCAATAAGTAAAATGGCACAATCCCAAGATAGGCAAGCAACACGGCAGAGCACTGGTTCAAGTCCGGGAACGATCCCAAGATTGGCAGGCAACATGGCAGGCCATAGAGATGAAGAGTCAGACAAATGAAGGGTCCAGATATGCCAAAAGCTAGAGCCCTTTCCCAAAGCTTCTCCTTATTACTGAAAGCAGACCACATCCCACACGCAGCTCCTTCTACTGATTCATGTTTCACAGCAGATTCCTCCCTGCTGAGCACTGAAAACAACAGGCCAGCCAAGTTGACGTACAACCGTAACTACCACACCTTGAACCTGTGAATGTGTCAGGTTACATCAGAAATCAATTTTGGGGTAGGGTGGTGGGAATGTGGAGGAATGAAAATCAGCATCAGGCCAAAGGCTATTCCTATCAGGTGGAAGTCAGACATACGACCACTCTCCAAACTTTTCTTTTTTTTACCACTTTTGACAGCAGCCATCCTTCTCAACCTGTACATAGACCAGGAGGCTGTTGTTTGAACAGACCAAGGGGACACTGCATGGTTTAAAATCAAGAAGAGAGTGCATCAGTGTTGTGTCCCTTCACCATACTTATTCAATCTGTATGCTGAGCAAATAATACAAGAAGCTGGACTATATGAAAAAGAATGTGGCATCAGGATTGGAGGAAGAATCATTAACAACCTGCAATATGCTGACGACACAACTTTGTTTGCTGAAAGTGAGGATGACTTGAAGCACTTACTGATGAAGACTAAAGAATATAGTCTGCAGTATGGATTACATCTCAATATAAAGAAAACAAAAATCCTCATAACTGGTCCTATAAGCAACATTATGATAAATGGAGAAAAGATTGAAATTGTCAAGAGTTCACTTTGCTTGGTTCTACAATTGACGCCACTGGAAGCAGCAGCCAGGACATCAGCCAACGTATAGCACTGGGCAAATCAGCTGCAAAGGACTTCTTTCAAGTGCTGAAGAGCAAAGATGTCTCCTTAAGGACTAAGGTGCACCTGACACAAGCCATAGTATTTTCAATTGCCTCATATACATGTGAGAGCTGGACAATGAATAAGGAAGACCAAAGAAAAGTTGATGCCTCTGAATTGTGGTGCTGGCAAAGAATGCTGAAAGTGCCATGGACCACTAAAAGAGCTAATAAATCTGTCCTGGAGGAGGTGCAGCCGGAATGCTCCTTGGAAGCGATAATGGCCCGACTTCATCTCATCTACTTTGGTCATGTTATCAGAAGGGACCATTCCCTGGAGAAGGATGTCATGGTTGGTAAGGTGAAGGGTTGATGAAAGAGGGGAAGGCCGTCAATTGGATGGACTGACACAGTGGCTGTGGTGATGGGCTCAAGTATAGCAAGGATCATTGAGATGGCACAGGACCAGGCAGTGTTTTGTTCTGCTGTACATAGGGTCACTATGAGTCGGAGACAACTCAAGGGCACCTAACAACAACAACATCCTTCTCATGGCACTCTCTACTTCTCTGCTGGGTCTGATAATCCATTACATTGGCTACACAGAACTCATAGATTTTATTCACAGTTACAGAGCTTATCAGGGAAGAAACAGGTTCCAACTCAGAATAAGGATCAACTTGGAAATAACAGGACACAGTTCATTAATCAGGACAGCTGCTAACCAGGACAGTTCTCAGCTCCTTCTAGGCCATGCCCGCAGACAAGCCACACTTCTAGGCTGGGCTTGGGCAAGTGTTACAGCTCTTCACCTTTGCTGACAAGTGCCCAGAGGCATCCCACTCTGCCAGTAAGCCTGCCCAAGGTGCTCAGCTCTCTCACTTTGTAGGTGGGCAAGCTCACTGCATCTATCTCAAGCCAATCTCTTGATTCTCACTATGTGTACTGCAACCACTATTGTGTGCTCTCTCATCGCATCTTAGGCTACCTCACACTGTCTCCAGTGTTACAGCTCTGTCTCCTGGGCCTAGGAGTTTTTCCGTGCAGGGATCCCTGATCCAGAGGTTGTGCTCCCCTCCCAGCTCTTCTTGATGATAGTGAGTTCTCTTTCATCCTCTGTGGGATTATCCTTTTTATGAGCCTACTCCTCCCACCAAAACCACAAATTATCCAATCACCTGGATAGGCCATAGTCATCTTATCTGCATAGTAATAGGCCAGTTTCCAAGAAGGTTCTATGGACCTTATTTGCATAGTTCTGGAGCTCTGGTAGCATGGTGCCTAGGGCACTTGACTGCTAATCAGAAGGCTGGCAGTTCAAACCCACCAGCCACTACTCAGAAGGAAGGTTGGACAATCTACTTCCATAGTGATACTGCCTCGGAAACCCAAGGAGGGCTCGCTGTGAGTCGGGTCTGACTCAATGTCACATAACAGCAACAACAGCATTTGCATAGTAAACTGTCCAATCCCTTTGCAAGACTGTGGCCTAGCAAATCAACTTGGCAGAACTGTAAGCTCAGGGCCAGCAAGACACATGGCAAATGGGAATTAAAGTAGCAAATGGTATCAAGTTTTTTAATCAGCAGACTATAAGATAGGGAGGTCATCCTGGATTGTCTAAGTGGGTCCAAGATAATCACAAGGGCCTTTAAAAGTGGAAAAGGGAGGAGAAGGAAGAACCAGAGAGATGGCCATGTGAGAATGACTTGGCTTGATTTTGCTGACTTTGAAGGTGATCCAAGAAATGTGGGCAGCCTCTAAAAGCTGGAAAAGACAGGGAAACAAATTCCCCGCTCAAGCCTCCAGAAAGGAACACAGCCATGCCAGCACTTTGAATTTAGCTCAGTAGATCCATTTCAGACTTCTGACCTCCAGGAATTGAAGATAGTGAGTTTGTGTTGTTTTAAACCACTAAATTTGTTGTAATTTGTCACAGCAACAAATAAAAAAGCTAATACACAGAGGAACAAAGAAAATGATAATAGATGATTTCTTATCAGAAGCAATATAACAGAGAAGACAGAAAGATGAAATCTTTAATGTACTAAAAACTAAATGGAAAAAAAAAAGCCAACCTAGAATTCTACACCAACTAAAAATATCTTTAAAAAACAAAGGCAAAATAAAGTTTCTTGCAGACACACAAAAGCAGAAAGAGATTCGCAGTAGAAGAAATGTTAAGAGTGGTCCTTCAGACAGAAATAAGATGACACCAGATAGAAATACAGATCTACACAAAGGAATGAAGAGTACTGTAAATGATAGCTGCATGAGAAAATATATTTTTATTACTTAAATCTTTATAAAAGATGAAAGCTTCAACAAAAGTAATAGCAATGTATTTTGTGGTTTGTAACATCTATAAAAATAAAATTAAAGAGACTTAGGGGTGCTGTGGTTAAGTGCTTGCCTGCTAACCTAAAAGTCAGTGGTTTGAATTCATCAGCCACTCTGCAGGAGAAAGGTGTGGCAGTCTGCTTCTGTAAAGATTTATAGCTTTGGAAACCCAATGGGGCAATTCTACTCTGTCCTATAATGTTGCTAAGAGTCAGAATCAATTTGACAGCAGCAATGGTTTGTTTTTTATTGTTGTTGTAGTAGTAGTTGCCGTCAAGTTGGGTCTGACTCATACCAACCCTATGTACAACAGAATTAAACACTGCACAGTCCTGTGACAGCCTCACAATCCTTGCTATGCTTGAACCTGTTATTAAAGCCACTGTGTTAATCCATCTCATTGAGGGTCTTCCCTTTTTCACTTTTCAAGCATGATATCACTTTCCAGGGAATGGTCCATTCTGACTAAATGACCAGGTGAGAAGAAATCTAGCCATTCCCACTTCTTAGGAGCATTCCAGCTGCACTTCTTCCAGGACAGATTTGTTCATTCTTCTAGCAGTTCATAGTATTTTCAGTATTAGTATTCTTCCATGACACCAAAGGCCAACTAAAAATATCTTTAAAAAACAAAGGCAAAACAAAGTTTCTTGCAGACACACAAAAGCTGAAAGAGATTTGCAATAGAAGAAATGTTAAGGGTGGTCCTTCAGACAGAAATAAGATGACACCAGATAGAAATACAGATCTACACAAAAAACTCTTCTTTGGTCTTCCTTATTTATTGTCCAGCTTTCACATGGGTTAGGCTCACCTCTGTGCTCCTTAACACTTTAAAGAGGTCTTTTGCAGTATATTTGCCTAGTGCAATAAAATATTTGATTTCTTGACTGCTGTTTCCATGGGTGTTGACTGTGGATCCAATTAAAATGAAATCCCAGACGTCAATCTTTTCTCCATTTATCATTATGTGGTTTATTGGTCCAGTTGTGAGGCTTTTCATTTTCTTTATGTTGAGGTACAATCCATACTGAAGACTGTAATCTCTGATCTTCATTCGTAAATGCTTCAAGTCATCTTCAGTTTCAGAAGTTGTGTCATCTGCATTTCTCAAGTTGTTAGTGAGTCTTCCTCCAATTCTGATGCTGCATTCTTCTTCATATAGCTCAGCTTCTCAGATTATTTGCTCAACATACAGATTGAATATGCATAGTGAAAGGATACAAACACGACGCACACCTTTCCTGATTTTAAACTGTGCAGTATCCCCTTGTTCTTTTTGATTGACAGCCTCTGGTCTATGTACAGGCTTCTCATGAGCATGATTAAGTGTTCTGGAATTCCCATTCTTCTCAATGTTATCCATAATTTGTTATGATCCACACAGTCAGATGCCTTTGCATAGTTAATAAAAGACAGGTAGACATCTTTCTGCTGTTCTTTGCTTTCAGCCAAGATCCATCTGACATCAGCAATGAAGTCCCTCGTTCCACGTCATCTTCTGAATCCAGCTTGAATTTCTGGAATTTCCCTGCCAATATACTGTTGCAACTGTTTTTGGATTATCTTCAACAAAATTTTACTGCAGTATGATATTAATGATATTGTTTGATAATTTACACATTCTGTTGGATCACCTTTCTTTGGAATGGGCACAAATATCAATCTCTTCCAGTCAGTCAGCCTAAATTTCTTGGCATAAATGAGAAAGCACCTCCAGAGCTGCATCCATTTGCTGAAACATCTCAATGAGTATTCATCAATTCCTAGAGTCTTGTTTTTCACCAGTTCCTTCAGTGTGTCTTTGACTTCTTCTTTCAATACCATTGGCTCTTGATCATATGCTACCTCCTGAAATGGCTCAACATCTACCAATTCTTTTGGGTACAGTGACTGTGTATTCCTTCCATCATCTTTTGTTTGTTTGTTTGTTTTTATTTATTTTGAAGTTTATTGTGTTTTGGGTGCAAATTTACAAACCAAATTTGTTTTACATTCAACCGTTCATGCACATTGTATATCATGCCCTGATTACCATTCCCGACCATAAAAAAACTCTCCTTTCCTCCTGTTCCTATGACTACTCCCTCTCTGTGCCCTTCTTAACTATGCATTCCTGTCTGTTCAGCTTTCCCTCTATGTGAATGCTGCCTCTCTGGCATCTCATGGCTGATTGCTTTAAGGGGTACATTGCCCTGAGTAGGTGTTCTGCATGTAGGTCTTTCTACTGTTGGGCTGACAGCCAATACATGAGAGTGAGTCCATTTCTAGGCCTGAAGGGTAACCCAGGGCCATATGCAACGCAATGCAATGCAAGCAACACAACGCCGTTGAGTCGGATCCAACTCACAGCCATCCCTTCTTGGGTTTCCAATCTACTTCTACAGAAGTAGATTGCCCAACCAGACTCTATCCAACCAGTAATTCTTGTCATTTTTGGGTTTTTGAATTTTGTTCCACATTTTTTCCCCCACTCTAACCAGGATCTCCAGTTTTGATCCCTTTTGAAGTGGTTGGCATTGGTAGCTGGGTACCATCTAGTTCTTCCAGTCTCAGGGTCATGAAGGCTGAGGTCCTGGTGGTCCATCTTATCCTTGGATTAACTGTTTTCAGATGCCTTCGATTTTCTTCACTCTTCTTTGATTCAAATGAGAGGAGACCAATAGTTGCATCTTAGATGGCCGCTTGAAAGTTTTTAAGGCCCCAGTCAGTACTCATCAAAGTAGGTTGTAGAACAAGGTTTTTATGTACTATGTTGTGCCTATTGAGCATCATGTCCTCTGAGACTGTGGTCTTGAGTCCAACGGACTGATGATTCTCTCTCTCAAGGGGTTTGGTTGTCTCTGAGAAGTTACTCCAACTCTATCTTCTGTTGCTTCTGTAATGTATGTGGCTAATTTTGTAGTACAAGCGCATATGTAAGTGCATATCTTCAGCCAAATTTTGATGCTTTCTGCATTGTTCAGTATTTTGCCCACAGAATTCTTCAATATTGCAACTCGAGGCTTGAATTTTTTCTTCAGTTCTCTCAGCTTGAGAAATGCTGAACATGTTCTTTCCTTTTGGTTTTCTAACTCCAAGTCTTTGCACATTTCATTATAATACTTTTTCTTCTCAAATCACCCTTTGAAATCTTGTGCTCAGCTCTTTTATTTCATCATTTCTTCCATTGGCTTTAGTAACTCTCCATTCAAGAGCAAGTTTCAGAGTCTCTTCTGACATCCATTTTGGTCTCTTCTTCCTTTTCTGTCTTTCTAATGACTTTTTGCTTTCTTTGTGTATGATGTTCTTGATGTCATCCCACAACTCCTCTGGTCTTCAGTCATTGGTGTTCAATGTGTCAAATCTATTCTTCAGATGGTCTCTAAACTGATGAAGGATATAATCAAGGTTGTATTTTGGCTCTTGTGGACTTGTTTTATTTTTCTTCAACTTAACTTGAACTTGCATATGAGCAATTGATGGTCTGTTCCACAGTCAGCTCCTGGCCTTGTTTTGACTGATGGTATTGAGCTTCTCTATTACCTCTTTCAACAGATGTAGTTGATTTGATTCCTGTGTATTCTGTCTGGTGAGGTCCACATGGATAGCTGCCATTTATGTTATTAAAAAAGATATTTGCAATGAATAAGTCGTTGGTTTTGCAAAAGTCTATCATGTGATCTCCAGCATTCATTTCTATCACAAAGGCCATATTTCCTAACTGCTGAAGCTTCTTTGCTTCCTACTTTTGCATTCCAAGCATCAGCAATTATTAATACATCGTGATCACATATTTGATCAATTTCAGACTGCAGAAGTTGGTAAAAATCTTCAATTTCTTCATCTTTGGCTTTAGTGGAGGATGTGTAAATTTGAATAATAGTACAAAACCAAAACCAAACTCACTGCCACTGAGTTGGTTCTGACTCACAGCAACCCCTCCTTGGGTTTCCAAGATGGTATCTCTATGGAAGTAGATTTCCCTGTCTTCCTTCTGAGGAGTGGCTGGTGGGTTTGAACTGCCAGTCTTCTGGTTAGCAGTCAAATCCTTGGGACTATGCCACCAGAGCTCCTTTGAATAATAGTAGTGTTATTAAAATAGTTTGTCTTTTAAGAAGAAAAATTTAGGACAACAATTGGACAAAGGCTAGGAGGAAAGAAATGAAAGTATACCACTGAAAACCTGTTATGTTTTATGAGAAGCAGTATAATATCACTTTAAAATAGACCATGATAAGTTAAAAATATATACCAAATCTAATGCACTGCTCTCGAGTCAGATCCAATTCATAGCAACGCCTCTTTAGGTTTCCGAGGTGGTATCACTACAGGAGTAGCTTTACCAACCTTGCCCCTAAAGAAACCACTGAAATGGAAAAATTGTGAAGAAGTCAACAAAACTATCATAGAAAATCCTCAACCCAAAAGAAGGAAGAAACAGTGTAAAAAGATATGAAAAACAGATGAAACAAACAGAAGTCAATAGCACAATGACAAATTTAAACCTAAACATATCAATAATTACATTAAAAGTAATTGGTCTAAATACTCCATTAAAAGGCAGAGATGGTCAGAGTGGAAAAAAAAAAAAGTCCTAAATATATGCTACCTACAAGAAATACACTTCAAATAAAAAGACACAACTAGATAAAAAATAAATGGATTTTAAAAAGATACACAGTGCTTACAATAGTTTAGAAAGAAAGAAAAATGCTGAAGTGGTTATACTAATATCAAACAAAGTAGATCATAGAGCAAAGATTCTTACCAGGAAATTCTATTGCTACTTTCAGAGGTTTTCAGTTTAGCTCTTTAGCCTTCTGCCTAATGTACTTCAAAATCTGGCAAAGAATTTCACTCTGTCTTTCCCTTCAGCCTCTCAACCTTCTGCATACAGCTGTGTCGTTGTTGTTGTTTTAGGTGCTGGCAAGTTGTTTTTGACTCATAGTGACCCTATGCACAACAGAATGAAACAGTGCCTGGTCCTGTGCCATCCTCACAATTGTTGCCATACTTAAGCCCACTATCACAACCATTGGGACAATCCATCTCATTGACGGTCTTCCCCTTTTTCACTAACCCTCTACCTTACCCAGCATGATATCTTTCTCATACAGCCATGTTGTTGTTGTTGTTATGTGCCGTCGAGTCGGACCTGACTCATAGCGACCCCTCCTTGGGTTTCTGAGTCAGTATCACTACGGAAGTAGATTGCCCCATCTTCCTTCTGAGGAGTGACTGGTGGGTTTGAACCGCCAGCCTTCTGGTTAGCAGCCAAGTGCCTTAGCCACTATGCTACCAGAGCTCCCCATATAGCCATAGAACTCAGCAAATACCTGGGGTGGGAAATTGGCCTTGCGTCTGAGGTTCTGGTTTTCAGTTTCTTCTGGATGCCTTTGGACCACAAAAGCTATGCAAGAGCTCCCCCTTCTCAGGTCAAGACTAATGCACAGCCTTTCCCTGGTTTGGAAAATGCCTTCATGAAACAAAATGACTGATATCAGCTCACAAAGGAAGGGATCTTCCTCCTCTGGAATTTTAGTTTAACTAATCCTTACTGGTCCCATATGTTTCTGAAGTCTTTAAAATTAATTTGGAAATTTCTCCATTATTTATTAGTGGTTGCAGATAGGATTTTCAATTCTCTAATGAGAATTGGGGATAATAAACCAATCTAATGTTACCTCCTATGTCCTACTCAGATATAGAAATCCCCTTGTATTACTTTTTATTTAAAAAATTAATTAAAATAAATTAAGAGCATTATTTCAAAAATTTTGAAAGCCTGAACATTATTCCTAATGACATTTTATTTGGATATCTATAACATCAACAACAACATGAAAATAAAGAAGGATATGTGTAAGATATTATAATCAGTATAAAAAGGTCATAAAGAGGTCCCTAGGTGACACAAAAGTTAAGTGTTTGACTATAGCTGGCATGTAGGTGGTTCAAACCCACCCAGAGACATCTTGGAAGGCAGGTCTGGCCATCTGCTTTGAAAAGGTCCCAGCATTCTACTCTGCACACATGGGGTTGCCATGAGTTAGAATGGACTTTGTGGCAACTAACACAACAAAAGCTAATAAAATCTTAAATATTTTAAAAGAAGATTTTTAAAAATTTCACATCAGAAGAATATGGAGAGGAAAATGAGATATGAATATTGTGTTTGTCTTGTTTATATTCACAATGTAATTATTATATACATTTACCATATAACAGGCCTGAGTTATGAAGTTGTTTTTAACTCTGTGTGAGATCTAGGTGTCTAAATCTCCATCCTTAGTCTCCTCTGAACACTCTGACACAGTGCCATGACCATAACCTTGGATAGATAGTGGCATGCTGGTAAGGATCAAACAAATGGCTCTTCAGGGAGGGGAAAAAACTCTGATTGGCCAATTTTCCAATTTCTATGGCATACATATTCCCACCATGTCTAATTTCAAACTACTAATGTGAAGTTTCTGAATGTGAGGTTTAGGAGGAAGTATACACAACTGGCTTGCATGAGCAATGAAAACCAGCTCAAGCACACCACTGAGTCTTTGGATTGACTGAGCTGAGAGAGTGAGAGGGGTTCTTTAACAAAGCCCACTCTGGCTCATTCAAGGCCTTACCACTGACCACTCTGGTGTGGTCTGAGTGCACTGTAGGCTGCCGTAAGTGATTCCCTCTTTGTTCCCTGGGCCATTATCCATTCTACATAGACAACTCATAAATGTAGCAGCCCTTCCAGAAATATTGAGGTAATAATAATAATAATAATAATAATAACAACATAAAAAAGGTTCCTAAAATCCTGGGGTGCTGCTCCAAGCCAAAGCCAAACTCACTGCCATTGAGTCAATTCCAACTCACAGTGACCCCCATTCAGTTTCCAAGGCAGCAAATCTTTACGGAAGTAGATTGCCCCATTTTCCTTCCACAGAGCAGGTGGTGGGTTTGAACCACCAATTTTCTAGTTAGCCATCAAATGCCTTAGTCACCAGAATCCTTGGGTGCTGCTCCAAGTGGGATAATTATTAAGATAGTAGACACAGATTTCTAGTGAGAGGCAGCTCTCAGTGGGAAGGAAATCTCAGCAGAAGGTGGAGAGAGTTCAGTAGCCAAAAGAAAACCTGCAGCAGCTGCTGGACATAGAGTTACCCCCAAGAAGAGTGGCTGAGAAGCCTGAGATTAGCCATGAAGCTGCTAGATTCTTGGGGTTAAAGGGGCTCTTAGGAATAATCTACCCTTACTTCCCACCCCAGTCAGTGGTCTTCTCCATAGGAGAAACTGAATTTCCCATGCAATTTAGAAATTTCTTTCTCTCTCTTTTATTTAGCTTTTCTATTCACTAATCACCCACCAGCCACTCCTCGGAAGGAAGATTGGGCAATCTACTTCTGTAGTGATAACTGCCTCGGAAACCCAAGGAGGGGTCACTATGATTCGGGTCCGACTCGATGGCACATAACAACATAACAATTCACTAATCATGACCCCTTGGGTCAGAAGGCACTCAAAATAGGCCTGGGAAAGAGCTGCCTCATCAGAGTAGAACCAACTTGACTGACATAGATAAAGTAAGTCTTTCAGGACCTCCATGTGCTAACATGGCACAACTCAAATTGAGGAGAAACAGCCGCAAACATCCATTAATAATTGGAACATGGAAATACGAAGTATGAATCTAGGAAAATTGGAGGTTGTCAAAAATGAGATGGAATGCATAATGATTGATATCCTAGCCATTAGTGAGCTGAAATGGACCAGTTTTGGCCATTTTGAATCAGACAATCATATGATCTACTGTGCCTGGAATGACAATTTAAAGAGGAATGGTGTGGCATTCATCATCACAAAGGATGTTTCAAGATCTCTCCTGAAGTACAATGCTGTCAGTGATAGGATAATATCCACACACCTACAAGGAAGATCTGTTAATATTACTATTGTTCAAATTTACACACCAACCACCAAAGCCAACGATGAGGAAATTGAAGATTTTTGTCAACTTCTGCAGTCTAAAATTGACCAAACATGCAATCAAGATGTGCTGCTTATCACTGGTGATTGGAATGCAAAAGTTGGAAACAAATAAGAATCACCAGTAGTTGGAAAATTTGGCCTTGGTGACATAAATAACGCTGGAGATCGCATGATAGAATTTTGCAAGATCAATGACTTACTCATTGCAGATACCTTTTTTCAACAACATAAATGGTGGCTATACATGTGGACTTCACCAGATGGAGTACACAGGAATCAGATTGACTACATCTGTGGCAAATGGAGATGGAAAAGCTCAATATCTTTAGCCAAAACAAGGCCAGGAGCTGATTATGGAACAGACTGTCAACTGCTCATATGTAAGTTCAAGTTGAAGTTAAAGACAATTAAAACAAGTCCATGAGAGCCAAAATATGACCTTGAATATATATATCCCTTCTGAATTTAGAGACCATCTAAAGAACATATTTGATGCATTGAACTCCAATGACTGAAAACCAGAAGAATTGTGGGATGACATCAAGAGCATCATCCAGGAAGAAAACAAGAGGTCATTAAATATACAAGAAAGAAAGAAAAGACCAAAATGAATGTCAGAAGAGACTCTAGAACTTGTCCTTGAGGGATAGGTAGCTAAAGCAAATGAAAGAAATGACAAGATAAAAGAGCTGAACAGATGATTTCAAAGAGCAGCTCGAGCAGACAAAGCCAATTACTATAATGAAATGTGCAAAGACCTGGAGTTAGAAAACCAAAAGGGAAGAACATGCATGGCATTCCTCAAGCTGAAAGAATTGAGGAAAAACTTTAAGCCTCGAGTTGTAATATTGAAAGATTCTATGGGTAAAATATTGAATAATGCAGCAAACATTAAAAGAAGATGGAAGGAATACACAGGTCACTGTACCAAAAAGAACTGGTCAATATTCATCGATTTCAGGAGGTGGCATATGTTCAAGAACCAATGGTATTGAAGGAAGAAGCTGAAGCTGCACTGAAAGAACTGGTGAAGAACAAGGCTCCAGGAATTGACAGAATACCCACTGAGATGTTTCAACAAATGGATACCCCATTGGAGGCACTTACTCAGTTTTGCCAAGAGACTTGGAAGACAGCTACCTGGCAACTGACTGGAAGAGATCCATATTTGTACCCATTCCAAAGAAAGGTGATCCCACAGAATGTGGCCATTATGGAACAATATCTTTAATATCACATGCAAGTAAGATCTTACTGAAGATAATTCAAAAATGGTTGCAGCAGTATATTGACAGAGAACTTCCAGAAATGCAAGCTGAATTCAGAAGAGAACATGGAATGAGGGATATCATTGCTGATGTCAGATGGATCTTGGCTCAAAGCAAAGAACACCAGAAAGATGTTTACTTGGGTTTTATTGACTATGCAAAAGCATTTGATTGTGTGGATCATAATAAATTGTGGATAACATTGAGAAGAATGGGAATTCCAGAACACTTAATTGTACACATGAGGAACTTGTACATAGCCCAGGAGGCTGTTGTTCAAACAGAAAAAGGGAACACTACATAGTTTAAAATCAAGAAGAGTGCATCAGGGTTGTATCCTTTCAGTATACTTATTCAATCTGTATGCTGAGCAAATAATCCAAGAAGCTGGACTATATGAAGAACGTGGCATTAGGATTGGAAGAAGAATCATTAACAACCTGCCATATGCTGACGACACAACTTTGCTTGCTGAAAGTGAAGATGACTTGAAGTACTTACTGATGAAGATTGAAGAATACAGTCTGCAGTATGGATTACATCTCAATGTAAAGAAAACAAAAATCCTCACAACTGGCCCTATAAGCAACATTACAATAAATGGAGAAAAGGTTGAAATTTTCAAAGACTTTACATTGCTTGGTTCTACAAACGACACCAATGGAAGCAGCAGTCAGGACATCAGACGACATATAGCACTGGGCAAATCAGCTGCAAAGGACCTCTTTCCAGTGCTGAAGAGCAAAGATGTCTCCTTGAGGACTACAGTGCGCCTGACACAAGCCATGGTATTTTCATTTGCCTCATATACATGTGAGAGCTGGACAATGACTAAGGAAGACCAAAGAAGAGTTGATGCTTTTAAGCTGTGGTGTTGGTGAAGAATGCTGAAAGTACCATAGACTGCTAAAAGAACTAGCAGGTCTCTCCTGGAGGAAGTGCAGCCAGAATGCTCCTTGGAGGCGAGAATGGCCAGACTTCATCTCACCTACTTTGGTCGTGTTGTCAGAAGGGACCATTCCCTGGAGAAGGATGTCATGCTTGGTAAGGTGGAGGGTTGATGAAAGAGGGGAAGGCCTTCAACAAGATGGATTGACACACTGGCAACGGTGATGGGCTGAAGCATAGCAAGAATCATGGAGCTGGCTCAGGACCAGGCAGTGTTTCATTCTGCTGTGCAGAGGGTCGCAATGAGTCAGAGATGACTCAACGACACCTAACAACAACAATCATGTAATGTCCTAAGAAAATTGTGTCTCAGACAATCCTAAATGGTTGAGAATCTATCTCCTTAGCAAATATGGACAAAACTTAAAAAATGTGTATGAATATTTTATATTGATTACAAACTTCAGATCCTAGATCCATTAGTGATGCCTATTATGGATACAGCAGAGGCAAGTAATTGTGCTAACACCAAAATTCTGTCACCCCTGGCTTAAAGAATCTGCTCCTTTCAGATTCCCCACAGTCTGATAATTGATCATCACAGCATTGAGGAAGTAGCCATGAGAGAAGACCTGAAGGGAGAGGGAAGATGTTTATCTCTTTCATGCCATTCTTATTCTTTTCAAATTCATAGGAGACACACAGAGACAAAAATCAGGCATTAGCCAGAATTTGGAAAGAGGATAACATTGCTTCACAGTATTATGAGTCAGCACATAACAGATTACAATAAAGACTGGCCAAGTTGACTTAAAAGATAGCAAGATTTTACTGTAACTTGAATGGAAGTATGAGCCAGACTTGAAGAAAGCATATGGCAATCAGATCGGGGTTGGTCCATAAAAGAAATCTAGAAAAAGATGATTCATAGAATGATAATTTAAGTTACATAGGCAAGACAGAAAGTACAAAGCAAGAGGCCAGTTTTGGCTGAACTTTGGAGCAGTGTTCAGATCAGAAGGAGGTCTAGCTATATATCTTGAATATTATATCCCTTCTGGTAAAGGGCTCTCTAATCAGGTGAAAAACATTTCTTTTCCTATATTAATCAATTAGTAAAGTGATGTATACATCAATTCCTATGAATTTAGTTAATGTAAAGTTATCCCTGAGGGACTGATTTGCTAAGAAACCCAAAATCAAGTTTCTGGTGCTCAAAGCTTATGACCAACACCTAGACTGAGGTGAATCAGCTGGTTGGAGTACAGCCAGTCAGCTGGCCTTCCCTGATACTATCTGACTTGGTGATGCAGAAATTTCCTTCTGGGCAGCAAAATATGACATGACTGAACATCTAAGCTCTTTCTAGTTCCTAGAAATGGGAGCAATACTTTCTGTATAGGGTTGCTGTGAGAGTCAAATAAAATAGCAATGATAGAGAACCTACAACATCCACAGCATGACAGAGACAGGCTAGATGCTATCAGTCCAGTTTCTTCTTCTTGTGCACACACACACACACACACACACAAATGCTCCATTTCCTGGTATCCTCTGAAAGGAGATTGGTGCTATCAGATTCCAGCCAAAGGGGTGTGAGTTTTATGGCTTAGCCAAAAAACTCCCTGCACACTCTCTTCTCCTTCCACTCTCCCCTTCTCTTCCATGGTGCTCTTGAAAGCCACTTAGTTAAGGTGACACTTTCATAGGATGCAAAGATCCTTCACCCAGAAGTCACTGTCAAGTGGAGACCTCCTTAGGAGAGCCTCTGACCTGCACTGCATAAGGATGTAAGCAAGAAGAAAACATTTGTGATGCTAAACTATTGTGATTTGGGAGCTGTTTGTTAGAGCAGCTATCATGGATCCTTCTAATACAGAAATTGGTATCTTGAACTTAGGTAAAGCTGAAGCAAAAGCCTAGAATTCATGACAGTGTCTAAAAGATCAGCTGTGAGTGGCATGCAAACCAGTAACAGAGCCTAAAAATATAACAATATATATTATGCAGTGCCACACACATGGTGTAACACTATAAAGACATACAGAGCTATCACTGGAAGTCATAGCACATGAGTATGATCTCATACTTCTAGGGGAAGAATTTCTGAACCAGAATGTTACCAGTGTGTGCTGGTTACTGTTGGTTGCTTTTGGCAAGATATTATAAGAAAGAAATGAGTTCAGAAAAGAATTGGCTCATTTTCAAGCAGAAACAAAATGAATAGAGGGAAATTCAGGGCTTTGTAGGACTGGAAAATCTAGCTGCTTCTAGCTCTAAACTACAGATGGAATTTTTAAAGTCTCTGGATGTCAAAAGCCCTGTATACTTCTCAGTTGATGAAAATGACCAAGGTCAAAGAACAGATTAAGTGTTCCAGCCTCAAGGTAACTCCATTATAGTTGGGATAGAGAGGTATGGTAGTGAGAAAACAGCACGTTTTAGAACTGTGTCTCAAATGAAAATCTGGATGTGGTTATTGGCACATGGAACAGAATGAGAAAAAACAGAGCAGATGCCCAATAAGCTTTTGAGAGAATTATATTACCCAGGAAACCACAAATCAGGGCTGAAAAGAGTTTGATTGTTCAGAGTTTACAACAATCCTTGGGCTCTCAAATAGTCTATCAGCAGGGGCAAGCTTCAAAGGCCATACAGTCCCCAAAAAGGGCACTTCAGATGTAGTTGAGAAAAATGATGAATAGGAGGGAGCCTCCCAAAGGAACCAGAAGTCATGGAGAACAATGAACAAGGGAGTTGTTCTCAGAATCAAGGCATAATCAAGGAACCCTCAGGATGGGCTGACTTCATGACATCTGCCCAACAGGAGTTCAGGGTTGCTACCAACATGTATCTGTGCTGTATCTCCCATTATCCCCCTTTCTGAAGGAGTGCTTAATACACAACTCAGTTCCAACAGTGTATATTGTGTGTGTGTGTGTATGTAGGATTGAGTAGTAGAAATGGGGAGAAGTACTTAATTTGTCTTTTCATTTCATGTAAATGGCCAGACTAAGAAAAGCTGCATCTGGACATGATGGAAAGAACGGTTTATCATCAAAGTTCCTGACCTTTAAGTTGGATACAGACTGGATGGGGCTTGGGGTGGCTCCCTAGGTAGGTAGGTGCATCCTATGTGTGAAAGGAAGAATGAAAGAGATCTCTGTGACCAAATGGGCAGTCTATGGCAGTGGCTTGATAGATATTCACCATCCTTTTTTCTTTTTCTGGGCACATAAAAGGAGTCCCTGTGTGGTGCAAACAATTAACATGCTGGGCTGCTAACCAGGTTGGAGGTTTGAGTTTACCTGGAGGCACTTCAGAAGAAAGGCCTGGTGATCTACTTCTGAAAAATCAGCCAATGAAACTCCCATGTAGCAGTTACTCTGACACACATGGGTTGCCATGAGTCAGAACAGACTAGCTGGCAACTGGTTTGGTTTGCAGCATACAAAAAAAACCATATTTCCCAGCATACTTTGCAGTTAGGCTGATGCACTAAGACTCAGTTCTAGCCAGTGAGGTATGAATAGAAGTGATGTACATCATGTCCTGGCCTGGCTATAAAACCCCTTTCATGATCATCCATAGCCCCTGTGCTTTCTAGTAAATTAAATGAAACATACAATTCCTCATTCACTCATTTCAAGTGCTCAATGGTCACATGTGGCCAGGCTAGTGGCCACCATACTGGATAGTGCAGATATAGAACATTTCCTTCACCAAAGAAAGTTCTATTCAATAGTGTTGGTCTAGCCCTTATGCTAGGAGCTCTGGTAGCATAGTGGCTAAGGCACTTGACTGCTAACCAGAAGGCTGGTGGTTCAAACCCACCAGCCACTCCTCGGAAGGAAGGTTGGGCATTTCTACTTCCGTAGTGATACTGCCTCGGAAACCCAAGGAGGGGTTGCTATGAGTCGGGGCCAACTCAATGGCAAACAACAACAACAACAACAAGCCATTATGCAAGAAGCTCTGGTAGCATAGTGCCTAAGGCACTTGAATGCTAACCAGAAGGCTGGCAGTTCAAACCCACCAGCCACTCCTCGGAAGGAAGGTTGGGCAATCTACTTCCATAGTGATACCACCTCGGAAACTCAAGGAAGAGTCGCTATGAGTTGGGGCTGACTCGATGGCACATGACAACAACAACAGCCCTTGTGCAATGACCTTGGTGGTTGTCTTAGGCTGTGTTCTCTGGAGAAGAAAAATCAGTGAAGCTCATCTAGAGAGAGAGAGAGAGACAGAGAGAAAGATAAACACATCTGAAGGAAATGACTCACATAGTTGTGGAGGCTGGCAAGTCCTATGTCCATGGGTCAAATGTCAAGCTGGATGCTTCTCCAGACTCATGCAGCTGCAAGGGCTGACAAACCCAAGGTGGGCAGGCAACACAGCAGTCTGCAGGTTTTGGAGGCTGACAAATCCAAGATCAGCAGGTAAAATGGCAGATTATTGCCTGCAAGTAATAATCCCAAAATCAGCAGGCAAGATGGCAGGCTGCTGGTTCAAGTCCAGGAACCAGGAACTGAAGATGATGATGAGTCACATGCAGGATTCAGATCGAGCAGAAAGCCAGAGAAATTTGCCAGGATGTCCATACATACATATATATATATATATATATATATATATATATATATATATATATATATTGGAAGCAGACCACACCCCTGAGGAAACTCCCTTTCAACTGACTGGATGCTCATAGCAGATCTTATCCTGGAGGCAATTATATCAGATCTCATCATGGTGGATGATAACTGCTAAATCACCAAGAATCATGGCCCAGCCAAGATGACACACAACCTTAACTATCACAGTGGTCATTCTCTAAATTGGAGGATGCTTCAGAAGGCCCGAATTTGGAATAATGACTCTAATGACTAGGACAAATTTTATAGATTTAAGTGTCAATTAGAAATGATAGATACCTCTAGTTAAAGAAACAGGCTACAAGTCTATGTCTATAGTTAAGAGTTGGGAACAAGAGGAGTGATAAAGCATATATTACTTTAATAACAACATTATCATCTTTATCAATAATAAAAATTTTAATAATATCATCTTTATCAATAATAATTTTAATAACATTATCATCTTTGTTGTTGTTTGTTGTTGTTATGTGCCGTCGAGTCAAACCCGACTCATAGCGACCCCTCCTTGGGTTTCCGAGGCAGTATCACTACGGAAGTATCAATAATAATTTTAATAACATTATCATCTTTATCAATAATAACAACTTTAATAACAACCTTATCATCTTCCTCTACACTGAAAAATATTAGAATTACATATCTGCTTATGGAATGTGGAAAGTGCTATGAAAATAAGCTAACAGATTATGCTGACTTCTCAACTGATTATCCCCTCAGAAATCTTATCAGCTTGAATTATGTTCTCTATGAAGGAAGAATTTGTATATCAAAGGTAAACCTCAGGGCCTGTTGAAACAAATTCCTAATCAATGAAATCCTGAGATGCCTGCAAAAGTGCTTATAGAAATACTGAGTATTATCTAAATTATGATTAGGGCCAACGGCTCCCTGTGTGGCTGAAAGATTCCCTGTGGGAGTTGTAAAAATTCTCCCTACCTTTGACAGAAAAGAATCAAGTTAATCAGGGTACTTTGTGGATGTGTTCCCAAGGAAATAAAGTGTATTCTTCTTATAAAAAAACAGAATTTACTATAATTTCCAGCCTGAACATATTAGCTTTCCTGATTTTATTTCTTGAATACTTCTCCAGAACAATCAAATGGGAAACAAATATCATTCACGATATTAGCAACCCTCTCCTATGATTATGGACGAGGTCTTCATTTAGTCAAAGGGCTCTGTTAGGAGTCACCAGTGTTGTTTATCTATTTGTGTTACATGTATGAGTACGTGGCTTTATCTATCTAAATGTGATACTCATCTCTCTTTTAAGATTTTGCTTCTTGTGTATATAAATCCACACATTTTCTATACACACAAACATAACGTTTTGGTAAAATTTTGGGGAGAAAGATAGGCAAGTCCATTTTTCAGGACCTTTTCACTCTACTCTAAAATTCATGAATGAAATAAATAATCTCTAAGATCCATTCTTACTAATTTACATTATTTATAAACTCTATATAAAGGAAAAAGGAGCTGCAATGGGAGCTCTGGTGGTGTGGTATCTAAGGTATTTGACTGATAACCAGAAGGTAGGCAGTTCAAACTCACCAGCCACTCCTCAGAAGGAAGACTGAGCAATCTATTTCCATAGCGATAAAACCAAACTCACTGCCGTGAGTTGGGTCTGACTTATAGCGACCCCTCCTTGGGTTTCTGAGGTGGTATCACTACGGAAGTAGATTGCCCAATTTTCCTTCCGAGGAGTGGCTGGTGGGTTTGAACTGCCAGCCTTCTGGTTAGCAGTCAAATACCTTAGGCACTACGCCACGAGAGCTGCCTCGGAAACCCAAGGAAAGGTCGCTGTGAGTCGGATCTGACTCCCCAGCAGTGAGTTTGGTTTTTTGGTTTTTGGTGGTGTAGTGGTTAAGATATTTGGCTACTAACCAAAAGGTCAGTGGTTTGAACCCACCACACGTTCCACAGAAGAAAGATGAGGCAGTCTACTTCAGTAAAGATTTACAGCCTTGGAAACCCAATGGGGGTCACTGTGAGTCAGAACTGACTTGATGGCAGTGAGTTTGGGTTTTGATTTGTTATATAAAGGACAACTAATTAGAAGCACGTATCATGGAAGATCCAATTTAAACCTTTATTGCCCAATTTAGCCATTGACTAATTTTAAGCAGGAATATTTGATTTAATTATTTGCTAGTGCCCATAAACAAATTAAACTTCGTTTGAGTTTCCCTCAGGTGTTCTGATGTGGGAGACAGTTGGTGAGATGGATTGGCACAATAGGTCCAACGATGGACTCAAACACACTGGCACTTCTGAGGATGATGCAGGGACAGACAATAGTTCTTTTCAATGTATCTAAGGTCACCATGAGTTGGAGTCAACTCAAAGGCAGCTAACAACAATAACAACAGTTTTTAAATTATTGTCTGATAATTTTCAATATCTGTGTCATATTTAAGTCTGGTCCTGATGATTACTTTGTCTTTTCAGACTATTTTTCCTTGCCTTGTAATATTTTATTGAAAGCTAAATATGTTGTAGGAGACCTAGAGGCACAATGGTTAAGTGCTTGGCTGCTAACTGAAAAGCTGTTGGTTCAAACCCACCCAGGGCTCTGTGGGAGAAAGACCTGGTGATCTGATTTTGTAACGATTACAGCCAAGAAAACCCTATGGGGAAGTTCTACTCTGTCACGTGGCATTACCATGAGTTGAAACTGACTCAAGAGCACCTAACAAGAACAAACAAGCATTCTGTAATGTTAATAAGTAAACATCTGTAAGGATTCTGAGATAAATAGATCCTTAGTGTAAGAATTTGTTAATCTAGTTAGGAGTGGGTTGTGTTTGATGCAGGGTTTCTGTTCATAGCAGTTCAACCCTATTAAGAATTTTCATTTCCACCCCAGATATACTTAATCAGAGCCTACATTTGAACAAGATCCCCAAGTGATTCTTATGTATACAGAAGACTGTAAGAACCAATTCAAAGTCCTGTTTGATGTTTGTTGCAGCTGTAGGTAAAAAAGGCTTCAAATTCCTCTAATGTTCTTAATTTAGCTTTGGAGCATCTCTTTGTACTGCTACTCAGAGACAGTCTGTGTCTTTCAGCTATCACCCACTGTTATTAATAATAACTTATATGGTAGGCTTGTTAGTGAGGTGGTAGGGAGGGGGGATGGGAAGCATTCTATAATTAACTGATTAAGTCCAGGCTTTCAGTGGGTCTGGGTCTCAGAAGCGTGATCTTCACGAGTGTTTCTGTTCTCCCTCCAGGGCTATAGCTCTTTTTCTCCCTAGTGCTCTACAGGTTTCCCTAGCTAAAGCAGCATGGTGGTGTAGTGGTTAAGGCATTTGGCTGCTAACCAAAAGGTCAGTGGTTAGAACCCACCAACTGCTTTGCAGAAGAAAGATAAGGCAGTCTGCTTCTGTAAAGATTTACAGCCTTGGAAACCCAATGGGGGTCACTAACAGACAGGATCAACTCAATGGCCATCAGTTAAGGTAGTTCCAATCTGTTTCTTTGTATCCCTGTCTTCCAATAACTATGAAGTTTTTTTTTTGTTGTTGTTGTTGTTTTCCACAGGAGAGATAGGAAGGCTGAAAAGGGCTGGAGTGGGTGGAAGTTCCCTTTACTCAGGTGGAATAAGTTTTCAGTATTGGTTATGGTAGTCTTTCTCCCTGGGCAAAAGGCATTTGTTTGGAGAAGGACATAGAAGGTTTTCACAATGGCTGTTCTTCCAGTCGCCCTGCCAGGGGTGTGAGGAGACTTTTCCTGGATTGAGTGTGGTGCACTGCTTATGATGAAGCCCCAAGAGTTTCTCATTCCCATGCTACTCTGTACTCAGCCTCCAGTAATCCTTCAGGCTTCCTAGTGAAGTAAGTGATCTTACTGCTTATGGTGCCCAGTGGCTTCAGCTCCAGGTAAATACATCTCGATGGTTCTCTCCCTCTCTCTCTCTTTCTCTCTATCTCTATCTCTCTATCTCTATGTGCCCTCGACTCTCCAGATTTTGGGGTGGAAGATTTCATGGAGACCTCAGTTCTCTGGTGAATCCAAGAAAAGTTGTTTTTCAGATTGCCCGTGTTTTCTTGTTGTAAGGATGGGAGCGATGACTCCCAGGCTCTTTGCATGTGGAGGTTGAAACTGGAAGTTGATAGATTCTCTTTTAAAGCAAACTTTCACTAGCACTGGAAAGCTGAATCCTAATTTTCTTCTTCAGCTCTTTCATATCTAATCACCTTGTTTAGCCAGATCATCTTCCCTCTCTTAGCTTCGTCAAAGTGCAAAGAAGTCTTATTCCAACTTAGAGGTTTGCCACTGGAAGAGATGTTGTCTGAGTTTATGTTCACCCATCCATCAATTTGTCAGTTTGTACTGGGGTGGTTTGTGTGTTGTTATGAGGCTGGAGGCTATGCTACCAATATTTCAAATACCAGCAGGGTCCCCCCTGGTGGACAGGTTTCAGTGGAGTTTCCAGACTAAGACAGACTGAGAAGAAGGATGAGGCCATCCAC
Source organism: Orycteropus afer afer (assembly GCF_000298275.1). Lineage (NCBI taxonomy): Eukaryota > Metazoa > Chordata > Mammalia > Tubulidentata > Orycteropodidae > Orycteropus > Orycteropus afer. The sequence goes on from NW_006921630.1 coordinate 9,303,159, forward strand.
TTCTCAAATAATTCAAAAAAAAAAAAAAAAAAAAACCTCACTGTCGTCGAGTCGGATCCTACCCCTCCTTGGGTTTCCGAGGCAGTATCTCTATGGAAGTAGATTGCCCAATCTTCCTTCTGAGGAGCAGCTAGTGGTTTTGAACCGCCAGCCCTCTGGTTAACAGTCAAATGCCTTAGTCACTACACCACCAGAGGGCCTTCTCAAAGAATTGGCCAGTGAAAACTTAAGAATAGCAGTGAAACACTGTCTGATACAGTACTGGGAAACATTATGAGTAGCCCTGGAACATTGTACACAGTGGCTACAATGATGGGCTCAGGTATACGAGGATTGTAAGGCTGGCACAAAACCAGGCAGTGCTTTGTTCTGTTGTACATAGGCTCACTATGAGTCGGAGCCAAGTCACAGCACCTAACAACAACAACGGGTGAAGAGAACAGCACTGGCAAAGGTAGGGAAGTACCACCAGCAGTGCATTCCCTGGTCATAAAGAAAGCTACAGCTGTGAAAGAAAAATAAAGGCATACAGAAAAGTGCAGTGAGAACATGGGAGGAGGAAGCATAGAAAAAGGCAAAGGAGTAAATAATGGCGACAAAATGGGAGATTGTCAGGGTATTGATCACCAATCTAGGCTGAAGTACCCCAAAGAAACACACAATGGTATTCAGAATGCCTTGAATTCATTTAGTAATTTACAGGTCCCAAGAGCACATCTTTTATCTCATTTAAACCTCACAGCTTCCTTGTGAAGGAACTTCCCATTTTACAGGTGATGATACTGAGACACAGAGTTTAAGGGGCTTACCGAAATGCTCTGGTAGCATAGTGGCTCAGGCACTTGACTGCTAACCAGAAGGCTGGCGGTTCAAACCCACCAGCCACTCCTCGGAAAGAAGATGGGGCAATCTACTTCTGTAGTGATACTGCCTAGGAAACCCAAGGAGGGGTCGCTATGAGTCAGGGCCGACTCGACGGCACACAACAACAACAACAACAACCTAAATGCACCCAGATAGTGAATGACAGAGCTGGGATAGAGCCAGGAGTGACTGCTCCCAGGTTGCTCTAGTTCCATACTATGTGACTTCCAAGAGGCTACTTAAAGACCCAGTTGCCTTGAGAGAGGGCAATTTACTGGTCTTAGCACAACCTTTGGCAGAATGGTTTGTGACATGCCCCTTCACATGTGTGAAGATGTGGCCGCAGTTACCCATAGCATCAGCCAAGGAGATGTTTAAGGCATCAGCTTCAGCCCATGGGTAAACTCAGCTGCCAGTCTCTGACGCTTTCTTCTAAAAGTCTATCATTAGGAATTGTGAGCCACAGAGCCCCTGTCTGAAGCTGCTGCAATACATTACACAAAGCAATATATCTAGCCAGCTTGGAATGGGTTCAGTAGAGTGAACTATCATTATTTCATGTGGATTAAGTGCTTGAAATGTGCAGGTCTGAAGTGTCTGTAAGTGCACCTGCCCAAACAACAGCCAAGTATCATTCCTTTCCCTGGGGGAATATGCCTGTCTTCCTAAATTGTGACCTAAACAGGCATTACCAAAGGAAAGGGTGAAGTAGATAAACTTCATCTTCTACAACCCTACACGAAGTTTCTCCATTCTTTCTTTTCATCAGAGCAGCAATGGTGGTGGGTAAATTGCAAAGGTGGCAAGGGACCTGATTTTATTGGTTTTTGTATCCATTTATTTGCACATCCAAAATCAACAAATTCATTTATTTGATATATATTTATTGAGTGTCTGCAACATGCTAGACACAGTCTAAGTGTTAAGATGGGAAAGTATCTTAGTTATCTAGTTTTGCCATAACAGAAATACCACAAATGGGTGGCACTGACAAACAAATTTATTTCCTCACAGTTTAGGAGGCTAGAAGTCCAAATTCAGGATGCTGGCTCTAGGGGAAAGATTTCTTTAGGGAAAGGCTCATTTCTTTTCTGAGCTTCTGCTCCTGGGCAATCTTCATGTAGTTTGGCATCTCTCTCTCTCTCTCTCTCTCTCTTTCTCCTGGCTTGTTTAATCTCTTTTTTTATATCTCAAGAGACTGACTCAAGATATACCCTATATAATCCTGCCTCATTAACCTAACAAAGATACCCATTCCCAAATAAGATTATAACCACAGGCATAGAGGTTAGGGTTTCCAACATATATTTTGGAGGGACATAATTCAATCCATAACAGATGGCGAACAGGACAGTGTCGCTGTGGCCAAGAAAATGCAAATGTCCTACTGCAGAGACTATAATTAACTGACAGCCCCAGATGCTGGGTTCTGAAATCCATCATGATGTTTCATGAGGCCACACTTCCCATAGGCTGCTCCCAGATAATGATTGAACATGCAGGGGGGCCACTAAGGTAGGCCAGGTCCTGGGAGATGTGGGATTCCTCTGATGGATGACTTTGAGTCAAGAATTTCTATTGGCCTTGATGAAACTTTCTTAAAACTGCACTGCAATCTATGATCTTCTTTCCCTCCTTTCTTCCTCCTTCCTGCCTTGTCCCCTTCAAAAGGGTCAGAACTGCATCATGGTCTGACCTCTCTTCCAGCTTCCTCTAGTTCTTTCCCAGCATTCCCTTACTAATGTTTTCCCCCAACAAATCTCTTACATTCCTAATCCTGTTTGCTTTGCAGATGACCCTACTAATACAGTCCCCAAATCCCAGCAGAAGGTGTCACAGGGAGTAGTTAAGAGCATGCACTCTGTAGTCAGACTCCTGGGATTTGAAATCCTACCCTGCCACTTATTAACAAGTCATTCAATCTCTCCCTGCCTCAATTTCATCACTGACTTTGCTTAGTTTCAACATCTGTAAAATGAGGATAATAATAGTAAATATGTCTCATATGGCTGTTAAGATTAAGCGCATTATCACAACTGGATCTCCACAGGCGAAAGAATGAAGCTCTACCTCTACATATAATATATGGAAATCAACTCCAAACAGATCAAAAACCTAAATGTAAGAACTAAAATCATAAAACTTACACAAAACATAGAAGTAATGCTTTGGAATCTAGTTTTCAACACTGAATTCTTAGCTATGACACCAAAAGCACAGACAATGAAAGACAAAATAGATAAATTGAACTCCATCAAAGTGAAACACTTACATGCATCAAAGGACTTTACCAACAAAGCAACCTACAGAATTGGAGAAAGTATTTAGGCATCTTATATTTGACAAGAGTTTAATGTGCAGAATCCATAAATAACTCCTATGACTCAAAAACAAAAAGACACACCACCCAATTAAAAATGGGTGAAGGATTTGAATAGACATTTGACGAAAGAGTATATACAAGTGGCCAAGAAGCATGTGAAAAGATGTTCAACATCATTAATCATTAGGGAAATGCAAGTGCAAATCAAAACCACAGTGAGATACCACTTTATGAGGATGGATATTGTCAGAAAAATGGAAACTAACAAGTGTTGGTGAGAATGTAGAGACACTGGAACTCATATCCAGTGTTAGTGGAATTGCAAAATGGTGTAGCTACTGTAGAAAATAGTATGGTAGTTCCTAGAAAAGGTAAACATAGAATTACCATACCAAAAACCAAACTCACTGCCGTCAAGTCGGATCCAACTCATACATAGTGACCTCTCCTTGGGTTTCCAAGGCAGTATCTCTACGGAAGTAGATTGCCCAGTCTTCCTTCTGAGGAGTGGCTGGTGGGTTTGAACCACCAACCTTCTAGTTAGTAGTCAAATGCCTTAGGCATAACTTAGTAATTCTACTCTTAGATACATACCAAAAAAATAGAGAACAGAGACTAAAACAGGTACTTGTAAGACCAATGTACACTAGCATTATTCACAATAGCCAAAAGATGGAAACAACCCAAATGTTTATCAAGATGAGTGAATAAACAAAATGTGGTACATACAAACAATGGAGTATTATTTACCATTAAAGAGAAGTAAAGTTCTGATATATGTTACAACATGGATGAACCTTGAAAACATAATGCTGAGTGAAACATCAGTCATCAAAGGAGTAAATATTGGATGGTTCCACATATAAGAAATACACAGAATAGGCAAATGTTTAGAGACCAAAGATTATTAGTGGTTGACAGGGGGTAGAGAAAATGGAGAGGTAATTCTTAAAAGATACTAAGTATCTGTTTAGGGTGATAAAATGATTTGGAAATGGATGGTAGTGATA
>NW_006921630.1:9307735-9343628 GCF_000298275.1 Orycteropus afer afer
TCAAACCCACCAGCCACTCCTCAGAAGGAAGGTTGGGCAATCCTACTTCCGTAGTGATACTGCCTTGGAAACCCAAGGAGGGGTCGCTATGAGTCGGGGCGGACTCGATGGCAAACAACAACAACAACAACAACATGAAAAGTGCTTAGAGTGGAGCAAGAGCACAAGGTTTATATAAATGTTAGTTACTGAGATTGTATTTTAGTAAAGGAGATAGACATAAACAAATACATATGCTAAGGTGAAAAGAAGGAGGGTGATACGGCAATGAATGAACTACTTTAAACTAGGAAGTCAGAGTAAGTCAACAAGAAAGACTCCGCCATGTTGAGGTCTGGGGTAGCTATGTCAAAGGTAAACAGCTTGTGCATAGACCTTAAAGCAAGAATGAGCTGGGCATGCTTCAGAAAGAAAAAGGTCAGGGAAGCTGGAGAGTGGTGAGCAACAGGCAGAACAATAGGTGAGGAGACCAAGGAGGCAACCCACACAAATGCACTTCCATCAAGTTGATTCCAACTCATTGTGACCCTGTAGAATAGAGTAGAACTGACCTTCCTTGGGTTTCCAAGGCCACACATCTTTACAGAAATAGACTGCCACATCTTTGTCCTTCAGAGCAGCTGGTGGGTTCAAACCACCAACCTTTGATTAGCAGCCCAACGCTTTAACCACAGTGCCATCAGAGCTCCTTTCAGGCAGGCAGGTGGAGGCCAAGTCATCTAGGGCTGAGTAGGCCAGAGGAAGGAATTTTATTCCCTTTGTCTTTCATTAATCTATTCAATGTTGATGTGCCAACTGCCCAACTAATTACCCAAACCCTTTTAAATTCTGGCTCCACACTTTCTACCCACTTGCTTAGAGGTAACATGAAGTAGTCCAGCCTCAAACAAAAGTCATATAGAAAATTAAAAACTTCCTCCTAAAAACGTATTTCCCTGTTTGTCTTTTTGTACAACTTAAATTTTCTGCACATTGGTTTTGACATTTTGGTGAAGAACATAGGCTTATAGTTTATTAATATTGATCTTACAGATCCTTGACTTTTCTAGATTATCTATGCTGTTTAAACACATTTTTCTTATTTTTATATATTTTATATATTATATAATATTACAGTTTATGTATTATATAATAACTAGAGCCACTAGGGAAGTTCTGGTTTGAAAACAACAACTAACCAACAACTCTGTATGTGATTGCTATTACTCAAATAATTGCTGAATTTTATTTGAGGTTGTGGTTTGGTTGGTTTGATCATCAATCAATGATTTCCCTTCATAAGGGGGTCGAGTTTGATAACCACTCCATCTGTTACATGATCCAAACCAAAAACCAAACCCAGTGCCATCGAGTTGGTTCCAACTCATAGTGACCCCCTTTGGGTTTCTGAGGCGATAAATCTTTATGGGAGTAGATTGTCCAGTCTTTCTTCTGCAGAGTGACTAGTGGGTTTGAACCACCAACCTTCTGGTTAACAGCCAAATGCCTTAGGCACTAAACCACCTACAATGTCCTTTTTTTTTTTTTTTTTTTTTAATCTTGTGTTGTAGTCTATTGTGAAGCCAGACGTAGACTAAAGTTTTGCACCTTTCAGGTCCTAAGCACTCACCTAGTACTCCTTAACACAGAGATATTTCAGAATGGGTCCATAGCCAATAATTCACTGGGTTTTCAGTTTCCTCATTCATAAAATGAGGATAATACACCTTTCCTGTCTGCATCAGGCCTTCCCCAATGGGCTCCCCTGAATCTGGAACAGTGAGTCAGTGAGGAGTTTCTCAAACAGTGTTTGGGTACCTCTCTTTCCAATGAGTTCAATGAAGGTGAAAAAAAATCTCTTCTAACTGGAACTCCAGATAGGGAAGTGATAGTTAAAGTAGTGAGCTAGTTAGACAAGCTACTGTGTTTTCATCCTGAATTAGAGCCCCAAGAACAAGAATAGCTTTTGCAGCAGTACTTGTCTGGGTGAAATTACAAGGGATACCTGTCTCCAGGTCTCAGGCTGCAGGTTGACAATATCCAACCCTCTTCCAAGGTCTGCATTCCTTCTTCTGCATTCCTGTGTTAAAATCTCTGGGCTTGCCAAAGAACCCAGAGGTTTCCTTGTTAAATCTGCCTTCAGTTGGGGTTGGGGCTGTGTACCATGCACAGGCCCTTGGGCCACAATTGTTCTGTCTGCAAAATAGAGCAACATAGAATACAATCAACATCTGTCATCTTCCTCAAAGGGTAATGGTTAGCTGGGGTAGTTAAGAGTTATGTGTCATCTTGGCTGGGCCTGGTTTTGAGTGGCTGGACAGCTGGATATAATATTCCCTGTGATGAGACTGGTAATAAACTCCATGGTGGAATCTACTGTGAGCAGCTGAGAGGCTTCCTTAGGGATATAGTCTGTTTCCAGTATATAAAAAGACAGCTTTGAGAAAGGTCTCTAGCTTTTTGGCATAGTTGGCTCCTGCATATGGCCAAGTGATCAGTGAGTGGCCTGCCATGTTGTCTGCTGATCTTGGGACTATCTCTAGACTTGAACTAGTGGCCTGCTGTGTTGTTTAATAATGCTGGGACTATGCCATTTCATTTATCGATCTTGGGTTTGTCAGCCTCAGCAGCCAGCAGCTGTCTGAGTTAAGAGAAGCCTCTAGCTCCAACGGGCCGGGAGCAAGAGGTAGAGCTGAAGTCCAAGGTCGAGGGTCCTTTACCCAGCCCCTGGAGTTCCCACTTTGAACTCAAACTTCTAGCCTCCTAAACTGTGAGAGAATAAACTCCTGTTTGTTGAAGCCACCCATTTGTGATATTTTATGTTAGAGCAGCACAAAGTAACAACATTTGCTTTACCAGTAACCATGTGCAAAGAAGGGAGAGGACAATTTAGAGCCAGAGAACATAGTAGACAATTACAGGAAACACTCTGTGAAATATTAGCATTGAAGGAGAAGAATATAAGATCACTTGTTCTCTAGGCTAGACAAAAGGCCATAGCAACAGGAAGGAAATAGCTTCTAATTTTGGATTATAGAGGAAAGAAAGCAGGACACCCCCTATACTGTTTTGTTAGTTTGACCATGGGAAGTAAAGATGTTATTTTTCCTGAAGTTGTTCTCTAGTCTAGAGCAGTGGTTCTCAAGCTAGATTGTTCATCAAATCACTGGTTGAACCCAATATTATACTTAATGAAACAGAACCTCTGGGATTTCTGCTTCTGGCTGAAATGAAGTAAGAGGAATGTATTTATTCTGCCATGTAAAACACCCCCAAAATGAACAACATATATGAATGGTCTGCAAGATAGTGAACATCAGGGAAGGAATGACAGTGATCCCTGGGACAAGGTGAGCCTTGTGATTATTCCAGCTTTAGAGAATTTCCAGGCTCTGATGCAGGATGGAATCTGGTAGACTCCCTGAATGCAAAATTCTCAGGGCAGAGTGTCAGAGAGAAAAGAACTGCACAGAGAGAACCCTGGATATGTGCAGAGGGCATCCCTGAGTATTCAGTGGAGTACTGATCAATCCACATGTGTAAGAAAACCACCTGAGACTAGAGAAAGAACCATCTGAAAGAAGTAGCAGTTAACAGGTAACTCACACAGGACCGAGAAGAGTGCTTTTTCTCAATATGCAGATTGGAAAACCTCAAGATTCATGGGACATGAAAGATGTTGTCCTGAGACCTGGCAGGACAGTACCTAAGGCATCAGACTGCTAACCAGAAGGTTGGTAGTTCAAACCTACCAGCCACTCTGCAGAAGGAAGACCAGGCAATCTACTTCCATAAAGATGTACCACTTCAGAAACCCAATGAGGGTCGCTGTGGGTCAGAATCAACTGAATCAACTCGATGGCAGTAAGTTTGGTTTTTGGTTTAAAATGGCAGTAAATGCCCTAGTTCTGCCTATCAAATTTTAAAAGCAAAACTAGAAAGAACCTAACTGCTTCCAAGTAACTATGTCCCAAAACAAAGCCCAAAGGTATTTATCCAAAAAACCAAACTCACTGCCATTGAGTCGATTGCGACACATAGCGGCCTCTATTGGGTTTCCAAGGCTGTAAATCTTTACAGATGCAGACTACCTCATCTTTCTTCGTCAGAGTGGCTGGTAGGTTTGAACCGATGACCTTTTTGTTAGCAGCCCAATGCTTTAACCACAGTGTATTTATAAAACCAAAAACCAAACTCATTGCCATCGAGTTGGATCTGACTCATAGCTACCCCTCCCTGGGTTTCCAACTACAAAAATACCCCATACCTAACAAGGTAAAAGTCACAATAAAAATTTGCCAATGAAAGTTGCAAGGCATGGAATGAAGTAAAAATACCAGCCATAATGAGGAGACAAGTCAAATAATTGAAAATTACCTAGAACTGACACAGATGCTAGAATTAGCAGACAAAAATACTTAAAAAGCTATTATAGCTGTATTCCATATAGTCAAAATGTTAATTAGAGACATGCAAGATATAAAAAAGATCTAAAGCAAATTTCCAGAGATGAAAATAATAATTTCTGAGATAAAAAAAAATTCACTGGAAATAACAGCAAATTAGACATAGCATAAGAAAAAGATAGTAAACTATCAGGATGTAAAAATTGAAACTATTCAAAATTAAACACAGAGAAAAGAGAATTTAGAACAATGAACACCAGACCATGCTATTTTTTTATTACTGTAGTTTTATAATATGTTTTGAGATTGGGATGCTAATTTTCTTTCAAAATTGTTTTGGCTATTTTCTGTACTCCTGCATTTTCATGTGAATTTGAGGATTGGCTTCTCCATTTCCACAGAAAAGACTGTCAGAATTTTGATAGGGATTGAATTGAATCTATAGATATCTTTAAGTAGTAGTGGTATCTTAATAATGTTAAATCTTCTAATCCATGAATACGGAATGCCTTTCCATTTATTTAGTTTTTCTTTCATCTCTTTCAGCAATGCTTTATAATTTTCCTTGTAAAAACCTCCATCCCTGATTAAATTTATTCCTAGGTATTTTATTCTTTTAGTCACTATTATAAATAGAATTGTTTTCTTAATCTCCTTTTCAACTTGTTAATTGCTGGTGTATAGAAACCAAACTGATTTTTGCATGTTTTTTTGGTGCCCTGCAACTTTGCTGAATTAATTAGTGTTAGTTTCTTTGTGGAAAAATCTTTAAGATTTTCTATATACAGGATCATGTCATATGCAAATTGAGATACTTTTATTTCTTTCTTCCTATTTGGATACCTTTTATTTATTTTTCTTATCTAATTACTCTGGCTAAAAATTCTAGTACAATGTTGAATAGCAGTGGTGAAAGCAAGCACCCTTCTCTTGAGGGGGCAATTTTTCACCACTGAGTGTGATGTTCACTGTGGGTTTTTTTATAAATGCCCTTTGTCATGTTTAACAATTTTTCCATCTATTTCTAGTTTGCTGAGTGATTTTATCATGAAAAGTATTGGGTTTTGTCAAGTATCTTTTCTGCATCAATTGAGATGACTAATATCCCCCAAAACTGTCCTTCAAAAATGAGGGTGAAATTAACCATTCCTAGATAAACAAAAGTTGGAAGAATTCTTTACCACAAGACTTACCTATAAGAAATGCTAAAAGGATTCCTTTAGGTTGAAATGAAGGACCCTAGACAGTAACTCAAAGCCATATAAAGAAAAAAAGATACCCAGTGAAGGTAATTTCATGGGTAAGCATAGGTTAGTTTTAAGGTGTTTTTGTATTATAACTCTACTTGTCATGTCCTACGTGATTGAAAGACAAATGCATACCAGTAAATATAAATTTATGTTATTGGGCACACAATGTATATAGATGCAATTTGTAATGATAACAACAAAAGGAAGGAGGAATGGCACAGAACAGTTTTTCTATGCTCTTGAAATTAAGTTGGTATCAATTTAAACTAGGTTGTTATGCATTCAAAATGCTAAATATAATCCTCATTGTAACCACAAAGAAAATATATTTAAAATATATGCAAAAAGAAGTAAGAAAGAAATCAAAATGGTTCACAAGGGCAGCCTTGAGATGTCTTATGACTCCAGTGCAGCCCGGTGCTGAACTGCAGTCTCTTGCCAGGTGGTATTGGCAATATTGATTGGTCTTTGGATATTTTTTTAGCATCATATTCTTCTTATCCCACATGTAGCTCCCCAATTTTAGTCTGTCATAGGAAAGTTGCTTAGAAACCTATCTGGCTGTCATCTGCCCTCTAAACATACCTTCTGCAACAAATTAGAAGACAATTAGAATTGTGGAACTGCAAAATGGTTTAGAGTGGCAATATCCTATCAGCCCATAAGATAGGCATGTGCTTCCTCCTTCCAACCAACACTCACATTTCCAGAGAAGGAAGATTTTTTTTGTTTCTTCAGTGGAAACAAGAAAAAGATGAAATTTTACCACCTCATGATATTTAGGCTTTTATTCCCCCAAAAAAACCACAAAATATTAAGACAAATATTTGCTCTCCAAAAATTCCTCCACAAAAAAAACATTGTAGGAGGAATATGCTGTCATTGTGAAGTGTGTTCCAGGTGTGATGAAGAGGCTACTAAGACCCACTGAACCCTTTATTGGTCCTAAGCTTCTGTGTTTCATGACTGTAGGAATCATTCCACCGGGAAAATCTAACAATGTATTTTTAGGGTTCTGGAAGTCCTTGGGAAAGAAAGTGAAGACTTGAGGAACTTCTACTGAGAGTGTTGGATTAGATAAGGGCTGAGAAGTGACTGGCCAGCTGTGTCCATAATATCAGTGATCAGAATCCAGACTTTCTGATCTGAGCCTACGATCATGACTGGACCCTCAGTGATTCTCAGCTGCTTTTCTCTATATCCATAGTGTGCACCTGCCCTTTTGTACAGTATGCATGTAGATGTTAGACATACAATTCCATATTCACAGGGCTATTTCAAACCTTCTCTGTCCCTCTTCAAACTCTGATCCCAAATGACACCTTAGAATAAATGAACTTCTCCATCAGATGGGTACTCTCTCTACCTTCTGACCTAAATCTACAAGTGGACCTGCATCCTTACTCATTTCTCCCTAATTTTCTCCTGTTACATGGGTTGTTATTCCCTCATGAGCTCCTCATGCCACCTCCTTCTCAGAACTTTCATCTGTTAATTACCTCTTTTTCCCCTGAACTTTAAACCTAGCCCTCTCTACTAAAAGCAAAAAAAAACCTCACTGCCATTGAGTCGATCCCGACTTATAGTGACCCTTCCTTGGGTTTCTGAGGTGGTATCACTATGGAATTAGATTGCCCACTCTTCTTTCCGGAGAGTAGCTGGTGAATTTGAACCTCCAGCCTTCTGGTTAGCAATCAAATGCCTTAGGCACTGTGTCCCCTCTGCTAGTTTCTTGCTATTTCTATTTAAATGGAATCAATTTTCTTCTATCTTAACACATATAAATACCATACATGATCCTCATCCCTTCTGTCTACTCAGCTACTGCTCTCTCACCTCCCCTTTACAATTTTTTTTAAAAAAAAAAAAAAAAAAAAACAACTGCTTTCCACTCTCTGAAATATACTTTCCACACCACACCACTGAAGTTTCTCTTATCAAGGTCACCAATCACTGCCTTACTAGATCTAGCAAGCATTTCCCATGCCCTATATACTTAACTTCCATAGTGTGTGACAGTATAGTATAGCATAGTGCCATGGACTCTATAGTCAGACAGCCCGGGTCCCAACTCTGGCTCTTCTTCATACTAGCTATATGACTTTGAGCAAGTTACCTGACTGCTCTTGACTTTGGTTTCCTTACCTGAAATATGGCTAAAGCATTTGACTGCTAAACCAAAAAGTCAGTGGTTCGAACCGACCAGATGCTCTGTGGGAGAAAAATGAGGCAATCTGCTTCAGTAAAGATTTACAGCCTTGGAAACCCTCTGGAGCAGTTCTACTCCATCCATGGGGACGCTATGAGTCAGAATCAACTTGATGGCAGTGGTTTTGTTGTTATTATTTTTAATAATAGTACTAACCTTAGTATGAAATTATTATTTGGAGGATGCAGTATATTATACGTGAACAGCACTTAAGAGTGGTGCCAAGCACATGATGGGCACTCTCTGTTAGCTATTACTATTGTTGACCACTTCCTCCCTCCTTCTCGAGACACTCTTCTGCCATTCTGCATTCCCCCAGTTTCCTGCCTACCCATCCATTGTTGTTGTCGTTATGTGCCATGGAGTCAGACCCCTCCTTGATATCTCTACAGAAGTAGATTGCTCAACCTTCCTTCCAAGGAGTGGCTGGTGGGTTTGAACCACCAGCCTTCTGGTTAGCAATCAAGTGCCTTAGGCATTATGCTACCAGAGCTCCTCCTACCCATCTGATTGCTCCTTATTTCCTTGGCATCTGCTCTTTCTCTGCCCATCCTATAAATATTGGTATTCCTTAGGGTTCTTTCTTAGGTCTTCTCTCTTCACTCTCCTTGGGTGAGTTTATCCTAAGCCTCACTAACTTTTAGTTCCTTCTGACATCCTGATATTCACATCCAATACCTTCTAAATATCTCCATTTATATGCCTCATAGGTGCTCAAACTCTACATGTGTCTCTTTAGATGGCCAACTCAGAAAATGGGTTGCAGCTTTAATTCCTCCCACTCTCCTGCCCTTCACAACCTCTCACTCACTAAATCTAACTTTATAAATAACATTGACTATGCCCAGTTTCCCCCCTCTATCTCTACTTTTAGCCTATGGTTGAGCCTCATCTCTTGCTTTCATTACTGAAAAAAAAAAGTCTTATTTGTCTTCTTCCTTCAGTCTTCCCTCCACATTGTTCTTTGTACTGCATGCAGCCACAGGACCTTCCTAAAATGCCAATCAGCTTTTACCAACTCCCCGCACCAAATCCTTCAACATCTCCCCCATTCTCTTAAAATTCAAATTCCTAGACATGGTCCTCAGGAGCTCTGGTAACATAGTGCTTAAGACACTTGACTGCTAACCAGAAGGCTTGCGGTTCAAACCCACCAGCCACTCCTCAGAAGGAAGATGGGGCAATCTACTTCCATAGTGATACTGCCTCGGAAACCCAAGGAGGGGTCGCTATGAGTCAGGTCTGACTCGACGGCACATAACAGCAACAACAACAGACATGGTCCTCAAGGTTCTGTAAGATCTGCTTTAGCTTTTCCCAGACTATTTTCTTCCCTCACTCTGTAGTCTATAATCCTTTATACAGAAGCTACATTTAATTCCCCAAATTATCAAAATTTGATCTCAACTCCAGGCTTAACACAAGCATTTCTTCTATCCCTTCCTATCCTCTCCCTATCATCATCTGGTTAGTTCCTGAGCAGTTTTGTATCTATTTATAAATTTCCCTCAGCATTCCTGATTGCCTGTATTATGTATGATCTTCAAATACTAGTTGGAACAGGTTATAACATCTTGTTGTTGTTGTTGTTATGTGCCGTCGAGTCGGCCTGACTCATAGCGACCCCTCCTTGGGTTTCCGAGGCAGTATCACTACAGAAGTAGGATTGCCCAACCTTCCTTCCGAGGAGTGGCTGGTGGGTTTGAACCGCCAGCCGTCTGGTTAGCAGGCAAGTGTTTTAGCCACTATGCTACCAGAGCTCCCTATAACATCTTAGTAGTTCCTTTATTAATGATGACTTGAATTAAACCTTTGACACATGTTCACTTTTTATTTGTACAAGATTCATAAATTTACCCTTTTTTAACTTTTAACAACTATAAGATAGGGTTTACAGTCATTATCCCCATTTTAAAGATGATGAAACTGATAGTGATAAAATTGAGGCAGGTAAATATGAGTTAACTTACTAGAAAGTGGCAGAGAAGGGCTTTCAATCCAGTCCTTGTACTTAGATACTCCCCAACCCCACCATCTGCAAGGAGTTGGGGAGCTTATCTGTCTTATCTGCCATGCTATCATCAGCACCTGGAATAGTCCTGGCACATTGTAGGCACACAATAAATACTTAATAAATTGTGGGCTAAATTATTTCACTGAAATCCTAGTATCTGACAATTTTCAAACTTCACAGATACTACCACCCCAGGAGATGAGGAAAACATATGAGGTATATTATATTTAGATTTCAACATAGCATTAAACAAGGTCTCTCCTGATATCCTTATGGGGAAGAAAAGAAAAAAGTGGTTGCTACTGAAGAAGCCAAAGGATGCTGATCCCAAAACTACACAGAGTAAGGACTTTCATCAGTATTACTGAACATTTTAATCTTTGCCTAACAAAAGTCTTTGTCTATTTTATTAACGCTCTATCTCCAGTATAGAATAATGCTTGCCATATAGGAGTTCAGTAGATATTTGTTTGGTTGAATGAATGAATGAATGACTATGCAGTACTATTTGCTGAAGTTTTAGATAATAGAACTGTAATGAAAATAAGAGATCATTGGGTGACCTTTCAGCAGCATTTGATACAATTGACAATTCTATCTTCTAGAAAAGTATCATGGTGGTTTTCCAACTGTAACTCTGGATATTCCCTTTCTTCTACCCTTGTGGCATTCTCTTCCTCTTCTAAGATATAAATGCTAGGGTTTCTTATACCCTTTTGTCTTCTTCTCCCTGGACCTCTCACTCTCTCCCTAGAAGGGATAAACTGATGATTCCCAAATTTGTAATTCTAGATTGGATCTGCCCTTCAGATTGGCATTCACATATCTGACTGCATATCTGATGGTTCCATTGGCAACTCAAACTCATCATCATGTGCAAAAAAGAGCTTATTACCCACCCAATTCCTCAAGCAAACAAACAAAAATGAGAAAGCACCTGTTCCTCTCCCAGGGCTTTTACTCTCAGTTCACATGCCACCCTAGTTGAAGTCAAAATCCCGGTTATTATCCTTACCACGTCCCTCATTTACCCACTATCCATTATATCCCATAATTTCTACTCCTAAATATCTGCTCCATCTGTCCATTCCTCTCCATCACCACCATTGTTATCCTGTTCAAACCACTACTGTCTCTCACCTTGACTACCGCCAAACTCATCTCCCTATCTTGAACATGGTCTCTCTCCAGTCCATTCCTCACTTGGCAACCAGAATGAGTTTTCTAAAGTGAAGGTCTGATGCCACTCCTCTACTTAGAACAATTACTAGCTCCCTATTTCTCTTAGGCCACAGTCATCCTGTGGCTGCTTACATGTTCTGTGATGCTGGAAGCTATGCTACTGGTATTTCAAATACCAGCAGGGTCACCCATGGTAGAAGGTTTCAACAGAGCGTTCAGACCAAGATAGACTAGGGAAAAAAGGTCCAGTGATCTACTTCTGAAAATCAGCCAATGTAAACCCTATGGATCACAATAGAATGTTGTCTGATATAGTGCTGGAAGATGAGTCTCCTAGTCTGGCAGGAACTACAATAGCTGCAAAAATGGACTCAAAATACCAAGAATCATGAAGATGGCACAAGATGGGGCAATATTTTATTCTATTGTACATAGGGTCACCATGAATCGAAGCCAAGTCAACAGCAACTAACAACATTTCTTTTGGGATAAAGTCCACACTGCAACTTGGCTAGGAGCTCTGGTAGCATAGTATCTAAGGCACTTAACTGCTAACCAGAAGGCTGGCAGTTCAAACCCATCAGGCACTCCTCAGAAGGAAGGTTGGGCAATCTACTTCCATTGAGATACTGCCTCAGAAACCCAAGGAGGGGTCACTATGAGTCGGGTCCGACTCAACAGCACATAACAACAAGAAGAAGAAGCAACTTGGCTTATCTCTTCTGCCTTGTTATACTTCACTGCTACTCTCAATCCCATACTCCTAACTCAATCCAGTACCTCAAAATCTCCATGCAGCTTGTCTCTTCTTTGCTCAAGCTGTTCTAAGAATCATAGTTCCTCTCTTTTTGCCTAACACTTACATCTCAGTTACTACTCAGCTAAAATACAATTTCCTCCATGAAGCCTTTCTTGATTCCCCAAACTTAGGCTAAGGATTCTTCCACATGATACCACACTTCTGTTAGAGCACTTATCCCATTCAATTGTATTCATTGGTCTATTTGTCCCAGTTCACTACTGGATGGAAAAATCCATGAGGCCAATGACTGTGTCTGCCATATTCCCAGTTTATATTCCCAGAAGAGTGACTGCAGTATAGCAGGAGCTCATAAAATTGTTTGAATGAATGAATGAATGGATGGATGAACAAGTTAATAAAGAATCCATGGCTAAGAACACTCATCTAAGTGCCAGAGTTGGCTCTTGGTTCCAAAAAAATCATCTGCATAAGCAAAGGTAGAGAAGAAAGAGCTTAGTAACAGCAACTGTGACAGAGACTTTGGGGATTACACAATAGGAGGCTAAGGATGAGTCAGTGCTCTGTGCTGTACAGCCAAAGAACTGATTCAGCTTTGGCAGCACTGATAAATGCTGTGGTGCTTGAAAAAGGAAAGAAGGTGTTCTACTCTCTCCACTGACTGGCGCACACCTGGAGTGTGGGGGTTACTTCTGGACACTAGGCTATGGGTATAATAAAGACAAGTTAAAGACATTCAGAAGGAAGTGACTAGAAAAGTGTTGGAACTTGGAACTATGTGAAGTGAGGAACCATTAAGGCTCAGCATAGACTTGAACACTGCCTTCAAATAGAGAAGATACTTTCCAAACCTGTTTCTATAGTCATGAGACATCTGTTTCTTTATCTCCAAGCACAGGGGGCCTAAGAGAGTGATGGAAAGCAACAGCCTTCAGATCTAGTTGTTGATTGATAAGGACTTTCACAAATATCAAGGTTGCTTTCTTAACAATAGTTTGAGTAGTGTTCTTAATGTTGTTAATGATGCAAAGTTTGATGTAGTTAAACGCTACTTCTTTACTTTTCTCAGTTCCTTGGAGTCCCAATTTGGAACAAGCAGGAGGATTCTCTGATTTGGGCAAATTGGCTTCTAGAGTTTTCTTTGTGAAAGTAGATTTTGCTATGCTCAAGAGTGCTTAATTGTCTTCTAGGTTCTTTAAAAAGGTGTGGGATTCCAAGCTTTATGGTCCTTGATAGCTGTAACTAGCTTATGTAAAGCTGCTCAAAGTAGATCCTATGGCCTATTTCTTCTTTCTTTACTTCCTGAAAGCATCTGAGATGCAACATTTGCATGCTCAATGGGTACATTCAGTCCTATAGCTGGGCCAAGTATGAACCTGTCCACCCAACCCATCATCTCTGTCCTCGGGGTAAATTAAATAAAATTCCACATGAGGTTGAATACTGCATATAGTAAATACTCAGTAACAGCTGAATCTGGATAAAAAAAGAACTATCTTGCCTCTAGGTCTCATTATCAAGGATCAGCTCTAAATATCAGCTAGTTTTCAGTAACATATTAAAAAAAAAAAAAAAAACTCAATGCCGTCGAGTTGATTTGACTCAAAACAACCCCTCCTTGAGTTTCTGAGGTGATATCTCGAAGTAGATTGCCCACTTTTCCTTCTAAGGAGTGGCTGGTGGGTTTGAACCACCAGGTTTCTGGTTAGCAGTCAAATGCCTCAGGCACTATGCCACCAGAGCTCCCCAATAACATACAAGCAGTGCTAATTAAATCATGATAGTGAAAAAAGTATCTATTCTCAGTCTTTAATCTGGGTGCTCCCTCTCCCCACAACACTCACTTGCAGACTTTGAGTATTCTCTAGAGAAGAAAGGGTCAAAAAAAAAAAGTGGGTATAGTTACCCACTACAAAGTAAAGCTCCTGGATCTCATTCTTAAGGAGTTTAGAGATGGGCAGTCTGTCACATTTAATGCACAGTAGACGTAGAGATAGACATCCTCATGCAACACTATTTGCAACAAAGTGAATAATACATTTGCTGCCATAAGAAAATTTGTTCAGTCAAATAAGAGCACAGAAGCCAGATTGGTCTGTGTGAATTCTGTGGATCCCTGATGGTTTGATTGGCAGACGGGTTATTCTGAAAACAGCCTTTCTCCTAAAGAGTTTAAGGTGTTCATCATATAACCTAGAACAAGTTAAGGCCTCTTAATAAACATTGGTATTGAAACTACTTCAGTATAGTGCATTCTTCAAATAGTGGGAAAATTCACAGAATTTGCACAAAGTTTCTGTTATGGATTCCCAATATGGTTATTTGTTGTTGTTGTTGTTATGTGCCATCGAGTCGGCCCCGACTCATAGCGACCCCTCCTTGGGTTTTCGAGGCAGTATCACTACGGAAGTAGGATTGCCCAACCTTCCTTCCGAGGAGTGGCTGGTGGGTTTGAACCGCCAGCCATCTGGTTAGCAGGCAAGTGACTTAGCCACTATGCTACCAGAGCTCCTAATATCACTACGGAAGTAGGATTGCCCAACCTTCCTTCCGAGGAGTGGCTGGTGGGTTTGAACCGCCAGCCATCTGGTTAGCAGGCAAGTGTCTTAGCCACTATGCTACCAGAGCTCCCAATATGGTTATATAATATGAAAATATTATTTCTGATACAGCAGCAACCAATAACAGGTACAGGATGCATTTATTGAGTGCTTACTATGCGGGAAGGGAGCTCTGGTGGCTCAGTACCTAAGGTATTTGACTGCTAACCAAAAGGCTGGAGGTTCAAACCCACCAGCCACTCCACAGAAGGAAGACCGAGCAATCTACTTCCCTAAAGATTTACAACCTCAGAAACCCAATGGGGGTCGCTATGAGTCAGGACTGCCTGAATGGCAGTGGGTTACCATGTGCCAGGCCTGGTGCTAAGCACCTGTATTACTAGTTACCATCTAGTTGATTCCAACGCATGGTGACCCCATGTGTGCCAGAATAGAACTATTCTCCATGGGTTTTCACTGGCTGGTTTTTCTGAAGTAGAAGAAACCAGGCCTTTCTTCCAAAGTGCCTCCAGGTGGACTCCAACCTCCAGTCTTTTTGGTTAGCTGCTGAGCATATTAACTGTATGTGCCACCCAGGGACTTCTTAAGAACTTGCCAAGCTTGTCTTAACTATTGTAACAGTCATGTGGGGTAAATAGCTTAATTTTCCCCATTTTTTACAAGTAATGGTGAAAGTACCTAACCTTTATTGGGCACTTAGTAGGTGCATCCTAAGGTTTTATAAGCATCACTACATTTAAAAATTCTAAGTGAAATATTACAAACTTGGAAATAAGGCAAAAGAAAAAAAAAAAACTCTATATAGAGCATGACCTTTTAAAGTCTTCGAGAGGAATGTCTCACATTGTGGGTCAAATGATTATCTAGGGAAGGTAACTTTGTTTGCCTTACCATTTACTAATGATCAGGGTGCACATTCTCTACAGTTAGTTGTTAACTTACAGAAAATTGATGTGTTACAAATGAGTTTTGCAAATTATTTTTGTCTGATAGAAAAGATAACTCCAAAGTTCATGGGTATTTTTGGTTTCTTTTTATCTGTAGGACACAAACCAGTTTTGTATCAAATACTGCAAGCTTTTTCCAACATTCTGTTTCCCAGTGACTATCAGTTTCTTCCCACCAGCCACTCCTCGGAAGGAAGATGGGGCAATCTACTTCTGTAGTGATACTGCCTTGGAAACCCAAAGAGGGGTTGCTATGAGTCGGGTCCAACTCCACGGCACATAACAACAACAACAACAGATCAGTTTCTTACATCCTCCTTTAAACCAGTTTTGTTATTGTACAGGTTCCAATTATTAATTAATCAACTAAATATTTCATAGAAGGCTTACCATGTACTTATGTAAGAATTAGGCTTTTAACTTTTTAATAATTATACTTTGAAAATCTCACAAGGGTCCTATGAGGCATTGCTATAGTCATTATCCCTATTTAAAAGCTGAAGGAATTGGTGACACACAGACACTTACTTGCCTAAGGACACATGAACAATAAGCTAGGGTGCAAAGCCAGGCAGAGACTTTACATACTTAACTTCTGAGTTTTCATCTAACAAAGTTGAGGCATCGGACAAATTAAGTAACTTGACCTATAAAACCAAGCTTCAATAAGAGCTAAGGAGCTCAGGTGGTGTAGTGGTTAAGGCATTTGGCTGCTAACCAAAAGGCAGGCAGTTCAAACCCACCAGCTGCTCTATGGAAGAAAGATGAGGCAGTCTGTTTCTACAGGGATTTACAGCCTTGGAAATGTAATGGGAGTCACTATGAGTCGAAATTGACTCAATGGCCTTGAGTTTGGCTTTTTGGTTTGAGTGAGTGCTAGGGTATTCTGACTCCAATCCCACAGGCTTAACTCCCATATTTTGTTGTATGTAATGTGTAGGTAATACATACAGTCTAAAAGAGGTAATTTATGAAAAGCCTAAGAAAGGTTTTAAACAAATTTTAATTCTTCTCACCTTCTTTGCTAACTCCATCAGGGTTATATCACAAGAAACCCAAATCAAAATAAGACACTGAATCCCCTCCACCAACAAAACCAAACCAGAACAAAAAACTCATAAAGAACATGTCCAGAAACCACAAAACTGGAAAAACATTTTTCTTTTCTACAACAACTTTTTTTTTTCATTGCCAAATCAACAAAGTAGTTTGCTAATTTCCAGGGTTTCAAAATCTTGGTTTTGGAAACTTTTCTGATTTGTACTTCAGTGTCATTAGGGAAGATTCCTGGAAAAGAATGTGGTAAATGAGTCTACTGCAGGTACATAATGGCAGTGAGAAAGCCAAAGCAACTATTTACCAATGAATTGTTGTGAGTATATGAATTGGTGGTACAAATACAGATTTCCAGGTGGTCAGACAAATATACTTTTTGTTAATACTTCTGCTCGCCCCCCGCTTCCTAGGTTCCTCAGGAAGACTGAGGGATAGAATCCTCCCCACTCCATATTTGCTCTTCTCATGCTTTGTATGACCTGTTGTGAGGTGCTGCAGAGTTCATTCTGACTTATAGCAACCTGTGTGACAGAGTAGAACTGCCCCATAGGCTTTTCTTGGCTATAATCTTTATGGAAGCAGTTCAGCAGGTCTTTCTCCTTCAGAGCCCCAGAATAAGTTCAAACCACCAACCTTTCCATTAGCAGCCAAGTGCTTAACCATTGTGCCACCAGGACTGATTTTATATAACCTGTTTTTTGTGTCATTGAGTCGATTCTGACTCATAGTGCTCCTATAGGACAGAGTAGAAATGCCCCATTGAGTTTTGAAGGCTGTAAATCTTCATGGAAATAGACTACCACATCTTTCTTCCACAGAGTAGCTGGTAGGTTCGAACCATCAACCTTTTGTTTAACAGCCAAATGACTTAACCACTGTACCACCAGAGCTCCTTTTGTAGGACCTAAATTTAAAAAAAAGAAAAAAATCACTGCCATCGAGTCTATTCTGACTCATAGTGACCCCTTTGAGTTTCTGAGGCAGTAAATCTTTACAGAAGTAGATTGCCTGGTCTTCCTTCCGCAGAGTGGCTGGGAGGTTTGAACTGCCAACCTTCTGGTTAACAGTCAAATGCCTTAGGCACTAAGCCACCAGACCTCCTTTTTATATGACTTAGAAAGACAAAATTCATCTTAAGCCAGAGATTGCTAATGCAAATGCCCAGTAACTAACCAACAAACAGTGAAACCAAACCAGATGCCCTCAAGGTAAGTAGAGTGAAGGAATACAGTGGGGACTGTGCCCTCACCTTATCAAACTAACCGTTTGTTGTCAAGGCGACTTCAACTCATGGTGACCCTATGAATTGGACAGGCAAGAGAATTGTGCTCCCTATCGTTCTGAATGGCTGATCAGAAGCAGATGGCCAGGCCTTTCTTTTTAGACACCTCTAGATGGACTTGAACTGCCAACCTTTCAGTTAGGAGCCTAATTTATTAACCTTATATACCACCAAGGGACTCCCTTTTGACCACAGGGGACAGTCATTCTTTCATTCAAGTAATTGTTGCCCTGTGTTGACATAGGCCAGTGTTATCAACTTATCCTTTTCTTTCTTTTTTTTCCCCCCTAAGAGAAATCAATATTCCAGATTTTTATGTGGCAACTACTTTTATACTTTGGCAATTATTTCAGTTTTTAAACACTGTGCTAACAAAACAAAACAAAATATATCTGAAGTCCACATTTAGTTGAGGTGTTACTGGTATGCAGCTCTTACTTTAAATAAACCTATTGTGGCGAAATCTAGATTTATGAATAAGTTAAAATGGAGCATAATTATCATTTGAAACTATTTACCATCGATTTCTTCGGGAAGCAAATTCTTCTCTAGTAAATTTAAAATATTACTAAGTTCAGGGAAACTTAATTTTTAGGCTCATTTTGAGTAATACATCAATTATGTAAAATACCTTATTTGCTTCTTCATTTATCATGAAGTTGCTTATTGGTCCAATTGTGAGGATTTTGGTTTTCTTTATGCTGAAGTGTAATCCATATTGTAAGCTACATCATGATAAATAGAGAAAGTACTGAAGTTGTCAAGGATTTCATTTTACCTGGATCCACAATCAGTGCCCATGGAAGTAGCAGTCAAGAAATCAAACAATGTGTTGTATGGGGCAAATCAACTACAAAAGACCTCTTTAAAGCATACAAAAGCAAAGATGTCACTTTGAGGACTAAAGTGGACTTGACCCAAACCATGGTATTTTCAGTCACCTCATATGATGTGAAAGCTGGATGATGAATAGGGAAGACTGAACAAGAATTGATGCCTTTGTATTATGTTGTTGCAGAAGAATATTTAATGTACCATGGACTTCCAGAAGAATGAACAAATCTGTCTTGGAAGAAGTACAGCCAGAATGGTTTCTCTCATGTACTCTGAACATGTTACCAGCAGCCACCAGTCCCTGGAGAAGGACATCATGCTTGGTAAAGGAAAGGATCTGCAAAAAAAAAAGAGGAATAAACCCTCAATGATATGGATTGACACAGTGGCTGGAACAATGGGCTCACACACAGCAATTGTGAGGACAGCACAGGACTGGGTGGAATTTTGTTCTGTTGGACAGAGTATTGCTATGAGTCAGGGTCAACCCAATGACACCTAACAACAACAATCTTATTTACAGAGAGTACCAAATATTTCTTGGTTCTACCCTAGTTCTCTGAATTTAGAACAATTCTAATTAAACTTAACCCTTCACTCAAGAACATTTAGGTGCACACCAGGTGACAAGAAATTTGTGAGGCGCTGAAAATAGCAGGGCAGATAAGCTTTTGTTCTGGAAGAGATACTGTTCACAGAAGAGTAATATGTAAAATGGGGAGGACATGAGTAACTTTGGAATTAGCAGACTTGATTTGAGTCTCTAATCTGATTGTAATGCTCTATTAATCTCTCTCAGTTTCAGTTTCTTCAGCTGTAAAATGGGAGAAATAATACACCCGCTCCTCACTTATCAATATAGTCATGTTCCAAAGACTAGATTGTATGCAAAAATTGACATTATACAAAAATGGAGGATGACCACATCAGATCATAAAATGGAGGATGACTACATTATTACGTAACTGCTAAACTGCATCATTACATAACTGCCAAATTACATAATTACTTAACTGCCAAGCCACTGAGAATTATGGCCTAACCAAGTTTGTACACAGCCTTAACTGTCACAGCCAGTGTTATTCTTATCTCACACTTTGGCATTTGTTACTGTCAGCCATACTTCATATACTGGCAAAATAACCAGATAGTAGATTTTTTTTACTATTGTCATAAATGTGAAATGTTGGGTAATGAGATAGCTGATAAGTGAAAAGTAGATGTACCACCATTTTAAGATTTCACTGGATAGATGTGAAAGCATAAACAAACAGTAGGTGCTAAACAGTCAACTAAACTAAATATTCTCCATAATTTTTCTCTGTGTTTTTATTAAGTAGAAATTTTTGTTGCAAGTGACATAAATCCAACTCAAACTGTTGAGTCTTTTGGAAGAACACCAAAATAATTCATGTAAGCAAAGGAAGAGATGAAGAACCATACCACAGGTGGAGCAGGTACATCAGGTGGAAAGGTAGGACCTGGAACACTGCCATGACTTTCTCCATATCTCCTCTCTATATTCTCTTTTTCTGCAGTTTAGTGTCCTCCATGTGTTACAGAAGATGCTATTTACAATGCCCAAGTATCACATTTCATAGCTTTTACCCCCAGAGAAGGCTCACACATGCTATTTTAGTCTCAGCTTGAAGAGTGCTAAGGAAGGACCCTAATTGATTTGGCTTGGGCCAGAACCACTTATAAAACACTCATGGAGGCAGGGAAGGGGCTTATATGAACACGTGGAAGTTGCCTGTAACCACAATAATGGCTAGAGAAGAAGCTGTTCCAAGGAGAAGGGGAGATGCTGGTCTCATGAGAAGAGAAGGGTGCTGAACAAACAGAATGGTCAATAATTTCGGCCCCTTAGGATTTGGTTAAAGACACAGATGACTAGATTCCTTCCTTCCAAGACCACCACTTGTCTGTCAGTTTGTCATATTGTGGTGGCTTGCATGTTGCTGTGAGACTGGAGGCTATGCCACCAGTATATCAAATACCAGCAGGGTCACCCATGGTGGACAGGTTTCAGTAGAGCTTCCAGACTAAGACAGATTTGGAAGAAGGAAGAGGCCAGGCACTTTTCAAAGAACTGCCCAGTGAAACCTTATGAATCACAGTGACACACTATTTGATATATCACCGGAAAACTTTGTGAATAGCCCTGAAACACCGTCCGATATAGTGCTAGAAAATGCACCCATCAGGTCAGAAGGCACTCAAAATATGACTGGGGAAGAGCTGCCTCCTCAGAGTATAGTTGACCTAAATGATGTGGGTGAAGTAATGCTTTTGGGACCTCCATTTGCTGATGTAACACAACCCAAAATGAGAAGAAACAACTGCAACCCTCCATTAATAATTGGAAAATGGAATGCACAAAGTATGAATCTAGGAAAATTGGAAGTTGTCAAAATATGAAATGGAATGCATAAAGATCGATATCCTAGGCATTAGTGAGCTGAAATAGACTGGTTTTGGCCATTTTGAATCAGACAACCATATGATTTACCATTCCAGGAATGACAAATTGAAGAGGAATGGCATGGCATTCATCATCACAAAAGAATGTATCAAGATCTATCCTGAAGTACAACACTGTCAGTGATAAGATAATATCCATAAACCTACACGGAAGATCACTTAATACTACTATTATTCAAATTTACTCACTGTGTTAGTTATGTTTGTGTGTCAACTTGGCTGGGCCTGGTTGAGTGTCTGGGCAGCTGGTGGTAGTTATTCCCCATGATGAAACTAGCAATCAACTCCATGGTGGGATCTACCACAAGCAGCTGAGTAGCTGCCTTTGGGATGTGGTCTGCTTCTGTATATAAGGACAAACCTTGGGAATGGTTTCTAGCCTATGGCATGCTTGGACCCTGCATGTAGCCATGTTGTTGCTCAGCAGCCTGCCCTGCTCTGCCAACCTTGGGACTTACAATGGACTTAAGGTAATGGTCTGCTGTGTGGTTTAGTAATATCAGGACTGTGCCTTTTTACTTGTCAACCTTGGGGCTTCTCAGCTTCAGCAGCCAGCAGCTGTCTGAGTGAAGAAATGCCTCTAGCTCCAGTGGGTCAGGAGCAGGAGGCAGAGCTGGACCCCAAGGTTGAGGGCTTTCACCCAGCCCCTAGAGCCTGGCACTTTGAACTTGGACTTAAAGTCTCCAAATTGTAAGAATAAACTCCTGCTTATTAAGGCTATGCCATTTGTGGTATATTCTTGTCAGAGCAGCATGAGGTAACCAGAACACTCACCAACCACCAAAGTCACAGATGAGGAAATTCAGGATTTTTACCAACTTCTGCAGTCTGAAATTGACCAAACATGCAATCAAAATGTGCAGAGTATTACTGGTGATTTGAATGCAAAAGTTGGAAACAATGAATCACCGGTAGTTGGAAACTATGGCCTTGTTGATAGAAATGATGTTGGAGATTGCATGATAGAATTTTTTCAAGAGCAATGACTTATTCCTTGCAAATACCTTTTTTCAACAACATAAATGGTGGTTATACATGTGGACTTCACCAGACGGAGTACACAGGTATCAGATCAACTATAGCTGTGGAATGAGGTGATGGAGAGAAGCTCATTATCTTCAGTCAAAATGAGGCCAGGAGCTGACTGGAACAGACTGTCAACTGCTCATATGCAAGTTCAAGTTGAAGCTGAAGACAATTAAACCAAGTTCATGAGAGCTAAAATATGACCTTGATTATATCCCTCCTAACTTTAGAGACCATCTGAAAATAGATTTGATGAATTGAACACCAAAGACTGAAAAACAGAGAAATTGTGGGATGACATCAAGAACATCACCCATGAAGAAAGCAAAAGGTCATTAAAAGGAAGGACAGGAAAGGAAGAAAAGACCAAAATGGATGTCAGAAGAGACTCTGAAACTTGTCCTTGAATAGAGAATAGCTAAAGCAAATGGAAGAAATGACAAGATAGAAGACCTGAAGAGAAAATTTCAAAGAGCAGCTCGAGCAGAAAAAGTCAATTATTATAATGAAATGCAAAGGCCTGGAGTCAGAAAACCAAAAGGGAAGAACATGCTCTGCATTTCCCAATCTGAAAGAACTGAAAAGTCGCAAGTTGTAATGAAAGATTCTATGGGCAAAATATTGAATGATGCAGCAAACATCAAAAGAAGATAGAAGGGATACACAGAGTCACTGTACCAAAAAGAAATGGTCAACATTCATCCATTTCAGGAGGTGGCATATGAGCAAGAACCAATGGTATTGAAGGAAGAAGTCAAAGCTGCACTGAAGGAATTGGTGAAGAACAAGACTCCAGGAACTGACAGAATACCCACTGAGATGTTTCAACAAACAGATGCCATGCTGGAGGCACTCACTCATCTATGCCAAGAAATTTGGAAGACAACTACTGAGTCAACTGACTGGAAGAGATCTGTATTTGTACCCATTCCAAAGAAAGATGATCTCACAGAATGTTCATATTATCAAATAATATCATTAATATCACACATAAGTAAAATCTTGCTGAAGATAATTAAAAAATAGTTGCAGCAGTATATTGATAGAGAACTTCCAGAACTGCAAATTGGATTCAGAAAAGGACGTGAATAAAAGATATCATTGCTGATGTCAGATGGATCTTGGCTGAAAGCAAAGAATACCAGAAAGATGCTTGCTTGTGTTTTATTGACTATGCAAAAGCATTCAATTGTGTGGATCGTAACAAATTATGGATAACCTTTGAGAAGAATGCCAATTCTAGAACACTTAATTGTGCTCATGAAGAACCTATACACAAACCAGCAGTCTGTTTTTCAAACAGAACAAGGGGATACCGCATGGTTTAAAATCAGGAAGGGAGTGTATCAGGGTTGTATCCTTTCACCACACTTATTCAATTTGTATGTTGAGCAAATCTGAGAAGATGGACTATATGAAGAAGAGCATGGCATCAGGATTGGAGGAAGACTTATTAACAACCTGCAATATGTAGATGACACAGCTTTGCTTGCTGAAAGTGAAGATGACTTGAAGCACTTACTGATGAAGATTTAAGACTACAGTCTACAGTATGGATAACACCTCAACATAAAAAAAATGAAAATGAAAATCCTCACAACTGGACCAATAAGCAGTATCATGATAAATGATAAATAATGATAAATGGAGAAAAGACTGAAGTTGCCAAAGATTTCATATTACTTGATTCCATTCAACACCTTTGGAAACAGCAGTGATCAGGCCACATATTGCATGGGGCAAATCTACTGCAAAAGACCTCTTTAAAGTGCTCAAGAGCAAAGATGTCTCTTTAAAGACTAAGGTGTGCCCAACCCAACCCATGGTATTTTCAATCGTCTCATATGGATGTGAAAGCTGGATAACGAATAAAGAAGACTGAAGATGCTTTTGAGCTGTGGTGTTAGCAAAGAATACTGAAAATGCCATAGACTTCCAGAAGAACTAACAAATCTGTCCTGGAAGATGTGCAGCCAGAATGCTCGTCAGAAGCAGGAGTGGCCAGACTTCGTCACACCTACTTATGTCATGTTGTCAGAAGGCACCATTCCCTGGAGAAGAATATCATGCTTGGTAAAGTAGAGGGTCAACGAAAAAGGGGAAGACCCTCAATGAGATGGATTGACACAGTAGCTACAACGATGGGCTCGAGTATAGCAAGGATTGTGAGGCTGGCACAGGACCAGACAGTGTTTCGTTCTGTCATACATTGGGTCGCTATGTGTTGGAGCCAACTTGACAACACCTAACAACAACAACAACAAGACTATCTACCAGAAAATATAAGTGCTTTAAGGAAAAGAGTATGGCTTGTGGTAAATCAAGAAATTACAAATATCTACCATATATATTATACCCAATTATTACGTTAGACATTGATAAACTGGGCCCAGGTTTTCTGCTCTCACTAGTGTAATTCTCTAGCTCATTTACTTTCTAAACCTCTTTCTCCTCCCATGTTCCCTACTTCCTATAGGAGGTTCTACTGGATAAACCCAGCAAACCTTCAATCTAGCTGTACAGTCTTCACCTACTACCTTTCCTTGTGTGCATCTAATAATCATTTCTGACACTAGAGTAGTTACCAAACACTTTCTCACAGTTATAATTAATTTTATGCTCATAGCACCTCCACAAAGGACAGGATAAAATTTACCATTCCATTTTATAAATAATGAAGTAGTTCCAAATCAGAAGACGGAATAAAACCAAGAGGACTACTATACATTATGTACTATACACTATGTACTATACAATGTACATAGTCTAAGAGGACTATGATACCTTTTTTATGTTGAATCATTACGTGCTAAGGCTGACTTGCTTTGTCATTAAACTCATAAGTTCCACTCAAGACTAGGACTTCTTTGACTCTAAACCCCATTCCCATGAGCACAGAGCACAGGACTGTATTAGATTTGTGGCAAGGAGACCTGAGCTCTCAGTAGATTACTCCATGATGTCTTCACCTTGAAAGCAATCCCAATTCTGCAGCTGCTGATGCCCCCATGAATCTAGAACCCCATGAATCCAAAGATGCAAGGATGACATAGTGGCCATCGCCACTTCTAAATATGCAGAGAAAAAGGACCCCATGGGATGCTACTCCCAGACATTTTTAACTGCTTTTCGGAGGTATAATTGACACACTGTAAATTGAACATTTATAGTCTACAGCTTGATAATTTATAAATTTAGATACTCAAACTACTACTACAATGAGGATAGTGAACATATCTGTCATTGTCAAGTTTCCCTATGCTCCTTTGTGATTCCTCCCCATGGCTCTCCTCCTCCCCACCACCCTCATCTGCAGGCAAGCAGGACTTTTGCTTTCTGTCAGTGTATTTTAGGTTACCTTTTCTGAATTTTATGTAAGTGGATTCATACAATATGCATTCATTGTTTCCTGGCTTCTGTGACTCCATGTAAGTATTTTGAGATGCATCCATGTTGCTGTGTGTATCAGACAATGAAAACCAGTTCAGAATGAATGCTGAGTGGCATTCCATTGTATGGATATACCACAATTTGTTTAACCATTCACCTGTTGATGGGCAGCTTGGGCTGCTATAAATTAAGCTGCTATGAACAATGAACAAGTCATTGTATAGCGTATGCTTTTATATAGTAGGTATATGGTTAACTTTTTAAGAAGCTGCCAAGTTTTTCCAAAGTGGCTGTACCATTTTACATTCCCATCAGGAGTACATGAGAGTTCCAGTTCTTTCACATCTTTGCCAATAACTAGTATGGTCAGTCCTTTTTAGTTTAGACATTCTAAAAGGTATATAGTGATATCTCATTGTTATTTAACTTGTCATTCCCTAATAACCAATGATGCAGAGCATCTATTCATGTGCATAAATGCCAACTGTTTATTTCCTTTGGTGAAGTATCTATACAAATATTTTGCTCGTTTTATTATTGGGTTGTTAATTTCCTTTTACTGAGTTTATATTCTGCATGTAAGTCCTTAAGCAGATATGTGCTTTGCAAATATTTTCTCCCAGGCTGTTGTGACTTATTTCTCATTGTCTTTTGAAAAGCATAATTTCTTTATTTTGATGAAGTACAATTTACCCATGGGAGCTCTGGTGGCATAGCGCCTAAGGCATTTGACTACTAACCAGAAGGCTGGTGGTTCAAACCCACTAGCCACTCATTGGAAGGAAGGTTGGGCAATCTACTTCTATATAGATACTACCTCAGAAACCCTAGGAGGTTTTGCTATAGTTGGATCCGACTCAATGGCAGTGAGTTTGGTTTTTGGTTTAATTTACCCATTTATTCTTTTATGGATGTTGTTTTGATTCCACACATTCTTGAACTTTTAGAAACCTATTTGTAACTTAAGGCAGGAGACTGGGAGAATAAAGGAGAGAGGACAGTAAAGGGGAGGATAAAAGGATTTACTAAATTTAACCAGTGATTTGGCTGCAGCTAGCAAACTTTGTTCTGAAGGGATTACAGTGCTTTTATTTTGTGGATCTCTCTCTCTCTCTCTCTCTCTCTCTCTCTCTCTTTCACACACGCACATACACACACACAAACTATTTAAGCATTTTCCAGAAGAGATGAAAATATTTCCAAACTGTGTTTCTGGCTAGTGTTGTAAAATCCAATTGGCTTTATCGTTATTTATTTAACTTGTTTTATTGGTTCCTCTGCTTTCTTCCTAAAGCAGATACTCAGAAGGTTAGTTTGGATTCGAAGCACATGTACCCCAAATAAGGTCTTTTTGGACATTGCTAAAAGCATTTAGCAAAGATTGATTTAAATTCTGTGTTGATACCTGTAAAGTAATAGCCGAGAAGCCAATCTCAATAATGCTGGGCAGTCAGGAGCAGGTTTTTTCATGTTAGTTTCTAGAAACGTGGGTTTCATTGCTGTGGTACTATCCTAGGTCGAGTTCTGAAATAATGACTAGAAAGTCAGCTGTAGCTCAAAGAGAAATTTAATAAGAAGATAGTAAGTTTGCAAGGTGAAGACACACGGGGCCAGAGGCAATGCCATGTGTGTCTCCCTGAGCCTTACAGGCTAGGGAGTTTATAATAGTTTTAAGGCCATGGGGTATGTGATTTCAAAAGACCTCCTGCAGGCAGGTTATTCATAAAATCTTGACCCTTTTGCAAAAGTCAGGAAGTAGAACAAGGCTGTGATAAATTCCTAACAATAAACCTCAACTTCCTTCAGGCTAGGTGCATGTCTTTCTAAGACAGGGTCTGTGTGTTTCAACATGGATACCACAACTTCTGTGCAGGTGTATTCTGCTGTTTGCTCTTGGTTCGAGTCTTGTTCAAGTCTTAGATCATTCACCTTAGTTCATCAGGTGGTAAAGGAGGGCAGAGGTGCACAGGCTCCAAGACTGGTCAATGCTGACCACGAATGGCGGGCGAGAAGACGTCTCAAAAACGGCCTGTTACCAGGAAATGCCATCTAAGTAGTAAATTTACATTTGCGTTATTTCTCTTGCAGTGTCTCTTCCTTGGTCCCAGGAACTGAGGAATGTAATTGCCCTGTCCTGTGAGCTGTTCTGTCTTGGGTTTATGATCTTAGGAAATGTGTTTGTAGGGGCAGGGTTCTTATGTGATTATGGCTACAAGTAGTAGAATAAGGCAATGTTTAAATTGAACAAGATTAATATGGAGCTTTAGGTTATGAAGTTAGAACACATTCTCATCTCCCAGAAATTCTAATCTGTCTACTTTATTATAGTACCTTTGTATAATCCAGGAAGTTCGATGGTGTTAGTGTGTGTCACCACACATAGGCTGAACAATGAAGCAAGGATACGGGAGCCATGTTCTGCACCCACATCACAGGACCATTAGATGGTGTGTTAATCTGACTCTTACCAACATAACCACTGGACAGCGTCCCCACTAGGGTGTGCCTAAGTTTTGGCAGGCACACACACCACCTCACCACTCGCCCTCCTCTGGATCTCCAAGGCACACTCCTGGGCTTGGTGTACACTTAGCATCTGGCAGCATCTGGCAGCATGTTGCCGCTTCCTGGGTGGTATGTGCTGCTACAAATCAGCAACACCATCTGTGGTGGCAGACCTGCATCCAACCATGGGGGCGGGGGGGGGGTGGGGCAGGGCCGGTGCTCTCGGACCTCCCACCTTCTTGAAAAACACTGCAGGACTGGGATTTCCCCAAAGGCCTTGCATAGTGGAAGCAGTATAGTGGGGCAGTCCATAAAAAGGGCTCCTGCCCATTGCAATGTCATCTAGACATTCTTGATTGTCTGGAAATGCCCACTGGGGATGTTTTGTCGATTTTTTTCCCTCAGATTGCCATCCATTATACAAATCTATTTTCCTTCCTGGTGTGGAGAGCCAATGTCTGACTGAGAAACATTACCCACAGCCAGAGGCTACAGCAACCTTTGCTTTACAGGACTGCTGATGACCAGGTTGAATACATCATGGAAATTATTTGGTTGGAGGAGGGGGATGGGGAGAAAGTAATAAAAAAAAAAAAAAAACACCTATAGCTGACAGATTCAAATAGCGACCAGCAGTGGAAGTAAAGCACTTTCTTATTTTTCTTCCAAAAGTAATTGTGGAGCTTAAAAAGGCGTAGTGCTACATTAGCAAGCTTCCTCCTCAGCTTTAAGAAAGAAATAATCTTGTAGGTTCTGAGAGAAGCCCTGTCAAGAAACCATAAGACAGAATGATAATTTTGGAAAAAAACATGGTTTAAAGAGTCTAAGAAATATGCTCTGATCAACAAATGTATGGATAAGCAAAATGCAGTGTATACATATATATCATTTTTCATCTATAAAGAAAAATGAAGTTCTCTTTTCATTCAGAATATATGCTACATGAATGAACCTTGAAAACGTTATTGTTGAAAGCTGTCAAGTTAATTTAGACTCACATCCACCCCATGTGACAGAGTAAAGCTGCCCCACAGGGTTTCCTAGGTTGTGATATTTACAGAAAGGAGCTTCGATGGCACAGTGGTTAAGTGCTTGGCTGCTAATAAAAAGGCCAGCAATTCAAATCTAGGGTCTGAAAGGCACAGGGAAGGAAGGTCAGGCTATGAAGGGAAGAAAAGGGTTTTCCAGAGTTCTGTACTACCACATCTCAGGAGTTTAAGCCTTGTTCTGTCTGATGTTTGAAATCTTGTTTTTTCTGCTCCACCATGAGGTCCTAGTCTGGGAAGTCTGTGAACTCCCAGGACCCAAGTGGCTTTGAAGGAGGAAGACAGCCCACAGTTAGAGTGGAAGCAGAGTCTTCCAGGAAGAGAAATAAGCTCTTATTATCCCATTTTCACCATGCTTTTAAACTGTTAGATTATTATTTAAACCTTAGCTTTTGAGGCAGAAGCCCTGGTGGTGCAGTGGTTAAAGCACTTTCTTGCTAACCTAAAGGTTGGCAGTTTGAACCAACTGCTCCATGGGATGAGGATGAGGCAGTCTGCTTCATTAAAGATTTACAACCTTGGAAACTCTATGGGGTAGTTCTATTCTGTCCTATAGGGTTGCTATGAGGAATTGACTTTATGGTAGCGTATTTAGCTCCTAGGACCTATAGGCAAATTCTAAGCACCCCTGAACCAAGACAAAGAATGTTGATCATATCTACATTTTATTTGAGGCCCAGTAACAGTTTACTCCTCACAAAATTAAATGAATTGTTCTTAGCATCTTAGCACTTTGTAATTTTCTCAGTGGCTAATGAGAGCTAACATTTTATGGGTGCTTACTATGTGCTAGGCACTGTTATTAATCTTTGCATCTGTGAATCTGTTCAATATATATAGGTTGTTGTTGTTAGGTGTCATTGAGTGGTCTCTGACTCATAGCAACCCTAGGTACAGCAGAATGGAACACTGCCCAGGCCTGTGCCAGCCTCACAATCCTTGCTATACCTGAGCCCAACGTTGCAGCCACTGTGTCAATCCATCTCATTGAAGGCCTTCCCCTTATTCATTGACCTTCCATTTTACCAAGTGTGATATCCTTCTCCAGGGAATGGTTCCTTCTGACAACATGACCAAAGTAGGTGAGACAAAGTCTGGCCGTTCTTGCTTCCAAGGAGCATTCTGGCTGCACTTCCTCCAGGACAGATTTGTTAGCCCTTTTAGCAGACCATGGTACCCTTAGTGTTCTTCTCCAACACCATAACTCAAAAGCATCAACTCTTCTTCCGTCTACCTTGTTGATTGTCCAGCTCTCATATGCATAAGAGGTGACTGGAAATATCATGGCTTGGGTTAGGTGCACCTTAGTCTTCAAGGAGACATCTTTGCTCTTCATCACTTGAAAGAAGTCTTTTGCAGCAGATTTGCCCAATGCAATACATCATCTGATGTCCTGCCTGCTGCTTCCATTAGTGTTGATTGTAGAACCAAGTAATATGAAGTCCTTGACAACTTCAATCTTTTCTCCATTTATCATGAAGCTGTTTATTGGTTCAGTTGTGAGGAATTTTGTTTTCTTTATATTGAGTTATAATCCATACTGCAGACTGTAGTCTTTAATCTTCATTGGTAAGTGCTTCAAGTCATCCTCACTTTCAGCAAGCAAAGTTGTGTCATCTGTGTATCACAGGTTGTTAATGAGTCTTCCTCCAATCCTGATGCCATATTCTTCTTCCTATAATCTATCTTCTTGGATTGTTTGCTCAGTGTACAGGTTGACTAAGTATGGTGAAAGGATACAACCTTGATGCCCTCTCTTTTTGATTTTGAACCATGCAGTATCCTCTTGTTCTGTTCGAATGACAGCCTCCTGATCTATGTACAGCTTCCTCATAAGTACAATCAAGTATTCTGGAATTCCCATTCCTCTCAATGTTATCCATAATTTGTTATGATCCACATAATCGAATGCCTTTGTATAGTCAATAAAACATAAGTAAACATCTTTCTGCTACTCTGCTTTCAGCTAAGGTTCATCTCACATCAGCAATGATATCCCTCATTCCACATCCTCTTCTGAATCCAGCTTGCATTTCTGGAAGCTCTCTGTCAATATACTGCTGCAACCATTTTTGAATTATCTTCAGCAGGATTTGAGTTGCATGTGATATTAATAATATTGTTTGATAATTTCCACATTCTGTGGGATCACCTTTCTTAGGAATGGGTACAAATATGGATCTCTTCCAATCAGTTGGCCAGGTAGCTGTCTTCCAAACCTCTTGGCATAATCAAGTGAGTGACTCTAGTGGGACATCCATTTGTTGAAACATCTCAGTGGGTGTGCTAGACTGCATTCTCTAGAGAAGCAAAACCAGTAAAGCTTATAGAGAGAGAGAGAAAAAGAGAAATTTATCTTAGGAAAATGGCTCACACACTTACAGAAGCTGGCAAGTCCCAAGTTCTTGGATCAAATGGCAAGCTGGAGGCTTTTCCCGACTCATGCAGCTGCAGGGGCTGACGAGCTCAAGGTTGGCAGGCAGTATACTGGCTGTTGACTCCAATGAATGATGAATCCAAGATCTCCAGGCTGAATGGTGAATTGTTCACTCATGGACAGTTGTAGGCAGCACAAGAGAATCCTGATCCACAGAAGAGAGTCTCTTTTCCCAGGATGTCCATAAATATACTGGAAGCAGGCTACACCCCTAGGGAAACTCCCTTTCAATGGATTGGCTGTGCAAAACATATACATCTGATCCCATCATTGGAACAACCCACATCACAATTGCTTAAACCACACAGAATTGTGGTCCAACCAAGTTGACACACAGTTCCAACTATCACAGCGGGTATTTATTTTGTCAATTACTGGGGTCTTGTTCTTTGCCAATTCCTTTAGTGCTGCTTCAACTTCTTCCTTCAGTATCATTGGTTCTTGATCATATGCTACCTCCTGAAATGGACGAACATCGACAAATTTTTTGGTACAGTGGCTGTGTATTCCTTCCATCTTCTTTCGATATTTCCTGCATCACTCAATATTTTGCCCATTGTTGTTGTTATGTGCCATTGAATCATCTCCAACTCATAAAGACCCCTCCTTGGGTTTCTAAGGTGGTATCACTATGGAAGTAGATCACCCAATCTTCCTTCCGAGGAGTGGCTGGTGGATCTGAACCGCCAACCTTCTGGTTAGCACTAAGTGCCTTAGGCACTACACCACCAGAGCTCCCTATTTTGCCCATAGAATCTTTCAATATTGCAATTCAAGGCTTAAATTTTTTCCTCAATTCTTTCAGCTTGAGAAATGCCAAGCCGGTTCTTCCCTTTTGGTTTTCTAGGTCTTTGCACATTTCATTATAGTAATTGGCTTTGTCTGCTTGAGCTACTCTTTGAAATCTTCTGTTCAGCTCTTTTATCTTGTCATTTCTTCCATTTGCTTTAGTTACTCTCCACTCAAGGGCAAGTTTCAGAGTCTCTTCTGACATCCATTTTGATTTTTTTCTTCCTTTCTTGTCTTTTTAATGACCTTTTGCTTTCTTCATGGATGATGTTCTTGATGTCATCCCACAATTCCTCTGGCTTTCAGTCACTGGTGTTCAGTGCATCAAATCTATTCTTTAAATGGCCTCTAAATTCAGGAGGGATATTATCAAGGTCATACTTTGGCTCTCACGGACTTGTTTGAATTGTCTTCAGCTTCAACTTGAACGTGCATATGAGCAGTTGATGGTCTGTACATATACCAAAACTAAACTGACTGCCGAGTTAGATCCGAATCATAGCAACCCCTCCCTGGGTTTCCGAGGCGGTATCACTATGGAAGTAGATTGCCTGATCTTCCTTCCCAGGAGTGGCTGGTGGATATATTTCCTCTCTAATAGATGAGGAAAATGAGGCAGAGGGAGGTCAAGTTGATCTGGTATGGACTGAGGTACTGGGATTTTAGTGGCCCAGCTTTTGAGATCCAGCACCACATTTGTTAAGTTAGGAGAAGTTCTAGAAATCAGTCCTCAGGGAGGGAAACTTATGACCACATAGTATGAATAGAGGCAAGCCTCAGGTTCAAGGGGTAGGGAAAAAAAGTTCCCACTATTACAAGTACCAAGTAGCAACTCAGAGAGACAGTGAGCAATGGTGAGGGTAGACTTTCCACTGATGTGACTGATTAATGACTTGAATGCTAAGGCATTATATCAGATCAGCATTAGGCCACCCTTAGCTGCCCTCGACTTTCAAGAGAACCTGAGGAGGCTCCTGGTAGGGCAACCTCACTCTCCTTTCACACACACCCTGCCAGCTGGACGTTACTCTTTTATGACATTTTCCTTCTTTTTCATACCTTCAAGTTTCCCCTCAATGGGAAACTTGATGGTCACTGAAATCTGATTTCACCAAAAGCACCAAAGAAGAATTGATGTCTTTGAATTACAGTGTTCTCAAAGAATATTGAATATATAATGGGGACTGCCTGAAGAATGAACAAATCTGTTTTGGAAGAAGTATAGCCAGAATACTCCCTAGAAGTAAGGATAGTGAGACTGTCTCACATACTTTGGACATGCTATCAGGAGGAACCAGTCCCTGGAGAAGAACATCATGGTTGGTAAAGTAGAGGGTCAGTGAAAAAGAGGAAGTCTATCAACAAGGTAGACTGATACAGTGGCTGCAACAATGAACTCAAACATAGCAACATTTGTGAAGATGGTGCAGGATTAGGCAGTGTTTTGTTCTGTTGTACATAGGGTCACTGTGAATCACATACACTCCATGGCACCTATAACAATGACAATACCTTCTAATTGCCACAGTTCCTCAGGAAGAGCTTTGCTATGGCTGATGTTTAGCACTCCTTGTATGTCCTGTCCTGGGCATGCTCAAGGACATTTATTGCTAGCCTTTGACACATGGAATTGCACAGTTGACTTAGTGACCTTCACTTAGAAAATGTGTACATGTTTACTTATCAGAATGCTGTCTTGTCTTGCAGAAGTGCCAGGTGTGACTCAGTTGGAGCATAGTACCCTCAGGGTAAGACCTTGCTTCCTTTCCAATTTTGCCTGCTGGAATTCTTTCCAGGGTTCCAAACTCATGCTCACAGTGCAGTTCTGGCCTCACCCTTTCCTCCATAGAGACAAGGGCATGAATTACCTCCTGGTTATCCTAGCTTGTCTCTTGGCTTTCTTATTTCTCCAGACTGAGGAAGGGAGCTGCTGGATCCATCTCTGCTGAGGACATGTGCCTCCTGACAGGGTCCTGCTTTAAGTGGCTTTTAACAGACTGAGGTGCTCTGACTCATGCTGTGAATGTTCCATTTTCTCTGACTTGCCTTTAAACATTAAAATATCCAAATTCAGCAGTGAATTTGGAACTCATACATCCCAGTATGTGAGGCTGATTTCGATGGATCAAACATAACTTCCTCTTTGAAGAACGAAGTTTTTTTTTGTTTTTTAATTGTGATTTAGGTGAAAGTTTATAGAGCAAATTGGTTTTCCATTCAACAATCAGTGTACATTCTGTTTTGTGACATTTACTGCACTCTCCACACTGTAACAGCATTCCTCCCACTGTCTCCCCATGCCCACCCCTTCCCTTTGTCCTTTCTTCCTGTCCCCTCCTGTCTTCCTAGCTCTATACCAGGGCAAATGCACACTCTTGATCTCATATGCTTGATTGTTCTAATGAGTGTGTATCCACCGGATATTACTGTTCCGTTATAGGCCTATTGTTTGGCCGCCAGTTGAATAACGGGAGTTAAGTTCAGTTCCTAGCCTGAAGAATGTCTGAAGGTCATAGTTTTGGGGTTCCACCAGCCTTCATCAGACCAATAAAAAAGGGAGCTCTGGTGGCATAGTGCCCAAGGCATTTGACTGCTAACCAGAAAGCTGCCTTGATCATTTTGTGCTGACCTCTCCCCTTATTGTATATTGTCTTTCCCTAACCCAAGTTAATATGTGTCTAGTGCCTAAGGCATCTAACTGCTAACCGAAAGGCTGATAGTTCAAACCCACAACCACCCCCTGGAAAGAAGGTTGGGCAATCTATTTCTGTAGTGATACTGCCTTGGAAACCCAAGGTGGGGCTGCTGTGAGTTGCTCCTACTAGATGGCAGTGACTATGCCTGGGAGCTCTGGTAGCGTAGTGCCTAAGGCACTTGACTGCTAACCAGAAGGCTAATGGTTCAAACCCACCATCCCCTGGAAAGAAGGTTGGGCAATCTATTTCTGTAGTGATACTGCCTTGGAAACCCAAGGTGGGGCTGCTGTGAGTCGGACCCGACTTGATAGCAGTGAGTGAGTGAGTGTAACTTGCTAGTTGGTGATTGTCTTTCCCATTCCTCCCACCCTTGGTAACCATCAAGGACCAATTCTTCCTGCATGTAAACCTTTTCTTGACTTTTTACAGTAGTGGTCTCATACAATAATTTTGTGATTGACTAACTTCACTCAGTTTAATATCCTCTAGGTTCATCCACGTTATGAGGTGTTTTGCAGATTCATCGTTGTTCTTTAATGATGCTTAGTATTCCATCATGTGTATGTACCACAGTTTCTTTATCCATTTATTCGTTGATGGGCATTTAGATTGTTTCCATCTTTTAGCTATTGTGAATAATGCTGTGGCAAAAATGAATGTGCATATATCTGTTCATGTCATTGCTTTTATTTCTCTTGGATATATACCTAGTAGTGCGATTGTTGGATCATATGGTATTTCTAACTTCTTAAGGAAATGCCATACCACTTTTCACAGTGGTTGTACCATTTTACAATCCCACCAGCAGTGTATGAGTGTTCTGGTTACCTAGTGCCACTCTGACAAGAAAATACCACAAATGGGATGGTCTTCACAAACAGGAATTTATTCTTACAACTTGGAGGCTTGAAGTCCAAGTTCAAAGTGCCAGGCTCTAGGGGCTGGGTGAAAGCCCCTCAACCTTGGGGTCCAGCTTTGTCTTCTGCTCCTGGCCCACTGGAGCTAGAGGCATTTCTTCACTCAGACAGCTGCTGGCTGCT